>NC_034186.2:42409023-43009023 GCF_002021735.2 Oncorhynchus kisutch | reverse complement strand
CTTTACACTTGTGTGTATAAGGTAGTAGTTTTGGAATTGTTAGTTAGATTACTCGTTGGTTATTACTGCATTGTCGGAACTAGAAGCACAAGCATTTCGCTACACTCGCATTAACATCTGCTAACCATGTGTATGTGACAAATAAATTTGATTTGATTTGAATGGGGAGTGTCACTGCACAGCTATTTTGAAGTCTCTTCAGAGATGTTCAATAGTGTTCATGTCCGGGCTCTGGCTGGGCCACTCAAGGACATTCAGAGACTTGTCCCAAAGCCACTCCTGTATTGTCTTGGCTGTGTGCTTAGGGTCATTGTCCAGTCTGATGTCCTGAGTGCTCTGGAGCAGGTTTTCATCAAGGATCTCTCGGTACTTTGCTCCATTCATCTTTCCCTTGATCATGTAATGTCTACCAGTCCCTTCCGCTGAAAAACATCCCCACAGCATGATGCTGCCACCACCATGCTTCACATTGGGAATGGTGCCAGATTTCCTCCAAATGTGACACTTGGCACTCACTGGTCACCGCAAAGCCAATTCCTCCTTTGGTCGTCTTTCCTTCCAGTTATCTGCTGCCAATGACTGGAATGAACTGCAAAAATCTCTGAAGCTGGAGACTCAAATCTCCCTCACTAGTTTTAAGCACCAGCTGTCAGGGCAGCTCACAGATCACTGCACCTGTACATAGCCCATCTGTAAACAGCCCATCTATCTATCTACCTACCTCATCCCCATACAGTATTTATTAATTTATCTTGCTCCTTTGCACCCCAGTATCTCTACTTGCACATTCATCTTCTTCATCTTCATCTTCTGCACATCTACCATTCCAATGTTTAATTGCTATATTGTAATTACTTTGCCACCATGGCCTATTTATTGCCTTAACTCCCTTATCTTACCTCATTTACACTCACTTTATCAAATCAAATCAAATCAAATTTATTTATATAGCCCTTCGTACATCAGCTGATATCTCAAAGTGCTGTACAGAAACCCAGCCTAAAACCCCAAACAGCAAGCAATGCAGGTGTAGAAGCACGGTGGCTAGGAAAAACTCCCTAGAAAGGCCAAAACCTAGGAAGAAACCTGGAGAGGAACCAGGCTATGTGGGGTGGCCAGTCCTCTTCTGGCTGTGCCGGGTGGAGATTATAACAGAACATGGCCAAGATGTTCAAATGTTCATAAATGATCAGCATGGTCGAATAATAATAAGGCAGAACAGTTGAAACTGGAGCAGCAGCACAGTCAGGTGGAAGTTGAAACTGGAGCAGCAGCATGGCCAGGTGGACTGGGGATAGCAAGGAGTCATCATGTCAGGTAGTCCTGGGGCATGGTCCTAGGGCTCAGGTCCTCCGAGAGAGAGAAAGAAAGAGAGAAGGAGAGAATTAGAGAACGCACACTTAGATTCACACAGGACACCGAATAGGACAGGAGAAGTACTCCAGATATAACAAACTGACCCTAGCCCCCCGACACATAAACTACTGCAGCATAAATACTGGAGGCTGAGACAGGAGGGGTCAGGAGACACTGTGGCCCCATCCGAGGACACCCCCGGACAGGGCGAAACAGGAAGGATATAACCCCACCCACTTTGCCAAAGCACAGCCCCCACACCACTAGAGGGATATCTTCAACCACCAACTTACCATCCTGAGACAAGGCTGAGTATAGCCCACAAAGATCTCCGCCACGGCACAACCCAAGGGGGGGGGCGCCAACCCAGACAGGATGACCACAACAGTGAATCAACCCACTCAGGTGACGCACCCCCTCCAGGGACGGCATGAGAGAGCCCCAGCAAGCCAGTGACTCAGCCCCTGTAATAGGGTTAGAGGCAGAGAATCCCAGTGGAAAGAGGGGAACCGGCCAGGCAGAGACAGCAAGGGCGGTTCGTTGCTCCAGAGCCTTTCCGTTCACCTTCCCACTCCTGGGCCAGACTACACTCAATCATATGAGCCACTGAAGAGATGAGTCTTCAGTAAAGACTTAAAGGTTGAGGACCGAGTTTGCGTCTCTGACATGGGTAGGCAGACCGTTCCATAAAAATGGAGCTCTATAGGAGAAAGCCCTGCCTCCAGCTGTTTGCTTAGAAATTCTAGGGACAATTAGGAGGCCTGCGTCTTGTGACCGTAGCGTACGTGTAGGTATGTACGGCAGGACCAAATCAGAGAGATAGGTAGGAGCAAGCCCATGTAATGCTTTGTAGGTTAGCAGTAAAACCTTGAAATCAGCCCTTGCTTTGACAGGAAGCCAGTGTAGAGAGGCTAGCACTGGAGTAATATGATAATTTTTTTTGGTTCTAGTCAGGATTCTAGCAGCCGTATTTAGCACTAACTCAAGTTTATTTAGTGCTTTATCCGGGTAGCCGGAAAATAGAGCATTGCAGTAGTCTAACCTAGAAGTGACAAAAGCATGGATTAATTTTTCTGCATCATTTTTGGACAGAAAGTTTCTGATTTTTGCAATGTTACGTAGATGGAAAAAAGCTGTCCTAGAAATGGTCTTGATATGTTCTTCAAAAGAGAGATCAGGGTCCAGAGTAACGCCGAGGTCCTTCACAGTTTTATTTGAGACGACTGTACAACCATTAAGATTAATTGTCAGATTCAACAGAAGATCTCTTTGTTTCTTGGGACCTAGAACAAGCATCTCTGTTTTGTCCGAGTTTAATAGTAGAAAGTTTGCAACCATCCACTTCCTTATGTCTGAAACACATGCTTCTAGCGAGGGCAATTTTGGGGCTTCACCATGTTTCATTGAAATGTACAGCTGTGTGTCATCCGCATAGCAGTGAAAGTTTACATTATGTTTTCGAATAACATCCCCAAGAGGTAAAATATATAGTGAAAACAATAGTGGTCCTAAAACGGAACCTTGAGGAACACCGAAATTTACAGTTGATTTGTCAGAGGACAAACCATTCACAGAGACAAACTGATATCTTTCCGACAGATAAGATCTAAACCAGGCCAGAACATGTCCGTGTAGACCAATTTGGGTTTCCAATCTCTCCAAAAGAATGTGGTGATCGATGGTATCAAAAGCAGCACTAAGGTCTAGGAGCGCGAGGACAGATGCAGAGCCTCGGTCCGATGTCATTAAAATGTCATTTACCACCTTCACAAGTGCCGTCTCAGTGCTATGATGGGGACTAAAACCAGACAGACTGAAGCATTTCGTATACATTGTTTGTCTTCAGGAAGGCAGTGAGTTGCTGCGCAACAGCCTTCTCTAAAATGTTTGAGAGGAATGGAAGATTCGATATAGGCCGATAGTTTTTTATATTTTCTGGGTCAAGGTTTGGCTTTTTCAAGAGAGGCTTTATTACTGCCACTTTTAGTGAGTTTGGTATACATCCAGTGGATAGAGAGACGTTTATTATGTTCAACATAGGAGGGCCAAGCACAGGAAGCAGCTCTTTCAGTAGTTGGAATAGGGTCCAGTATGCAGCTTGAAGGTTTAGAATACGCAGGTTTAAAGAGGAGTCCGTAATTTGCTTTCTAATAATCATAATCTTTTCCTCAAAGAAGTTCATGAATTTATCACTGCTAAAGTGAAAGTCATCCTCTCTTGGGGAATGCTGCTTTTTAGTTAGCTTTGCGACAGTATCAAAAAGGAATTTCGGATTGTTCTTATTTTCCTCAATTAAGTTAGAAAAATAGGATGATCGAGCAGCAGTAAGGGCTCTTCGGTACTGCACGGTACCGTCCTTCCAAGCTAGTCGGAAGACTTCCAGTTTGGTGTGGCGCCATTTCCGTTCCAATTTTCTGGAAGCTTGCTTCAGAGCTCGGGTATTTTCTGTGTACCAGGGAGCTAGTTTCTTATGAGTATTTTGTTTTGTTTTTAGGGGTGCAACTGCATCTAGGGTATTGCGCAAGGTTAAATTGAGATCCTCAGTTAGGTGGTTAACTGATTTTTGTCCTCTGGCGTCCTTGGGTAGGCAGAGGGAGTCTGGAAGGGCATCAAGGAATCTTTGTGTTGTCTGTGAATTTATAGCACGACTTTTGATGTTCCTTGGTTGGGGTCTGAGCAGATTATTTGTTGGTCCGATAGTCCAGGATTATGAGGAAAAACATTAAGATCCACCACATTTATTCCATGGGACAAAACTAGGTCCAGCGTATGACTGTGACAGTGAGTGGGTCCAGAGACATGTTGGACAAAACCCACTGAGTCGATGATGGCTCCGAAAGCCTTTTGGAGTGGGTCTGTGGACTTTTCCATGTGAATATTAAAGTCACCAAAGATTAGAATATTATCTGCTATGACTACAAGGTCCGATAGGAATTCAGGGAACTCAGTGAGAAATGCTGTATATGGCCCAGGAGGCCTGTAAACAGTAGCTATAAAAAGTGATTGAGTAGGCTGCATAGATTTCATGACTAGAAGCTCAAAAGACGAAAACATCATTTTTTTTGTAAATTGAAATTTGCTATCGTAAATGTTAGCAACACCTCCGCCTTTGCGGGATGCACGGGGGATATGGTCACTAGTGTAGCCAGGAGGTGAGGCCTCATTTAAAACAGTAAATTCATCAGGCTTAAGCCATGTTTCAGTCAGGCCAATCACATCAAGATTATGATCAGTGATTAGTTCATTGACTATAATTGCCTTTGAAGTAAGGGATCTAACATTAAGTAGATATATACTTTATATAGACTTTTTGTTTTATTTTGTTCTACTGTATTATTGACTATGTTTTGTTCATTCCATGTGTAACTCTGTGTTGTATGTGTCGAATTGCTATGAGAGAGAGAGAGAGAGAGAGAGAGAGAGAGAGATGAGAGAGATAGAGATATGAGAGAGAGAGAGAGAGAGAGAGATATGAGAGAGAGAGAGATATGAAAGAGATATGAGAGAGATATGAGAGAGAGAGAGAGAGAGATATGAGAGAGAGAGAGATATGAGAGAGAGAGAGATATGAGAGAGATATGAGATATGAGATATGAGATCAGGACAAATGATGAGGTGGTAGATATATCTACCGGTGTATGGTTAGTTTAGTGTAGAGATTGTACTGTACCTTCACATAGAACCTGAGATGGTGTTCCAGTCCCTCCTCATGGGCTACGATATGAACCATCTCACTGGAACAGGAGGAACAGCCAGTATTACTCCTAGCTAACAACATCGTTCAAATATTGTTGTAGTTGTGTTATTATAACATTTTGCCTATGCCACCGTTGGCAGATTGCTTACTGCCAGATTGCTTACTATAGTTTGTCAAACTTTTAAATCAATGGTTCCCTTTCAGTCTGTCAATTTCGGTACAACATACTATGGGGGAGTCGCACTCTCGTGACTTTGGTTGTTGAAGGATCTACAATCACGCCTGACAAGGCCAATGAAATCCGTGCCACGCTGAAAGCCCCACCTTCCACAGTTGAATCTGGATTAATTCCTTCAATTATTCCGCTCTTCAACTCAGTGTGAACAGGAATGATTTGGAACACAACACTGTCTTGCGCTGCGCCAACTAAACTGTCCGATAGTGGTAGAGTGTGCTCACCCCCTGGACGTTGTGTGCTGAAGTTTGTATGGTTCTCATAAGTTTCCTAATCACAAACAATTAGTTATTCTTGTCATTTGATTGGCCTGGCTATATAAATAAGTACGATGGCTAACGCGATAGAAGTGACGAAGGCTAACAATTTGGGTTCGGGTTTGCGACCATGCCCCAATGAATTAAAAGATACTCATGTTTGTTGTCTTGTATGTCTCAGCCAGGAGACTAGGGGCTGGCACTGTTCATTAATAGTCTGCGGCACTGGTTTCTGATAGTAACCTCCTCTTCCGGGTGCCCGTACCTCGGCTGAGTCCCATTCCCCATTTCCATTTTCAATACCTGGAGTTGGAGGGAGTAGGCAAAGCGGGGCTTGCGTGCTCCTCCAATGAGGAAGTAGCCCCCGAGCAGCTGTGTCGTTCCAATGTGATTTGTTACAGAAAACGGGGTACGTCGTCAGCCATTGCCGGAGCCCTCTGTGCTCATAAGGGGGCTGGGTCTCATGGGGGCTGGGTCTCATGCAGGCTGTACAGTCTCACGGATGCACAACATGTGTTGGAAGCTTGTCCATGTTTACTGCCTCTCCGGTACCCCGCGTTCCATGGTGTTAACAGGGTTCAAGGGGTATATCAATCTCCCCATGTTGGGAGTAATAAATTGGATGATTCACTCTGTCCAAAAGGGGGCACCCTTCCCACATACTGGGATTCATTGCTGATTTCTGCTTGTAGCTCACTAGTCTGAGATGTCTAGTTATACAGGTAATGGGCCCTGTAGGTGATTTGTGGTTGGTAGCGGAGTCGAGGGAACAAGCAGGGTTGGACACGACCATGCCATTATCCCACACACAGTCTCTGTGGTTCATCTGAACTCCGAAATGAGCTGTCTTTCTCCAGCTCAGCAATTTTCATTCCTGGGATTTAGATTTGATTACGAATTGCCCCGGTCCGTCAACATAGAATGGGTCAGTTTTCCAGAGAGCTGTCTGTCCCATCCCCAGCTAAGTTACAAGGTGCTCTGTCGCCTCTAGGCTACGTATGACTGGTCGGTAAGGTAACCTCCATGATAACGTTTTTTTCCCCTTGGTCTATTTTTTTATGTGTGCGGTCTAGTGGCTACCGGAATGCATCTTATTGCCTAAATCGAGTGAAGCTCGTTGTTACAACAGTACACCCAGGTGGCACTGCCAATCGGGGTATGTCACTGATCGCCAAGGCCCTTGTACCCAGAGTGGGTCGGGCTTTAGGTAAACCTTGGCACATAAACACAGTTTTTTCAACCCCAAGTCCCACATTGTTCACGGTGTCAAAGTGTTGTGCCTCCCGCTTGTGAGTTTGATGAAAAGTTTCCCCTCTCCACATTCAGACACAGTTTTCAAGAGAGGTGGAAATGGAAAAAGAAGCCATCGCTCCCAGTCCCCAATCTCTCTTCAGATGACACTTCACTGGAGGCTCGCTGTTTGCGTCGACCAATGGCATGCAATACACATTGCCGCCCTGGATCATGCAAACAGTGATGTCAGGGCACAGACTACAAATTGTTGTGTGCCCCCACGCTCCTGCAGCGTCATCATGTTGCCTGTTCCCGGACCCTCAGCAGCCGTTTTGAGGGAGGAAATATAATCTCATCTCCAGAGGAAGGCAATCTGAGTGGTTCCTATGTCGAAGATCCAGGATGACTGGAACAGCTGGTATTTTCTGGTTCCGAAAAGGTACGAGATGTTGCGTCCCATTCTAGACCTACGTGCCCTCAGCGAGCACCTCGGAGTCTAAAAACTCTGAATGCCCACGAGCCGCCGGCTATTACAGCCGATTGGCTGGTGGCGGCAAAGTCAAGGGGCAAGCAGTGTTACACACATCCATGCTACTGTCCCGTATAGAGTCTGTAGGCTTCCTAAGAAACCAGAAAAAAGTGCTGTCTGACTCCATCTCAGCACATTCCGATTCTGGGTCTCGAGCTAGACTCACTCGCGTATCGTGCTTTTCTATCCTCACGGATGGTGTCCGTCCGAGTTCTGTTTTCGCCAGTGCCTACACCTACTGGGGATGATGTCTTCTGTGACCGAAGATGTTCCCCTGGGGCTATTGTTGATGTTGCCCTTCCAGTGTTGAGTGCTAGCCACTCACCTGGACAAATCTCACAGCCTAAGTTGGTCGCTTCGGGTGTCCCCATCAGGCCTACGGGCCATGACCCAATGGTGGGACCCCCTGCTATTGTCAGGTGGCTCCCATGGCCTGAGTTGTGTCCCGCACAGTGATCACCACAGACGCATCTCCCCCGAGGGTGGGGTGCGCTGTACAATGGCCAATTGATTCGGGGGATATGGACACTGGTGCAGAGCGCACTGCATACTAATCACCCGGAGTTCCTAACGGTGTATATGGTGCTAACGCCCTTCCCCCTGCTTTTGTTGGGCCTGTTTGTGCTGGTCAGAACCGACAATATGTCAGTGGTGGCGTGCATCAACAGATGACTTGTCTCTTTCCTGCCTAACTTTTGCTCGCTCCCTATTGCTGGGGAGAACTGGGCACATGCTCTCGCTTTGGGCGACTCATGTCCTCGGTTGCCTCAACTCGGGTGCAGATCTTTTATCCAGGTGGGACCCTCTCTCTCAGAAGTGGAGGCCACACCCCTGGGTTGTCTCCCAGCTATGGGACATTTTCGGGCAGGGCTAACAGATCTTTACACATCGTGAGAAAACACGCATTGTTGTCTATTTTTCTTGATGAGTGACCCGAGTGCCTCATTGGGAATGGACACTCTGGCGCCCCCCCAGTGGACTCTCGTTTATGATTTATGGTTCTGATTCAGCCCACGTTGGAAAGGGTGCGCCGGGAAAGCTTAACCCTGAATCTTAAGGCTCTCCGTTATCCCAGGCAGGTTCACTGAGATAATTTTGCCTCGGCTAAACGTGTTAGGGACCTCCACTCGTTATCTGTTACACCCTTCCTCTACTCAGTTCGCCCCTGGTGACTCTAAGGTAACATTGTGTCCAAATGCAGCCTTCTCCCCAAAAGTCATGGCTATGCCCTACAGGTCCTTTAGCTTTTGGGCTATTTCCCTTTTTGCCTCCTCCTTTTGCTTTTGAGGAGCAACAGAGGTTACATTCCCTGTGTCCAGTGCAAGTTTGATGCACGTCCATTGAACGCTGGGATATCTGGTTACGTGAGCAGTTTCTTGGTCTGTTTTGCTGAGCCAGCTTGCTGCAGGGCGTGCTCTAAGCCTATGGCTTTAGTTTTGATAAATAGTCTGATCTTTCTGTTGCAACCATTACTTATAACCTCTTACTGCAGCCCGAACTCATATACTATCTTTCATACCTTTGCTCATCTCTCAGTGGTTCCTGGCTGAAATTAGGTGGATTGTGCATTGACTTCTCACTCTTCGATGAAAGCAGGCTGGATGTGGGTGTCTCTGCTCTGAGCTTCAGGACACTGAAGAAAACAGGGAGACAGATCTCGTTATAATTTCAAGAAATGTACAACCATTAACTAAGCTTGTGGATTGCCCATACAATAAGTGTATAACCTTTCAAGCTGCAATGTAATTTGGCAACTCGTATTATCATTGTATAATTGTACAATCTTTAATGATTATTTCAGCCAAATGGCAGCCCTACCACATTTTAGACGCTGTGGTCCCTTCCCCTCTCTCCCCTGTGAGATTGTTTAAGAGGCAGTTCTCCCCTCCTCTCTCTACCCACAATGACTTGTTTTAGAGGCAGTCGTCACTTTTAACAAGAACCGGGAACAAAGATAAGACGTTCAATGTCTTCGGTCTACGAGTCAATTACAAAGTAGATCCAAGATTATGCCGAACATTTATAATAACATCTTGTAATGATGACATCAATAACGATCTTATAAGAAGTGCATTTCAAATTATTTGTGTGTTCAGGCCTTTAGAGGGGTACAGTCGAGGAGCTTCCGTTTTTCTGAAAACTGAATCCAAGATTATGCACAAATTCCCTCAATTATAAAAACTTTAAAAACCTGTCTTACGGAAACTAAGTTAAACGGAAACTAGACACTATTTTGGATGTTTTTCCAGTCTCCCTACATAATTATGAGTAATGAGAAGGTGTTTCAGACATAATTATGAGTAATGAGAGGGTGTTTCAGACATAATTATGAGTAATGAGAGGGTGTTTCAGACATAATTATGAGTAATGAGAGGGTGTTTCAGACATAATTATGAGTAATGAGAGGGTGTTTCAGACATAATTATGAGTAATGAGAGGGTGTTTCAGACATAATTATGAGTAATGAGAGGGTGTTTCAGACATAATTATGAGTAATGAGAGGGTGTTTCAGACAATTATACAGTATAGCTGTATTTAAAAAAAAATTGCGCTGGGAGAGTTCAACCAATGATGTCATTGATTAATTGAGTCTGTTGTCTGATCTACAAATGAAAGTTTTGTAGCAATTATTGTGGCCTTTGTGTTTTGCCGATTGCACGATCACATGAGTAGATATGGTTGTCCTTGTTCAATAGAACCATTGGACTTGTCTCAATGATGTTCTTATCACCCAGGACATTGCAGGATATCTAGGTTGACACATTTCCCCCTGGCTTTGTAAAGAGATACAGCCTGACGGGAGGCATACTTCCTTGTTCCCACCCTCGAAGGCTTTTCAAAACGGGGGCGGTACAAGTTTACAGGTTCACTGTCTATCCGAGATTGCTAAATGATTAGCTACAGTGGCTGCTTCTGATGTTTCCTCTTTTTAGATGTTCCTTTTGTTAGAGTTGCGTAAATTCGAATCTGGTATCAGGATAAATATAACAATGAGTCACCGATTTGTATACTATGTATTTTTTATTAGCTAAGCAATAAATGGCAAATGCAACTTTCGTATATACGGGCTCACTGTAATACCACGCAGGGCAGAACAGGGAACTGACTGGATGTACGTAAACAGTGTTCTTAGACATTGTTCCATCCCGTCTGTTGGCCTATCACAGTAGAGGCTGAGCATGGTTTAGACTTGCTCAGCCTATCGCAGGCGCTCAGGCGGGTCCCCGCCTCTTGGCGCTTCTTGGAGTCCTCCCTCCGTCGATGTATAGATTCTTACTGTTCTGGTATCGCAGCCTAGTTACAACAGTTGCTCAGTTCCTGCTATTGTGTTGTTCAGTATTTTTCCATCTCAGTTAAACCTCGTGATGACCACCCCTCCCTATCACAACTTTGTAAGATACAGCAAGTCACACCATGTGCTCAATATTGTTACATACAAACACAAGGACAAAGCATCTGCTGGGCTGTTATCTACAATTTTGCAACATGCAGGTCACACCATGTTACTCAGTTCTTGTCACACACACAAACAAGCAAGTAGATGTAGCAAGCAGTTGTTTAATCTCATGATGATGCTCAAGTGCACAAATGCAGATACTTCACACAGCCAACATCAGATAATATTTAATCATATATATATATATATGGTAATGGCTATAATGTAAAACACAGAATCCCACACTTTACATAGGAACATACAGCCCTATTTATTTGAGCTGGAATACACTGAAGAGGAGTTGAGACGAAGAGAAAAACATTTTGCGAGATCAGCAAGCAGCAGCGGCAGCCTAGGCCAGCTGGACCAGGACTCAGGAGGGTAAATGACAAACGAGTAAATTGTTTTCCTGTCGGTAACTAGCTAGTAATATAATCTCTCTTTCAACCAAGGCAGTGTTGTTCAGTACAGTACAATTTGGTGATCAATTCAGCCATAACGGGGCTTGCTAGAACCACTACAAGCCAAGTTTTGTGTTGTTTGCTCCACCTAAAATGTACTGCAGTCTAATGTTACAGCTAGCTACTGTAGCTGACGTCGAGCCTAGCTGGCCTCGGTGCCTCTCATTACGAGCAAAACTGGATAAATATTTTGACGATGATGAAGGCAGAGAGAAAATAAAGGACTTTTGCTTGAGTAACCATACCTGTGTGTTGTAGCTAGCTAACGTGTGTCTGGGAGATGTCTCATGCTCTACGTCATGCTGCTAGGGTAGGAATAAAGACGGTACACAACGATTTCCCATGAGTATGTCAGAGCATTTTCATCTTTCTCGCACAGACAACACCGCTTGGATAGAAAGAAGTTGATGATTCTCAAGAGGAGATGTGAAAGGTCCCATAACAACAAATTCCCCTTGAATCAAAGTGACTCCGAACAACCTCACTGCACCACCCAAACACACCCTATGCAAGTATTCCCTTTGTAGAACTGTAGTAGTTATTGTAAGCATTAGTATTATATTTTTTATTCTACTGTATATATGTCATACATTGCCATGACTGTTCCTGCATACTGCTGTGTAAACTCACCTCGGTCTCCAGAGCAAATCAACTTTGTGTTGAATACAAGTCATGTCCACTTATTTGCTATATTGACAGACTATTGACAGACTAATTTACTTGCCAACACATTTGTCTAAATGATACACCAACTCCCTGCCTAATTTCTTTTATCCAATTACATTTAGTGAATATCACAATAAATTGACCAAGACGGTGACGTCAACACTTGATTGGTTTCTGATGCAGTTGGAATCATTTAGTCACTTGTCAGTACACTTGAAAACAAAATATGATATAAAACACCAGTATACATATCTACAATAGCTAGCAATATCTATACCACAATGCACTTATGAGCATACTAGGCATTCTATATTATATGACAACATCAGTCTAACTGAATATGAATGTTGGGTTGGTTGAATGTTTCAAGTAATCTGAGGGCATAAGCATCCGGATTGGTGTCCCTCTCCTTGAAAGCGGCAGCTCTAGTCTTTAGCTCGGGGGGATGTTGCCTTGTATCAATACGAAAGGTCACTGTGGGGACGAGGCCGTTGATTCATTTATTGATGAAGCCGGTGACTGACTTGGTGTACTCCTCAATGCCATTGGAGGAATCCATATTCCAGCCTGTGCTAGCAAAACAGTCTTGTAGCATAGCATCCGCATTATCTGACCACTTCCGTATTGAGCGAGTCACTGGTACTTCCTGCTTTAGTTTTTGCTTGTAAGCAACAATGTTGTATTCTGCACATGTGACATAACATTTGATTTGATTGTAGTTTAAGCTTCAGCTGCTGTCCTTTAGCTACTGTAGGTCTACCCATCAATTCAATATGGTTATTTGTATCATTCACTGATATTGTTAATATAGGCCTACTGCAAAATTCACCAAAGCTCCGTCTTCCCTGGCTGTCTGACCCTGCTGGGACCCCCGTGACCATCTGATCCCGCTAAGACATGGTGAGCATTGTGTTGTGTTCTGACTGCACTAGAGGGCTGCATTCCCGCGAAAGTCCTGCAGGACCTGCGGTTCGCAACGGAAATCATTGTGGCACGGTATGAGTTTTTCATGCTGCGGGCGGGAGTGGGCAGTCAGACAGACTTCTTTGGGATGAAAATATTTAGTTGTCCCACAGATGATTTGGAAACGTCCTCTTTCTGCTTTGTATGCGTTAGCCTACCTATTGTATTAAAAGCGCATGTTTTTCACATTAGTCACACACAATTCGCTGCTTCAAATTCAGTAGCCTACCTCTCCTAGTTGGGTGTGAGAATTCAAGTGCGCCTAGTATGTGTGGTCTCTTTGAAATAGAGTTGGATGCCTACATGATTGGAGAATCAAGTGGCAGTTAACTTGAATATGAAATTTACTTAAATGATTAGACTGTAGTTTACTACAGTGTCTGTAAATAAATATTGATAATGAAAAGAAGTGGAAGTGCTTAACCAAATAAATAAAGGTTTAAAAATCAAACCAACGTGAGTCGAAGTGCAATCCAAAAAAAATGTATTATCATTGAAAAATAATAGGTTGGACTACTATGTTGAACAAGCTTTGTGCCTTTTCATTGTCAATAAATATTGATTATCCATTTATTTGTATCTGCCTGAAAATCCTCCTCCTAAAAGGTAGGATAAATCCTATAGGCCTAAGAAAAACGTAGCAAGTGGCGCTGTCATAATTCTTACTGTTTCCAGTTCATTAGCTACACCTGCGAGATCAGGTGCGTGTGTGGTCTCAATTAAATAGAGTAGGCTATAGCCTATGTTTGGGCGGAGAAGCACAGGGCAGTTCATCTTTCCAGGGAAATGTACTTCCTAAATAGGCCTATGATTAGGCTATAGTTTAGTTCATTGCCTAGATATAGGCCTAAATATTGATCACCTATATTTCTCAGTCTGAAAAACTTCCCGCTCCTAAAAGGTAGGCTCTAAAAATAGCTCGAGAAAATTCAAGTATCTCCAACCCTGCTCTCTTCAATCTACATCTATCATATTGGCTGATAGATCTGTCACGCCCTGATCTGTTTCACCTGTCCTTGTGCTTGTCTCCACCCCCTCCAGGTGTCGCCCATCTTCCCCACTTATCCCCTGGGTATTTATACCTGTTTTTTCTGTCTGTCTGTTGCCAGTTCATCTTGTTTGTTCAAGCCTACCAGTGGTTTGTTTCAGCTCCTGTTTGGCCCTAGTCTCGCTTTTTCCCTCGTCTTCCTGGAATTTGACCTTTGCATGTCCTGACCCTGTACCTACCTGTCTCTTACCCTGAGCCTGCCGTCCTGTAACTTTGCTCCACCTCTGGATTACCGACCTGAGCCTGCCTGCCTGCCGTCCTGTACCTTGGCCTGTGCTCTGGATTATCGACCCCTGCCTGCCTTGACCTGTCGTTTGCCTGCCCCTGTTACAATAAGCATTGTTACTTCACACAGTCTGCGCTTGGGTCTTACCTTGATTCCTGATAATATCAAACTAATACAATTGTATTTTATTTGTCACATGTGCTGAATACAACAGGTGCTCTAGACCTTACAGTGAAATGCTTGCTTACAAGCCCGTAACCAAGAATGCCATTTTAAGAAAAAAATACAACAAAAAAAAGAATAAGAAATAAAAGTTACAAATAATTAAAGAGCAGCAGTAAAATAACAATAGCGAGGCTATATACAAGGGGTACCAGTACCGAGTCCATGTGCGGTAAGTTGAGATAACCGGTTAGTTGAGATAATATGTACATGTAGGTAGAGTTATTAAAGTGACTATGCATAGATAATAAACAGAGCGTAGCAGCAGTGTAAAAGAGGGGGGGGGGCAATGCAAATAGTCTGGGTAGCTATTTGATTAGATGTTCAGCAGTCTTATGGCTTGGGGGTAGAAGCTGTTTAGAAGTCTCTTGGACCTAGACTTGGTGCTCCGGTACTGCTTGCCATGCGGTAGCAGAGAGAACAGTCTATGACCAGGGTGGCTGGAGTCCTTGACAATTTTTTGGGCCTTCCTCTGACAACGCCTGGTGTAGAGATCCTGGATGGCAGGAAGCTTGGCCCCAGTGATGTACTGGGCCGTACACACTACCCTCTGTAGTGCCTTGCTGTCGGAGGCCAAGCAGTTGCCATACCAGGCAGTGATGCAACCAGTTTAGAAGTTTTAAGGATCTCAGGACCCATGCCAAATATGACTGTCTTGGTGTGTTTGGATCATGTTAGTTTGTTGGTGATGTGGACACTGAGAAACTTGTTGCTCTCAACCTGCTCCAATACAGCCCTGTCGATGAGAATGGGGGCGTGCTCTGTCCTCCTTTTCCTGTAGTCCACAATCATCTCCTTTGTCTGGATTATGTTGAGGCAGAGGTTGTTGTCCTGGCACCACACGGCCAGGTGTCTGACCTACTCTCTATAGACTGTCTCATCGTTGTCGGTGATCAGGAGCCTTATTTATAAAAAAAAATATATATTTATACTAGCATTTAGTCGTAAGATCATTTCCCACGGTGTGCTTACGTTCCATTCATAAAAGATACTGAGCATAAAAAAACCTAGCTTACGCAGGTTCTAAGAAGCTCGTTTGTAATTTACACACCTGTGATCTATAAATCTCAAATTAACTTAAAATTGACGGCACCTGAACGTGCCTTACAATCAGCGATTTCCCCTTATAGAATGCTAGCACAAATGAGGGTTTAGTCAGGAATAGCCATGGAGCAAAAGAGAAAAGAAAACTTTTTGGAAGACGAGATCACTTGTGGCAGGATGCGGCTGAATGATGTCTGTGATATACCCGACCTGTCACTCATTTCCCTCTGGAATGTCCCAGTAGCGAGGAATCCCAGAGTGGCCACTACTTGGACAGATACAGGCATGGCATGAATATAGCATGTCTTCCTTTCCCGTTAAGGGGCTAAATCCATGCACAAATCTAACAGAGCATTTATTGGGAGACGATAGCGACTTATAAGCCATGGATCATCATGCGCAAAAAAAGTCATTTGAGAAAAGTCTCTGAAAACACTCTCCCTTCTAAAAGCACGGTTTTCAATGTCTTCCTTTAATTTATAATTCCAAACAAATTGTTCATAAAGCTAATGCAAAGTTACAAAGTAAGGTTCTATAAATAACTACTTATGCAGACAACGTGGTTGTTAAAACTACTACTTACGCAGACAACGTGGTTGTTAACACTATTACTTACGCAGACAACCACGTTGTAAATCCGTTTTATAAATGAGGCCCCAGACCTACGACTGTTGTGTCATCGGCAAACTTAATGGTGGTCGTGCCTGACCATGCAGTCGTGAGTGAACAGGGAGTACAGAAGGGGACTGAGCACACACCCCTGATGGGCCCCTGTGTTGAGGAACAGCGTGGTGGATGTGTTGTTACCTACCCTTACCACCTGGGGGTGGCACATCAGGAAGTCCAGGATCCAGTTGCAGAGTGAGGTGTTTTGTCCCAGGGTCCTTAGATTAGTGATGCGTTTTGAAGGCACTATGGTGTTGAACGCTGAGCTGCAGTCAATGAATAGCATTCTCACATAGGTGTTCCTTTTGTCCAGGTGTGAAAGGGCAGTGTGGAGTGCAATTGAGATCGCATCATCTTTGGATCTGTTGGGGCGGTATGCGAATTGGAGTGGGTCTAGGGTTTCTGGGATAATGGTGTTGATGTGAGCCATGACCAGCCTTTCAAAGCACTTCATGGCTACAAACGTGAGTGCTACGGGTCGGTAGTCATTTAGGCAGGTTACCTGAGTGTTTTTGGACACAGGGACTATGGTGGTCTGCGTGAAACAGGTTGGTATTACAGACTTAGACAGGGAGAGGTTGAAAATGTCAGTGAAGACAAATGCCAGTTGGTCAGCGCATGCTCGGAGTACGAGTCCTGGTAATTCGTCTGGTCCTGATTTCTTATAAGCTTCTGTGTTAGAGTCACGCTCCTTGAAAGCGGCAGCTCTACCCTTTAACTCAGTGCGGATGTTGCCTGTAATCCATGGCTTCTGGTTGGGGTATGTACGTAAGGCCACTGTGCGGACGATGTCTAAGATGCACTTATTGATGAAGCCAGTGACTGATGTGTACTCCTCAATGCCATCGGAAGAATCGCGGAACATATTCCAGTCTGTGCTAGAAAACTGTCCTGTAGCTTAGCATCTGCTTCATCTGACCACTTTCTTATTGACCGAGTCACTGGTGCTTCCTGCTTTCGTTTTAATTTGTAAAGGAATCAGGAGGATAAAGTTATGGTCAGATTTGCCAAATGGAGGGCGAGGGAGAGCTTTGTACGTGTCTCTGTGTGTTGACTAAAGGTGGTCTAGAATTGTTTTCCCTATGGTTTGACATTTAAAATGCTGATAGAAATTAGGCATACTGATTTAAGTTTCTCTGCATTAAAGTCCCCGGTCACGAGGAGCGCGGCCTCTGGATGAACGTTTTCCTGTTTGCTTATGGCAGAATACAGCTCATTCAATGCGGTTTTAGTGCCAGCCTCGGTCTGTGGTGGTATGTAGACAGCTATGAAAAATACAGATGAAAACTCTTGGTAGATAGTGTGGTCTACAGCTTATCATGAGATACTCTACCTCACGCGAGCAAAACCCTGAGACTTCCTTAGATATTGTGCACCAGCTATTGTTTACAAATATGCATAGGCTGCTGTTCTTGTGACAATACAGAGGCCGATGCAAGATGCAAGCAACGATGGTTAAACGAATACAGTTTACAGCAGCAACAGGACAGACAGACTGTACTCAGACGGAATCCGACACAGGGACTAGGGCGCATCTTCCTATGATAGCGTGCTGAGAAATCCAGGGGAGTGTGTCCGGATGGGTAGGAGGGAGCACAGCAGATAATCCACACAAGGGCGGTGAGAGATGAGCACGGACACACGACACAACCTCAGAGAAGTAACAACGATCTGACAACAAGAAACACTGGTTACAGAACATATAAAGGGAAGATAAGTGATTCCAGCTGGCACAGACAATCAGGCCGAGATTGGGAACCACGTCCACACAAACGAGAGAGAGAGAGAGAGAGAGAGAGAGAGAGAGAGAGAGAGAGAGAGAGAGAGAGAGAGAGAGAGAGAGAGAGAGAGAGAGAGAGAGAGAGAGAGAGAGAGAGAGAGAGAGAGAGAGAGAGAGAGAGAGAGAGAGAGAGAGAGAGAGAGAGAGAGAGAGAGAGAGAGAGAGAGGTTCTGCCCTGCCGATCGAGTGTATAACCCGCCAGCTGTATGTTCTTAATGTCGTTGTTCAACCACGACTCGGTGAAACATAAGATATTACAGCTTTCAATGTCCCGTTGGTAGGCTATATGTGCTTTCAGTTCGTCCCATTTATTTTCCAGCTATTGAACGTTAGTTAGGAAAACGGAAGGCAAGGGCAGATTAGCCACTCGTTGTCTGATCCTCACAAGGGATCATGATCTTTTTCCGTGAAACCTACATTTGGGCCTGGTCTGGAGTCCGAAGTATATCCCTCCCATCTGACTCATTGAAGAACTCCTCTTCCAATTTGAGATGATAAACCCAGTTCTGATGCCCAGAAGCTCTTTTCAGTCATAAGAGACAGTAGCAGCAACATTATGTACAAAACAAGTTACAAACAACGCGAAAAAACCAACAAAATACGATAAGACGGCCTTACGCTCCGGCACCACCTTGCTTCTTACTACTGTTTACTTTGTAATTCAGCTACTTTATAAGCTACTTCATAACATATCATTTGTTTGGCAAATCCGTAACATATTGTCCGAATTACAATTCATAACATATCATACAAATTGAAATTTGCACCATATCATACGAAATGAATGATGGACATCCACAAATGAAAACATACCATACGAAATGTAACATATCATACTAATTGGAGTGTTCGCAGATTTACGTTTAGTATGTTACGTCTGCCCCTGAGTCCAGGTTGACACCTCAGATTAAACATCTTCTTCAGCTGTAGTTGCACCTGACTGTGCCTCTGCTACCTTGCACTTCAAAACAAAAAGTTGCCTTTCGATTTCAAGACCTTGCTGCTCCAGCTTCAAGAGGTGGGGCTTTTCAAGGAACAAGGTTACAGTCACAAGACTGTGCATGTCCCTCACTGCTTGAGTTTGGAAACAAATGAACAAAATGGTGTAATGTATTTTAACAGTAAATTGATGTCAATGGTAAACATTCAACAGTCAACTTGTTGTGGAACTGATATTGTGTATCTGTTATATTCCCATTTCGAGTAAAAGTTGACCGTGTTTTGAAATGTGAAGCAAGCTTGAGAAATTCCGCTCTTGTTCAGAATCGATTCACATAACTTTAGAAACGGAGAAATACCTGTAGAATCAAAATCAACCATGGCCACTAGATGCCAGCAAATACCAAGGGAATGGTTCATCGTTGAAAAGGTACGTTGAATGTGTACCTTTTTAAAGAAAGAAACCCTCTTAATTTGTTGATATTACAGCAGTCCCAAGACATACAATGAATTTATTTCATTGCCAACACTAATTGTTTAACAATGTTAAACCCCGTCCCCTTTCTTGATGGACAGGCCATCCCACCACTTAAGTTTACAGTTATGTCCTGTAATAATGTTATTTATAAATGTGGATTCCTTCAAATCCCTTCTCTCTGACTGGTGCATCAAAACACCTCTTCCTCGACATCAACTTGAAACAGGGCAAATATACTCTTTCCATTTTGAAAATGGGAAAATGAACTGAAATACGTAAGTGTACGGTATGAATGAAAGCGTTCAGACATCCAGAACATCCAAATGGACTTCCAAACACATGTGTTCCTGAAAACATGTTTGGAAAATGTCTCCCCCCACGGTTTGACAGCTGATTTCGATTTAGTAGGCTACGGTGAGCCTTAAAAGTGTCCCACAAGGAGAGAGGGGGAGGGCCGGCCATGTTCCCCATTATCTCCCCACCACACTCTCCTTCTCTCACTTACCAATATGTTATACTTAACAGGATTTTACTGCTTCATAAAGCCAGGCCTGAAAAATATTGATACCTCTAATTGACTCCAATGTATTAGAGAGGCGCACTCCCGATTCGACTCTCACAGGCTTACTGGAACTATCTAGTGCAATTATCCATCTGGTCCGGATTCTGTGAATCAAATGACTGCATTTTTCAGACCACTGTAAGCCCCTGAAATTGCGCCAGCTAATTTGACATAATAAGGGGCAGGCCTATTAAGTGCACAGCCAGTCTGCTTACATGGGGTCATCACGGCTATACAGAGCTATTTTCTGGCCCCAGACAATAGTGTCATGGCTATTTTCTCCTATTTTTGCCTGTGACAGCAAAATGTCTCTATGTACCTGTCTGTGTGGGTTAGGGACAGTGAGGATTTTTTATGAATTCCTACATTTGGTATCTTGGAATTTTTGTTACATTTACTTGCACTTTCGAGGACTCAATTGTATGTTTTTATCCAAATGATCATAGGATTCCTTCCATTGATTGATTTTTCCCAACATCATATTTTGAAACATAACTGGTAAGAGCGATTTGAATAATATTCAGATTTAAAGTGCAAGCAAAAAATGTTTAATAAAACTAAAATCTCAAATCAGCTAGTTTTATAAAGTGTAAATTCCAAGTTCCTTGATAATAATTACATTGACCTCTAGCCTGTGTTACACAACCCCACCATCATTTAGGGGAGACTGTATATTTTATATTTATTCATAAGATGTCACAGCTATAGAATTCTACACAAGGAATAAATCCTATATTTATACGTGAATCCGTCCCTTCTCATAAGCACTGCATACAAATAGCTAATGTCAGTTTGTCACATGTTTACATGCAATATGCCGTGACTTACTTTTTTCCCCCCGACTTATGCATAAATGCCCTACTTAGGCAAATTGTTTTCTTGTGTAGTTCTTGTGTACATTTTGTTGTGGGAGAGCAGTTACTCCTAAATTTCAGGAACAGATTACGGTTTTCATCCAAGATGAGCCATCCAGCAAAACAGAATGGACAAGCAACAAGAAAAACATTGAGGTCCATAAAGATCTGTGTGTCTGTGTGTGTCTGTGTGTGTCTGTGTGTGTCTGTGTGTGTGTGTGTGTGTGTGTGTGTGTGTGTGTGTGTGTGTGTGTGTGTGTGTGTGTGTGTGTGTGTGTGTGTGTGTGTGTGTGTGTGTGTGTGTGTGTGTGTGTGTGTCTGTGTGTGCGTGTGTGTGTGTGTGTCTGTGTGTGCATGTGTGCACGTGTGTGTCTGTGTGTGCATGTGTGCACGTGTGTGTCTGTGTGTGTCTGTGTGTGCACATGTGTGTCTGTGTGTGTCTATGTGTGCACGTATGTGTTTGCACGTGTGTGTGTGTGTGTGCATGTGTGTGTCTATGTGTGCACGTGTGTGTTTGCATGTGTGTGTGTGTGTGTGTCTGTGTGTGCATGTGTGTGTCTATGTGTGCACGTGTGTGTTTGCACGTGTGTGTGTGTGTGTGTGTGTGTGTGCATGTGTGTGTCTATGTGTGCACGTGTGTGTTTGCATGTGTGTGTGTGTGTGTGTCTGTGTGTGCATGTGTGTGTCTATGTGTGCACGTGTGTGTTTGCATGTGTGTGTGTGTGTGTGTGTCTGTGTGTGCATGTGTGTGTCTATGTGTGCACGTGTGTGTTTGCACGTGTGTGTGTGTGTGTGTGTGTGTGTGTGCGCGCATGGGCTAGCATACCTCTATTCTCCTACAGATGATTAAGGCTGAACTAAAGGAAACGCTTGGCTGTGGACATATTTTGATTCATTGTTTGATTTTTACAGTGACTGCCCCAAAAATAAACAGGTAATGACACCCAACACACAACACCAGCGGATCCTGTGTGCCAACCAGAGGGCACATTCTTCCCCCTTTTGACACTAATGGTTGACTGAACAAGTAACTGGAGGAAAATGAGCTTGTATTTGTTTTCTGTGCAACACACAATAGGGCAATTATCGAATGAATTATCAAAACATTTAGAAGACCAGTAATTCTACTGTGTAGAGGTTAAGTGGTGTGGCAGACAAAATATTGCACCGAGGCTTCCAGGCCTCTTGGGGCATTGAACCTAGACTGAAGCTCTATGATGCACTTAACATGGGGACAAGAATATACAGTTGAATTTGGAAGATTACATACACCTTAGCCAAATACCTTTCAACTCAGTTTTTCACAATTCCTGACATTTAATCCTCGTAAAAATGCCCTGTCTTAGGTAAGTTAGGATCACCACTTTATTTTAAGAATGTTTAATGTCAGAATAATAGTAGAGAGAATGATTTATTTCAGCTTTTATTTCTTTCATCACATTCCCAGTTGGTTCAGAAGTTTACATACACTCAATTAGTATTTGGTAGCTTTGCCTTTAAATTGTTTAACTTGGGTCAAATGTTTCGGGTAGCCTTCAACAAGCTTCCCACAGTAAGTTGGGTGAATTTTGGCCCATTCCTCCTGACAGAGCTGGTGTAACTAAGTCAGGTTTCTACCTATTTTGTGAAGTGCACCAGTCCCTCCTGCAGCAAAGCACCCCCACAACATGATGCTGCCACCCCTGTGCTAGACGGTTGGGATGGTGTTCTTCGGCTTGCAAGCCTCCCCCTTTTTCCTCCATACATAATGATAGTAATTTTCTTTCATCAGACCAAAGGACATTTCTCCAAAAGGTACGATCTTTGTCCCCATGTGCAGTTGCAAACCGTAGTCTGGCTTTTTTATGGCAGTTATGGAGCAGTGGCTTCTTCCTTGCTGAGCGGCCTTTCAGCTTATGTCGATATAGGACTCATTTTACTGTGGATATCGGTACTTTTGTACCTGTTTCCTCCAGCATCTTCACAAGGTTGATTTGCACTTTTCGCACCAAAGTACGTTCATCTCTAGGAGATGGAACACGTCTCCTTCCTGAGCGGTAAGACGGCTACGTGGTCCCATGGTGTTTATACTTGCGTACTATTGTTTGTACAGATGAATGTGGTACCTTCAGGCGTTTGGAAATTGCTCCCAAGGATGAACCAGACAAGTGAAGGTCTACAAAGAAAATTCTGGGGTCTAGGCTGATTTCTTTTGATTTTCCCATGATGTCAAGCAAAGAGGCACTGAGTTTGAAGGTAGGCCTTGAAATACATCCACAGGTACACCTCCCACTGACTCAAATGATGTCAATTAGCCTATCAGAAGCTTCTAAAGCCATGACATCACTTTCTGGAATTGTACAAGCTATCACGCCCTGACCGTAGAGAGCCTTTTAATGTCTCTATTTGGTTTGGTCTGGGTGTGATTTGGGGCGGGAATTCTATGTTTTGTGTTTCTATGTTTTGGCCGGGTATGGTTCACAATCAGGGACAGCTGTCTATCGTTGTCTCTGATTGGGAACCATATTTAGGTAGCCCTTTTCCCTCCTTTCTGTGTGGGAAGTTGTCTTTGTTTGTTGGCGCTATAGCCTTAAGCGTCACGGTTGTTTTTGTATTGTTTATTGTTTTTGTCGGCGTCATCCTAAATAAAAAGGAATATGTACGCTCACCACACTGCACCATGGTCCAGTTCTTTCGACAGCCGTGACAGAACTTCCCACCACAAATGGACCAAGCAGCATGGTAAGGAGGAATGGACATGGGAGGACATTTTGAATGGCAAGGGATCCTGGACGTGGGAGGAGATCCTGGCCAGGAAGGATCGCCTGGCCTGGGAGCAGGTAGAAGCAGAGAGGAAGGCGAAGGCAGCAGCTAAGGCAGAGCGGCAGCGTTATAAGGGAACACTGCTAGCAAGGAAGCCCGAGAGGCAGCCCCCAAAATATTTTTGGAAGGAGCACATGGGGAGTGTGGCAGAGTCAGGATTCAGACCTGAGCCAACTCCCTGTGCTTACTGTGGCGAGCATGTGACTGGTCAGGCCCCGTGCTATGGGGTGATGTGCACGGTTGAGCATTCATAGGCCGGTGTGCTCTGTGCCAGCGTCCCGCGTTTGCCAGGTGGAAGCGGACATCCAGCCAGAACAGGTTGTGCCAGCTCTGCGCTCGAGACCGCTAGTGTGCCTCCACAGACCAGTGTATCCGGTGCCACGGCCAAGGAAGAAGCCTCCTGTATGTCTCCCCAGCCTGGTGAGTCCTGTGCCTGCTCCCAGAGTCAGGCCTCCTGTGTGTCTCTCCACTCCAGAGACGGCCTCCAGTCGGGCGCCCCGAGAGACGGCCTCCAGCCCGGCGCCCCGAGAGACGGCCTCCAGCCCGGCGCCCCCAGAGACAGCCTCCAGCCCGGCGCCCCCAGAGACGGCCTCCAGCCCGGCGCCCCCAGAGACGGCCTCCAGCCCGGCGCCCCCAGAGACGGCCTCCAGCCCGGAGCCCCCAGAGACGGCCTCCAGCCCAGGGCCCCAGTGAGGGCGCCCAGTCCCTGGCCCGGGACGAGGGTCTCCGCACCCGAGGTGCCACCAAAGTGGGGTGAGCCAGAGGTGGAGCGGGGTCTGCGTACCGCACCTGAGCCGCCACCGCGGATGGATGCCCAACCAGACCCTGCCCTATAAGTTCAGGTTTTGCGGCCGGAGTCCGCACCTTTTGCGGGGGGTACTGTCACTCCCTGACCTTAGAGCCTTTTAATGTTTCTATTTGGTTTGGTCAGGGTGTGATTTGGGGTGGGCATTCTATGTTTTGTTATCTATGATTTTGTGTTTCTGTGTTTTGGCCAGGTATGGTTCTCAATCAGGGACAGCTGTCTATCGTTGTTTCTGATTGGGAACCATACTTAGGTAGCCCTTTTCCCTCCTTTCTTTGTGGGAAGTTGACTTTGTTTATGGCACATAGCCATAGCTTCACGGTTTGTTTTGTAGTGTTTATTGTTTTGTTCGGCGTCTTTTATAATAAAGAGAACATGTGCACTCACTACGCTGCACTATATGCATTATATGGACAATGACCTCTACTACCGTACCTAGTTCAAAGGCACAATATCTTGTCTTGCACATTCACCCTCTGAATGGCACACAAAATCCTTTTAAAAAATCCTTCTTTAACCTGTCTCCTCCCCTTTGTCGACACTGATTGAAGTATATTTAACAAGTGTCATCCGTAAGCATAGTGGTGGCTGCATCATGTTATGGATATATTGTAATTGTTAAGGGGACTGTGGAGTTTTTCAGGATAAAAAGAAACGTAATGGAAAACCTGGTTCACTCTGCTTTCCACCAGACACTGGGAGAGGAATTCAACTTTCAGCAGGATAATAACCTAAAACACAATGCCAAATCTACACTGGACATGCTTACCAAAAAGACTGCAAATGTTCCATAGTTGCCGAGTTACAATTTTGACTTCAATCTACTTCAAAATATATGGCAATACCTGAAAATCGTTGTCTAGCAATGATCAACAACAATTTGACAGAGCTTGAAGAATTTAGAAAATAATAATGGACACATGTACAATCCAAGTGTGGAAAGCACTTAGAGACTTACCCAGAATGACTCACAGCTGTAATCACAGCCAAAGATGCTTCTACGCGTAATGGACTCGGGTGTGTTTGTAAAAACAAGTTTTCACTTTGTCATTATGAGGTATTGTGTGTAGATGGGTGAGGGGAAATCAATTTAATAAATGTTTATTTCAGACAGTAACACAACAAAATGTGGAACCAAGTCAAGGGTATGAATACTTTCAAAGGCACCGTAAATATACATGATTATATATCATATACAGTACCAGTCAAAAGTTTGGACACCTTCTCATTCGAGGCTTTTTCTTAATTTTTTTACATTGTAGAATAATAATGAAGACATCAAACTATGAAATAATACATATGGAATCATGTAGTAATCAAAAAGTGTTAAACAAATCTTAAATATATGTTACATTTGAGATTCTTTAAAGTAGCCACCCTTTGCCTTGATGACAGCTTTGCACACTCTTGGCATTCTCTCAACCAGCTTCATGAGTTAGTCAACTGGAATGCATTTCAATTAACAGGTGTGCCTTGTAAAAAGTTAATTTGTGGGATTTCTTTCCTTAATGCGTTTGAGCCAATCAGTTGTGTTGTGACAAGTTAGGGGTGGTATACAGAAGATAGCTCTATTTGGTGAAAGACCAAGTTCATATCATGGCAAGAACAGCTCAAATAAGCAAAGAGAAACAACAGTCGATCATTACTTTAACACATGAAGGTCAGTCAATCCGGAACATTTTAAGAACTTTGAAAGTTTCTTCAAGTGCAGTCGCAAAAACCATCAAGCGCTATGTAGAAACTGGCCCTCATGAGGACCTCCACAGGAAAGGAAGACCCAGAGATACCTCTGTTGCAGAGGATAAGTTCATTAGAGTTCACAGAGTTCAAGTAACAGACACATCTCAACATCAACTGTTCAGAGGAGACTGTGTGAATCAGGCCTTCATGGTCGAATTGTTGCAAAGAAACCACTACTAAAGGACACCAATAAGAAGAAGAGACCATGAAGCATGGAGGAGGAGGTGTGATGTGTGGGGGTGCTTTGCTGGAGACACAGTCTGTGATTTATGTAGAATTCAAGGCACACTTAACCTGCATGGCTACCACAGCATTCTGCAGTGATACGCCATCCCATCTGGTTTGGGCTTAGTGGGACTATCATTTGTTTTTCAACAGGACAATGACCCAACACATCTCCAGGCTGTGTAAGGGCTATTTGACCAAGAAGGAGAGTGATGGAGTGTTGCATCAGATGACCTGGCCTCCACAATCACCTGACCTAAACCCAATTGAGATGGTTTGAGATGAGTTGGACCACAGAGTGAAGGAAAAGCAGCCAACAAGTGCTCAGCATATGTGAGAACTCTTTCAAGACTGTTGTAAAAGCATTCCAGGTGAAGCTGGTTGAAAGAATGCCAAGAGTGTTCAAAGCTGTCATCAAGGCAAAGTGTGGCTACTTTGAAGAATCTCAAATATAAAATATATTTTGATTAGTTTAACACTTTTTTGGTTACTACATGATTCCATATGTGTTATTTCATAGTTTTGATGTCTTCACTAGTTTTGATGTCTTCACTATTATTCTACAAAGAAAACGCCTTGAATGAGTAGGTGTCCAAACTTTTGACTGGTACTGTACATGTCATTTGAATAAGTAAACAATCATATCTGAAGAAGATATGCAGTTCAACTACAGTGAGTAAGGGGCAGCTCATATGCTACAGCATTTACATTTCGAGCTCCCGTGAAAGATCAAGGCTTCCACTGTGACCGTGTTAAAAAATGAAAGGGCAATGTGGGTTTGTGTAGAAACGCAGTGACAATGACCCTGAACGTCAGAGCGCCACAGCATGCTTTGCTGATAAGCTCCTTTGAATCATACAACGCCATTGTACCAGACTTTATGAATTATATATAGGCTTCTATCTACTGATTCATGGAGAGCCCCCCCCCCCCAGTTTGTGTGCGGAAGTGAATTTAGCGAAAGCTAATTAAAGCCCAGAAGTGTTTCATGTTTGATTTCCATGCATTTAGGCTCGTTGGCTGGTGAATAATGAGCAACGCAAAGCGAGGGAATCAATTTTCCAGTTACAGAAGCAGAATAAATAGAGCCGGTGTGGTAAACAAAATGAAACACACTCACACCTGAGACCCGCTGGATAATAGGAGTGCAGGCCCCATTTAGGAATGAATAGTGAGTACTTGCTGCCCCCAAAGGAGGCGGTGTGTGTGCCACAGACCTGGGTTCAAATACTATTTTAAATCATTTCAAATACTTCATCTGTACTTGATTGAGCTTGCCTGGCTTAATTGACCCCAAAACGTCAAACCCCCCCCACCTACCTGCCACTCCAGGCAGGCTAAATCAAACACTCAAACTATTTGAAAGATTTTGAAAAGTATTTTAACCTAGGTCTGGTGTGCCACTACTACCTCACTCACAGCTCAAAACATGCTTTTTCATCTTCATTCAATTACACATGACACACACCTCAGTGTGTAAGGTGAACATGAAGTCTTATATAGGCCTAGAGGCATCAAACGGAGAGGGGGAATGTATTGTACTCATTCAATGTCCGATACATGAAGCGTGGTTGTATATGGTTGGAAAAGGGTTGACAAATGACCTTTTTTCAACCATGGTTCATGTACCCCCTGACATCAACTGAGTTGGAGCCTTTCAGGATCACAATCAATCAACAATATAAATGTTACTAACAGTGGTAAAAAAAAAATGTTGGCACTCAATTACACTGACTGTTGAAGGCCAGGAAAAGCATGCTTTGACATCCCTGACTCATTTGAGGACCTACACTTGATGATTATGAAATATTGTTGTATCCAGATCAAGCCTCTCATCATTCTACAAAAATAAAAAGGAGATGAGTTATATATTCATGTTAATCTATGATGGCACAGTGCCTAGAGAGCACACTGACATTTGAGTCTGCCATTAGTATGGTGCTCCTACGATTCTGCATTCTACTGTCCTTATAAAGAACATTGCATGTTTCGCCAAATAGAAATAGGAAAGCGATTCTTCTAGTCTCTGAGCCTGTTGTTATTACAACAACTAAATACTTCTAGTTTCAGTTAAGTGTCAGTCTATCTCGATGGTATCTGAAGATAAACGCTGATATTACAAACATCAACTTCCTATCTGGAGTATCCTTCTTAACCATCGGTGTCGAGTGTAAAACAGTTAAATCATTAGAAAAAAAGGAAAGAGGGGGAAAAAAATCTATTTGGTCCTTTAAATAGTTTACAAATCTCCTAGTGACAGGCAGCCCTTACTAAAACTGCCCGTTTAGGAAGAGAGTAAGCCGGGCAAAACAGTCCCTGGGTACATTTGCATTTATATAGTTTCCACATAAAAATCACACAACACATTTTTTATCTTAATTAGGACCTAATAAAGACTGGCTATCAATGCCAATCCGGAATATTAATGGCGTCCCGGCACGGCAGTGCAAGCTGCCGCAGCACCACACACACACACACACACAGTATTTTATGCTTCAGCACGCTGTAGAGCCAAGGCAGTACAGTACACCCACACACACTGAACGCTCTCGGCTCTCCTCTCCTCTCTTTGTCCTTTCTCTTTCTTTTCTTCCCCACATCCTTTCTTTCCCTCCCCCTTTTTCAGACCACCGGTGTCACTCTTTCCGTCCGATATGTTGGGGAAGATGACAGATATTTTGTTATGCTATCATCGGATTCTCTTTCCCTCCGTGTATCTTATTTAGGTGCGCCGCACTCTCTCGCTGGCAAGGGGGAAAGAGCTTACTTCAGTTGGAGAGAATCGAAGTCACGCAAGACGCCTGGGCCCAACTGTTCGAAGCAGTCAATCACGTTGGGTCGAGCCTGACAGGCTGCCCTTTCTCCTTATGGTCCTGGTAATGTTCATAAGTTCCCAATCATGTCGTCAGGGGCTGAGCGGACAGATGCACACATGTGCCACTGGGCTGGATTTTCTTTCCTCTGTACGAATATCAGATATATGGCGCAGGCAATCACTCTGAAGTCAGTCATTTTCCTTTTTTTTATTAGCTAGCTAGCATCCATTACTTTTCATTTCTATCGGCAAAAGCGACACGTGTTGCGTGGGAATCGATAGTCGTATATGAGTGGGTGACGAATAGTGTGTTTATAGAACCCCAAAAGCCCCATAGCTTCAAAGGCGGAGTAGAAGAAACCTGTTTCTGTCATGCTGCCAGCTGTTCAACAGGTACTAACCAGAGGCCAGGGATTTACTCCAGCACTGTAGGGTTATACTATATGATGGATTTGTCTTTATGGGGAGAATTACTCAGACTCGTTGTCTTGCTTTGCAGGTAACAGATGGAGCTAGCGTCGTTCTCTCTATAAACTGTATTCCATTTCTACAAGGGTTTGAAATGGATGCTTTTAAAAGCCCGAAAGGGTGGAGTGCTATAGATGTTTTGGTTTGACGCTATAAAGTTCATATTTCAAAGATATAGTAACTCAACTCTCTGGGTGAATTTTACAAGATCCCCAAGTAGGCCAACACTGACAAATATGCCATACTAAAGTCCTGTAAAAGTAAACGAACATTAAAGAAAATTAACTTAGGGTACATCAAATCTGAATTGAATGTCGGCTTGCACCTCTGCTGGTGTAATATGCCAATAACATGGTCAATTAGCGGACACTTTTATCCAAAGCAACTTACAGTTACCACATACTGAATGGCCCGTGCTGGAATCAAACTCATAACCCTGTTGTTGCAAGCACTGCGTTTTAACCAACCGAACCATCGGTAGGCCACCTCTCATTGCTAACGAGGGAGAAAGACCATAAGGGGCATGTAATGAAACAACATTTGTTTTGTCAGACATATCCTCAAGCCTTGCCGTCTGGGCTCCAGGGGGTTGCGTAAAGGTGGAGACAACATGATCAGCCTAGCAAGACAATGGACTGTGTAACACTGCCTGTTGTCTGGGATAATGAACGCCCCACCCAGGGGAACCAACCACTGAGCTGTAGCAGAGGTCACCACCTCCCCACAGATTACAACACTAATGACGCTTACCTTACCTGTCATTTTTTCTAGACGTAATATGTCAACATGGTGCGGGTTGGATATTTGTGTTTGTGTTCTTTCTAATGTGTCTGATGCTAAAATAAATACACTGGTATAGCATTTAGAAATCTGTCAATATGAAGATGTTCTCTACAGATGTAGGATCTTAATTTGAGCCAGTATGCTACAGCAGGAAAATAATCCTGGAAGCAACAGGAAATGTAGATTATAGTTAATGGACATTTTTGTAGGGGTTGATACATTTTTCGTTAGGGCAAATCAAGTCAGACTTTTTAAAGTGGAAATGACAAGCTTTAGAAGCATTTCAAAAACTCAAATACACTACAAGATTAGCATTTCCTGCAAATTCTCAGGAACAAAAAAATGATCAAATTAAGATCCTGTATGTAATTACTTTGTTTGGGTGGGTGGTCATGGCAATCCCTGTCAATATTAATAATCTCCAACTCACATATTGATCTCGTCCTTTTGTTCTTCTTCCTTGTCATTATCTTCATCTCCATTGCTGAGTCACTTGCTATTTCGGCCATTTTGTTTTTTCAGCTGTGGGTTCTAATAAATAGGGACATCATGTTTTTATTGAATGTTTTTTGTTTGTTCTGAACCTCCAGACAGACAAAACAGACACGTGACCAGACATAATAGACGGGATGTGCGAGACGGTCCTCGGCCATCTTGGCAAACAGTCCTCCGTCCAGACAGTTAATTTCTCTGTCAATTTATAATTTATCTCATGTAAGTGCAGTCTCGTCTAGCACTTCGAGCGGCAGACAGACAGACAGGCTGGTGAGGAAAGGGTGCTGCGAGGTCTCCTTCGAGGCCTTTGGTTTTACAGCTCGTTTAAACAAATTAAGCTGACAGGACAAAGAAGGAAAGCTGTTGAAAATGCAATTCTTGCTGGGTTACGAGACCATTTGCAGGGTGAAAATGACATTGATTGGCCTGATGGAGAATGAAAAGTACCTCAGAGAGATATTACCTAGCCTAAACGAGAGATGGGGAAACTCGGATAACTGCAGGAGGCAGGTTGTTGTCATCCTATACCCCGGTCACAATATCGGGAATTTACGATTCTAACTTTCTAATTTTTGTGGATGGTGAGAATGCCAGTTCTTGCTCATTCTGAACTAATGCTCTGCACAGCACAGGGCCTCTCAAAAGCCATTGCAGCAGCAAAATCCTTCCATGTCTTTTGTCCATATTAAGTAGGGCTCTGAACTTTTTTATGACCATCCCTTTGTAGTTCGATGGGGGGAAACATCATATAATCACCCCTACTTTGCATCGGGTGCTCCGGGGTAAATGGTGTTCAAATGGAGCTTCCCTCCATAAAACAGTTAGGTCACGTCCCCCCCCGTCTCTTCTCTCAGTCCTCTGGCACTTTCCCCCTCCAGGATTGTACAGCTTTTGTATTGATTGGCACATTTGGTGGAGTTCTTAGGATGGCAGAAGGCAGAATCCCAATTGGCATACACGCCGCATCCCTAATACACTAACAATGGTATTGATTATTCCGGATGCACACATAGCAAAGGGAAAGTTTTACATTAGACAAACTCATTTCCAATTTAGCTGATTATTCAGAGAGAGGAAGCACAGGGTCTGCTTAGACAAGTGTACAATAGATAGATAGATAGATAGATAGAAAATGACTATATTGTTTTTTTCTCCCCCAGTAAGTTCTCAAGGCATTGAGGTATTAATGAAATTGCAAGTGAAGCCTGAAAACGCAACAAACTTTGTAGATAATGAATAGAATTTCACTTGTGAGGCACAGTGGGATGCTTTAGAAGAAAGGTGGAAAAATAAGCTTTGACAGTTTTTTGTTAGCGCTGAGCAGAGGCAATATGCATTCAATAGGAGGTATAAAGTACAGCAAATTTTCTGCGACCAACAGACATCAACCAGAGCTGACGGCAAATCTTCTCAATATGGGAAAAGTAGATCAGCGGGACTGCACACCTCCTGTTGTCATTGTTTTCTGACGTTATTTTGTGAAATTAGGTAAACGTTTTTTCCACAGAAAATAAAAGATGGGGAAAGGGTCTTCATTCCTGTCATTTAAGAGTCATCTTTCCCACCTGTTTTCTTAAGTATCCTATGAATCTAATGTATGACTCTCCTGATACCTGCCCCCCCCCTTCCCCTCCTTTTTCTTGCATCATCAGTAATTATTTCCACTGTGGCCAAAAGATTATCATCACCCCGTTTAAGATAAATGTGAGGAACGAGAAGAACAGGGAAAAAAATTGTGGCCCCAAATACAGTTACCGCAGGAAAATAACCTCCTCTTGGAAGAGCTCCAAATCTGATTGCTTGGCAGTGGGTTTTATTGGCGAAGCGTTACAAAGACACATTTCCTCATGGGGTCTTCGAAGAGGCCTTATTCATTCACCACAGAGAGTACAATTGTTAAGGCACTGGAGTGTTCCAGGTTTGGTCCAAACAAAAGAGCAGGAGGAAGACAAAAGACGATTACGGGCATGTGGGAGAAGGTCTGTGGAGCACTGATGACGAGATGGTCTGTTTCCTGTCAGGAGTGTGTGTGTGTGTGTGTGTGTGTGTGTGTGTGTGTGTGTGTGTGTGTGTGTGTGTGTGTGTGTGTGTGTGTGTGTGTGTGTGTGTGTGTGTGTGTGTGTGTGTGTGTGTGTGTGTGTGTGTGTGTGTGTGTGTGTGTGTGTGTGTGTGTGTGTGTGTGTGTGTGTGTGTGTGTGTGTGTGTGTGTGTGTGTGTGTGTGTGTGTGTGTGTGTGTGTCTCAGAAATCCACTAGGACGTGTAGGCTATGTCTGATTTAAAGCCGAGATAGAGCCAGGGGAAACTGTTTGCCACACTCATTATGCACCCAACAGCAGGCGATTAGCCATCAGGTCAAGGTAGTTAGGCATGTATTTGAAGCAACTCCACCGACATTGCATTACATATGCACAGCCGCTTGTTTGCCCAGTAGTTATTACCAATACCACAGAATTCTGCAGTCCTTGATTGCATGGATCAAGGAAATCTAAGGGGTGAGATCAGGGCACCCTGACCTCTGCCAAAGGGCAGGCGGCTGAAGCACGTATTGTACTTCTCCCATGAACACAAGCCCCCCCGCCCCTCGTCTGTCTTTCTCCCACTCTCTCTCTCTCTCTCTCTCTCTCTCTCTCTCTCTCTCTTCCTCTTCTCCCTCTCTCCTCCTGGAGCACTTTGTTTTTTGTGGGCTTCCTCCTGTGTGGCTTTCACATGCAAAAGAGGCCGAGAACACGCCAGGATGTAAAGCGGAGAGAGACTGGTGGCTCCAACTGCAACCGTGGAAGAGAGCGCGCCGTTCCCACACTGTGGAGGGACTAACCCCCTCCTCCTCCCCCGACCCCCCCCCCCCCCCCCCCCCCCCCCCCCCCCCCCCGCTGCCACCACCCCACCCATCCCCTCTCCCCTAGAAAAAAAGACATCCTTGAACCCAGAAGGCCTTCTTAAAGTTCTGCTTTTGTTTATGTAACTCGTTCAACTCGCTCCTCGCTGTAATACGGCCCGGCTCGGAGCCTGGCTAAAACAACAACAAGCCCGATTAGAGGGGAGGACACGGACGGATTCAAACGGCATATTTTGTTACCTCTCCTCAGAGGATCCCGTGTTTTCCGAGGATCCCGTGTTTTCCTGTCCTCTGCTGGTGCGCCTAGGAGTCATAACATGATGGATATTCAATTCAGCAAGAGGATCCTTTTACCGAGACAAAGGATACACATATCAGTAGACGTGACTGTGATCTAAGCCCACCTGCAAAGTCCCGGAAGGAAGTAGGTGGGCTGGTGGGTGGGTGACAACATGTGTGTGTGTATGTATGTGTGTGTTTGTACATGTGTGTGATTGTGTGTGTCGTGTGTGTACGTGTGCATGCATGGGCGTGTGTTTGTATGTGGCTGGTAGAAGGTACTGTACATGTCTCCACAGAACTTTCTTCAGCGGGGGATTGGATGCTTTATCACCTCCATAGGCATCGTTGGTTCCTCTCCATGCTTCTAGAAAATGTCTTCGGGGGGGATCATCCTCTCGCAAGGTCTCCCGAGGCCCAAATTGTATTCCATTGTAATGCGTTCTGTCAACCAAAACGGGACACTCTCCGAGATATATCGACCACGCGGGCCTGTTTTCCCCTGTAGACATCATCTTTTTTATTACATTTGTCCCAAATGGGAGTGGGGCTCAACGCTGTTGTGTACAGTCGCTGTCTCATGAACCAATATGGCTGTGCGGTTGCATGAGGTAATTGTTCTGGAGGCCTCTGGGAGACTATGTGGAGACAGGGTTGGAGAATTGGAATCATTTTTCTTCATCTTTTTTTGCTTGAGACCCCTTTCCCCTGACACAGGGGCAGGATTCTGTTCTCTGTTTCTTCTTTTTTTTTGTGGAGAAAGGGAGGGGTAAGCGTATTAACAGTGTACAAGTGTGTCTGTCTGTGTTTTCTCTTGAGGAACCATCATAAATTCCAAAACTTGTAATGGCATGGATTCACAATTTCACACAAGCACAAGCATGGCCCATCAAGCGTTATGGGCAGAGTGAGAAAAGCTTTCTTACGTTGACATTTTAGTCATTTAGCAGACGCTTTTATTCAGAGATACTTACAGGAGCAATTAGGGTTAAGGGCCTTGCTCAAGAGCACATTGACCAATTTTTCACCTAGTGGGCTCTGGGATTTGAACCAGTGACATTTTGGTTACTGGTAGTGCTGAGCGTTGCACCGACATTTCGTTTTTTTCCTAGTTATTAAACAACTCAATCAATCAATCAAATGTATTTATAAAGCCCTTTTTACATCAGCCACTGTCACAATTGCTATACAGAAACACAGCGTAAAACCCCAAACAGCAAACAGTGCAGATGTAGAAGCAATTGAATTTGGTTCAGTTCTATTTAAATGTACTTCATTTCTCTGGAGAGAAATCAAATAATTCACGAGAGAAGTCATGTCAAGAACTATGTGGGACGCTGGGCTGAAGGGAGTTGTAGTTTTAATTAAGCAAATATTCAACCTAGTTCAGCTGCAATTAACTACAATGACCATAATCCATTGCACCGCCTCGACCCAGATGTATACACTTTTATGCCTGCTATGTTAGGCTAGATACACACAGACAACATGAGAGAGGAATGTACACAACACAACAATGAGAGAGATAGAGACAGTTCATGAAAGTATGTCTTATCTACTTTAAAGAACTAGTAAAATGATTTTGTCAGACAGCTCTGCAGAGTGCTTAGGAAGGCTAGCCTAGCTAAATAATATGACTAAAGACAGTACAGTATGGGGAGCACAGAGAACGTTGTCTTGCTGTTTGGCTGCTACTGCCTGAGCAGAGATGAGATGATGACAGAGACAATGGAATATTTTCATTGTTTTGGCAATTGAATGTTCACTATTTTTGGCTTTGGAATTTCCATTTAAAAAGCTCAACAACATTTTTTATGTGATTATTTCATAATGCATTTATATATATATATATAGTATATTTAAAAAAAATGTGATCAAACCAAAACGGAACCCACCTCAAAAAGCACTAATCTCTCCACACTAGTTAACGTTACTGGCCCAACGCTCTTAACCGCTAGGCTACCTGCCTCGATCGCCTTTGTCTTCATCCTTTTTGAGGATTTCCTTTTGTTTGAAGGTAGATGTCTGCAGTGGGTATGAGTGATATTCTATGACCCTCTTTGAGCAAAGACAATTGACCTCCCTTTTAAAAAAAGGAGAGGGCGGCGTTTATATAGAAGAAAAACAACCTGTGCCATCTCTAACCTGCGCTTTGTGGCGGTGTTTATATAGAAGAAAAACAACCTGTGCCATCTCTAACCTGCGCTTTGTGGCGGCGTTTTTTTTTCTCCAGAGTAATGGGGAAACTGTGTAAGTCACTCAAGGCTATACTAGCAAAGAGTTGAGGGGCTGAGAGCAAGCAAGCAAGAGAGGGTAGGGGTGGGGTGGGGTGGGGTAGTTCTCTTTTCGGTTGGATTTGTATATGCTCTGAGGTAGGGTCACCCAAAGTTCAGAGACAGTTTTCAAGTGGAAATAATATGTCTGCCTGTGTGTGTGTGCATGACTGCGTGTGTTTCCGTGTGCGCATGTGTGTGTTTCTATGTGAGAAACTATCTGGCTAGCACTGGTGACCTCGATCCCTTGTCCTTTTGGAATGGTTTTGTTAACACACGTGGTAGACTATGACAACAATAGACTCTCCTACATTATAAAAGGTTACTTGCCCTTTTCATTTATGTAACATGTCTGCATGTGTACATGCACAATAAATTCAACAAATTGTTCCCTCGCCAGAATAAGAAAAGAAAAAAATATTTGGGGTTATTTGTTTCCTATTAGAAAAAGACTATTTTTGTCTACAGGGTTAAAACTGCATAATGTATTTCCTAGCTATAGGAGTGTGTCAAGGTTAAATTGGTTCATGACAGGTCGTGGATTAAAAGTAGGAATATGCTTATCAATCGACGAAATCACTGCACACAGCCAGCAAGCAGCCACAGCAGCTAGCGAGAGGCAAAACACAGGAACCAGCCAGGCCTGTGGAGGTGATAAAGCATCCAATCCTCCACTTAAGAAACTTACCCACAGTAACCTGCTTGCCTCCCTCCCTCCCTCCTCCCTGCCTGCCTGCTTCCTGCCTGCCTGCCTGCCTGGCCGAGCGACGCCCCAGGCCTCCCCAGCCCAGCGATCTTGCATAATGCATTGTCTACATTGCATTAATAATGCAGAAGGTACATCCAGATTTGCTGGGGCCCACGGGAGCCCCAGACCCTGTTCCTTTAGTTGAGTGAACATTCAGAGCAGAGCCTTGATCACACCTTTTCTTGGGTGTGTGTGTGTCGGGGGAGGGGGGATACAGTATATGTTTCTGCAGTTGGAGACTTATTAACATTTGTTTGTACTTGATTTGTGTGCAATTACGCATACAACCACAAGACTATTTCATTCATGGTTTTGTCCTGTTCATTCAGTGTTTTGTTCATCAATTTTTTTATTTGAATTTTCTTGCTAAAACAAGTTTGAGGGCAAACCTTTGAGCCTCTGAATGGGCCTGTCATGCCAAATAATGTCCCCCAGTCAAAAAGTGTCCCCCCCCCCCCCCTGCGTCACAATGGGATTCAATAAACTATTAGTGCCCATTGCTATATCAATATTGTGATGACCTAATGATGTGAATTATGGAGATCAATACAGCCTAAATGATGTTCTTTTCATCCACACCCCCCTATGCAAGCAAGGCTGATATTTGAGAGTTATGCAAACAAGGCTGTGCCTCAACCTGTTATTTCGGCCTGTTTGTTTCCAACGTTTCATTTTGTTTTATTTTTACTTTGTTCATAAAAATGTGTGTCAACACCTGCTACCAACTAGCCAGCTAGCTAGCTAGGTTGCAATGGAGCCCGCTTCGCCTGGAAAAGCTAACAAACGTTTCCAGCGCCGTAGAAGCTGTATATTACGCTCTTGTCCGGGACAATATTGACAATCCGGAGTTCCAATGTGTCAACTGTTTGCTTGTGGAAGGTTTCCAGGAATGAGGAGTCTATCCTTAGCAAGCAAATTTCAATACTGTGCGAACTTGTGGGGAAAAGCAAAATGGAACTTTCTCATTCTCAATTGCTGTGGTCGCTCGGGCTTGATGGATGTATCCCCACCTTGTCATCATGAAGTCGTCTCCATCTACTTCTGCTCCTCCATCATGTAGTGGAGTAGACGGAGAACAGCAAGAGGATGGTTACAATCAGCGCTGGTCCCATGTCACAAGTCGTGGAAACCGAAGGCAGCGGCATGCTGCTAAGCAGACTCGAGTGTCTGCGAGAGGTCCGGAGGAGATTAACATGAGGAATATCTTTGCCGCCCTGGTGCCCGATCTACCTGGGCCTTCAACGCTGGTACTGCCTGTGTCTGCGACGGCTGCGCTGACTCCAACTACGCTGACTCCAGCAGCATCGTCGTCGAGTTGGGCTCCTTTCCCTCCCTCTGGATCTGACAGGGCACAGCCTGCTGTGGGAGGTCTGCACCCATCGCCGGGAGCTGCGGGCATATACTATTTTGCTCCTTGTCGGCCCGTGAAAGGTTCCATGAAATTGTGTGAGGGATAGGAATGTATGGATTTCTCCATGCCCCTTCTCCATTGAAGGCCCGAAAAAGTAAATATTTTTGTCTAATAAACCACATATTTTTAATGGTGAGCCGAGCGTTGTGCCTTTTCCTGTCCAATGCAGTTCAGTGGTGAGAAATGTCTCAGTCCGCGTGCAGGACATCAATAAGCTGCTACCAAACATTTTAAACCTGCATCAGGAAATTGAGTCTATCATAGTTCATGTGGGATTATTATTATTATCTCTGCTTGACACCAACAAACGATCCATAATATCTGGCCCTGTGCCCGCCCTAAATCGTGGCATTTAATGTTTCAGCAGCCCTCCATAACTGGCTATAAGACTATTGCAGCTCTGTGGGTGTAACATTTATTGACAATTTTGATACTTTCTGGAAACAAAGCTTGTTTTACAAGAAGGATTGGATCCACCAAATCATTTGGGTTCCTGAACCCTTTCACAACATTATAAGGCTGTGTTGAGACAATGACTTATCAATGACCCAGGCCCAGCTCATTTAATGCCCACCATTGTGTCGCTGAGTTGTAACAATGCTTCAGAAAATGTACACTATCCCAAGGGCATTGGAAGAGACAATGTAAGTAGCCTAATTTATGTCCCTTAACCTGCACTAACATGAATAACATGAGCATGTCTACTTCTGCTAGGCTTCCCAGTGAAACAATGAAAACATTCAATCATCCCAGAAAAGTGCTAAGAAATAACCCACGTTAACATATGTAGCTTAAGAAACAAGCTAATAATTTGCTAGTAACAGATGACATTCATATTCTGACAATGTCTGAAACTCACTTAGATAATACCTTTGATGATACAGTGGTAGCAATACATGGTTATTACATCTACAGTGAAGACATAAATGACAGTGGTGAAGGTGTTGTCGTTTATATTCAGAGCCACATTCCTGTAAAGCTTAGGGACGATCTCATGTTAAATACTGTCGAAGTAATAACTGTTGAGGTAATATGGCTACAGGTTCATCTGCCTTACCTAAAGCCCATTCTTATGGGAAGCTGCTATAGACCACTAAGTGCTAACAGTCAGTATCTGGATAACGTGTGAAATGCCTGATATGAGGTATATTTTCTGGGTGATTTAAATATTGGCTGGCTTTCGTCAAGCTGCCCACTAAATAAAAAGCTTCAAACTGTAACTAGCGCCTGCAACCTGGTTCAGGTTATCAGTCAACCTACCAGAGTAGTTAGAAACAGCACAGGAATTAAATAATCAACATGTATTGATCACATCTTTACCAATGCTGCAGAAATGTGCTTTAAAGCAGTATCCAAATCCATCGGATATAGTGATCACAATATAGTAGCCATATCTAGGAAAACCACAGTTCCAAAGGCTCGGTCATACATTACATTTTGTAGTGGTTCCTATGTTGTTGATGTAAAGAATATTTGTTGGTCTGTGCTGTGTAATGAGGAGCAACCATTATACCAGTTACTAATAACCATGCACCCATTAAGAAAATGACTGTAAAAACTGTTTAATCCCCGTGGATTGATAAGGAATTGAAAAATTGTATGGTCGAGAGGGATGAAGCAAAAGGAATGGCAAATAAGTCTGGCTGCACAACCGATTGGCAAACGTACTGCAAATGGAGAAATCATGTGACTAAACTGAATACAAAGAAGAAGAAACTATACTATGAAACAAAGATAAATTATATAAAGAATGACAATAAAAAGTTTTGGAGCACTTTAAATTAAATTTTGGGCAAAAAGGCTAATTCAACTCCATCATTCAATTGAATCAGATGGCTCATTCATCACAAAACACACTGATATTGCGAAATACTATAATGATTTTTTGATTGGCAAGATTAGCAAATTTAGGCATGACATGTGTGAGCGGACCAAGTAATTGGGCGTCACTCTAAAGCGGGAAGGTGGAATAAACGAGTCAGGAGTAGGTTTTCTTGATTGAACACAGTTCTCTATTGAGGGCATTTGGTCAACACAAACACTCCAACATAATCAATGAAAATCTTCTAAGGAAAAAACATACATCTTCTTCTCCAGATGAAACAGGAACACAATAGGATTATCTTTAAACTACAACAAAAAGTCACGGGATTGTCACCGTCTTAGTGGTTCTTCCTGGATAGCTCCTCTCTCTCGGTGGCCATCTTCCAGAGATAGTTCCCCCCCCCCCCCTCTCTGCTGGTTCCATTCTCTCTCTTATAGGGGAAGGAGAGTATGTCATTAGTACCGTCAGCTGTGCTTAATTGCCTCTGGTTACCTTGTCTCCCATGCCTTGTTGGGCTACTATCCATGAGCCCAGCCTGCCCTCTGGTGGTCCTTCCACATACCTTCCCCCCCGGAGGGTCGGAGGGTCGGGCGCCAGACGCACCGTCTTGGTCGTGTCGGGACAGCGCGTCTGCATTCCCGTTCCTCGATCCGGCCCTGTGGATGACGTGGATGACATGGAAAGAGAACAGTTGTAAAGACAAAAACCATCTGGCAATTCTGTTGTTATTGTTTCTCTTACCAGCCATCCACGTGAGGGGCGCATGGTCAGTAACTAATGCAAACCTCCGACCCAGTAGGTAGTACCGGAGATAATCGAGGGCCCACTTGATGGCTAAGGCCTCTTTCTCTACGGTCGCATACCTCTGTTCCCGATCGCTGAGCTTCCTACTAATGAAGAGAATCGGCTTCTCTGCTTCACCTTTACCCTGAGCTAGTACGGCCCCGAGCCCTGTATCCGAGGTGTCGACCTGCACAATGAACTCTTGTGAGAAGTCCGGAGCCTGTAGAACGGGATCAGAACACAGGCCATCTTTTAGCAATTGAAAGGCCTCTTCCGTCTCGTCTTTCCACTCTACCTGGTTTGGCAGGTTTTTCCTGATGAGGTTTGTGAGGGGGTTGGCAATGGTTTGCATATCCCGGGATAAAACGGCGATAAAATCCTGTTATCCCTAAGAAGGCCCGAACGTCTCGCTTGGTCCGGGGTCGAGGCCAGTCACGAATTGCCCTGGTCTTCTCTGCCTGTGGGCGTATTTTCCCATTCCCCATGGTGTACCCCAGGTATTCTGCTTCGGACAGGCCCAGGCAGCATTTATTTGGATTGGCTGTCAACCCTGTGGCTTCCAAACTCACGAGCACCGCCCGTAATCGCAGGAGGTGACTATCCCAGTCCTCGCTGTGGATGACCACATCGTCTATGTACGCCGCTGCATACTCTTGATGGGGCCGTAGAATGGCATCCATGAGGCGTTGGAAAGTTGCAGCGGCACCGTGCAGTCCGAAGGGCATCCTCACATACTGGAAAAGCCCCTCTGGGGTGGCGAAGGCAGTCTTTGGGCGATCCTCCGGAGCCACCGGCACTTGCCAATATCCCTTTGTCAAATCCAGGGTAGTGATGAACTTGGCCTTTCCTAAGCGCTCCAAGAGTTCATCCACGCGGGGCATGGGATACGCATCGAATGTAGAGATGGCATTCACGCCCCTAAAGTCGTTCCAGAGTCTCATACTACCATCGGATTTGGGGACCAGGACTATGGGACTGGACCACTCACTCGTCGAGGGCTCGATCACGCCCATCCTCAACATCTCCCTCACCTCTTTCTTAGCGATGACTCGGCGAGCCTCAGGAATCCTGTAAGGGCGGATATGCACCTTCTTGCCGGGTTCAGTGTGGATATGGTGGAACAGGACATCTGTTTGTCCTGGGAATGGAGAGAATATTCGACCGAAGTTCATGATCAGCTTGTCTAGCTGTCTTGACTGCTCCGGTAGGAGAGTTTGGCCACGGCGCACCTGTGGTAGAGCCTCCTCTTTTCCTTTGCCCTCCAGGGCCATCAAAGCCACCTCCTCCTCTCGTCCATGGTACGTCTTCAGCAGGTTTATGTGATAGAGTTGGACCTTCTTCCTCCTGTCAGGTTGCTTAATGAGGTAATTGACCGGTGAGACCCTTTTCATTACCTCGTAGGGCCCCCTCCACTGCGCCAGCAAGCGATGTTCGGCCGTGGGCACAAGCACCATCACTTTCTCTCCCACGGTGAACTCACGGGGGGTCGCGGACTTATCATAGGCCCGGCCTTGGGTCCTTTGGGCCTTCTCCATATGCTCCTTGACTATGGGCCACACTGCTGACAGGCGGTCTCTCATCAGGGTAACGTGTTCTATTGTGGATCGAAAGGGGCATGGTTGGGTCTCCCAGGTCTCCTTGGCTAAGTCGAGGATTCCTCGACAGGGTCTGCCATAGAGCAATTCAAACGGAGAGAATCCAGTGGATGCCTGGGGTACTTCTCGCAAGGCAAACATTAAGTGTGGGAGAAGCATGTCCCAGTTTTTCCCGTCTCGGGACACCACTCTTCTCAACATGCTTTTAATCGTTTTGTTCAAGCGTTCACACAACCCGTCTGTTTGAGGGTGGAATATGCTTGTACGTATCTGTTGAACCTGATATAACCGACACAAGTCCTTCATCAACCGGGACATGAACGGGGTTCCTTGATCGGTTAAGATAGTCTTAGGGAGGCCCACACGAGAGAACATCCGGAATAACTCCTTGGCAATTCCCTTTGACGACATGTTACGCAGGGGTATGGCCTCCGGGAACTTGGTAGCATAATCTATAACCACTAGGATGTACTCGTGTCCTCAGGCGGATTTTGGGAGGGGTCCGACGAGGTCCATAGCTATGCGTTCAAAGGGAGTCTCTATGATGGGGAGAGGAATCAAAGGGTTACGTAGGTGTGGCCGTGGGGCTGTACGTTGACATTGATCACACGTCCTACAATACCTGGCCACATCCCGGGTGACTCGGGGCCAATAGAAACTCTGCATGATTCTGTCAATAGTCTTGTCTCGTGCCAGGTGTCCTCCTAGGACGTGGGAATGGGCTAACTGTAGAACTGTATCCCTGTATGGCCTAGGCACCATTAGTAATTCCTGGTTTTCCCCCTTCGGCGTACGACCCAGTATAAGAGACCCCGCCTGATTGCATAGTAAGGAAGAGGGGGCTCACCTGATCCGTTGACGTTCCTCCCGTCGATCACCTTCACCTTCCTCATGGCCTCCCTTAGGTCTGGGTCTCTATGCAGCGAGGTACCGAACTGTCCCTTTAATTCCTGGGGCAGGTCGACCTCGGTAGAGGGATGTGGAGGATGTTCCACATCCCCATCAGGGGTGACCGAGGAGAATCCCTTCCAGGTTCCCTCCTCGGATGGAGCTTCAAATATATCCCTTAGCGCCTGGTTGCTCCTTCCTTCCTGCGTTGTGTATAACCCTTCACATGTGTCTTCATCAGTGGTTTCCTGGAATATCTGTCGTAAACGTTGGGTCGCTATTTCTTCCTCTGCTGCAGAGGACGAGGACGCGGCTACGTCTCCTTGTAGGACTACTACCTCGGGATTGGATTTTCTCTTCTTTCCTGTCCCCCTTCTTCCCGTGCATAACGTCATCTGCCGAAGCTCCTTATATAGGGGACAGTCTCTCCCGATCAATAATGGCACCTTCAGCTGGGGCACTTTCCCTGCCCTGACTGTACACCTTCGTTTTGGAGTGAGAATAGGCAGATTCACAGTGGGGTAATAGTGGGTGTCTCCATGGATAGAGGATACGGCTACTTTGTCTGGTAGCAGTGTTGCGGAGGTCACCATCCGCTCCTCTACTAACGTAACCATACTTCCCGAGTCGAGAATAGCTACCACATCTTATCCTTCGACTCGCACCGGAATCTCTGAGGCTGGGGCTATCTCTGCTAACCAACAGTGTTGATCCTGCCCCCTCAAAACGGGATGTGTGGGGGTAGGCAGTGATGACTCCGTGACCATGGGCTCATCCTTGCTAGGACATTGTGGGGCATAATGGTTGGGAGACTGACATTTATAACACCGACCCTGCTGTGTGGTGGCTGACTTCTCCCACCTCCGGGGGGGGGGCTTGGACGTTTCGGTGGCGGGCGCGCCGGGGTGAGTCGTGGTACGGGATTGGAAGACTCCTTCCGTTCCTCCTTGTCACTTTTTAACAACTCCCCTGTAGACCGATATGTTTCCACCGCCTGGGCTATGTCGTCGGCTGACAACGGGTTGGCTTGCCCCACAACCCTTTTTAAGTCACTGGGTAATTCTCTCAATATCTTGTCCACTACGAGAGTCTCTATCACATGTCCTACTCCCTTTCCAGGTTCTAGCCACTGTTTCGTCAGTCGTATTAATGCGAAGATCTGGGCACGGACGGGTTGATCAGCTGTATAGGTCCATTGATGGAACTTTACAGCCCTATCTCTGGCAGTCAGCTGGTACCGGGACAGGATCTCGGTTTTTAGTCGCCCATAGTCCGCAGCTTCGCGGGAATCCAGGTCAAAATAGGCTTCCTGAGCCACCCCGGTCAAAAGAGGGGCTAATGCGCTCGCCCATTCTGTGGGCGGCCACTCTTCCAAGGTGGCCGTCCTTTCGAAGGTCATGAGGAAGGCCTCAATATCATCCTCCTTGGAGAGACGAGGTAAGATGGCATGAGCAGCCGCTCTTGGCTTAACTCTAGGTTCTTCTCGTCGGCTCAGCTGTTGTTGCAGGAGTTCTATGGTTGTCTGCTGTGCCGTGATCAATTGTTGTAGTAGGGCGTTATCCATCGTTCTTGAATGGTTCCTCCGGGTCTAGTGGAAGAATCTTGATTTACTCACTTATCCTTGTGTCACTCGTCCACCTAATTCCCGCATCCTCCACCAATGTGAGCGGACCAAGTAATTGGGCGTCACTCTAAAGCGGGAAGGTGGAATAAACGAGTCAGGAGTAGGTTTTCTTGATTGAACACAGTTCTCTATTGAGGGCATTTGGTCAACACAAACACTCCAACATAATCAATGAAAATCTTCTAAGGAAAAAACATACATCTTCTTCTCCAGATGAAACAGGAACACAATAGGATTATCTTTAAACTACAACAAAAAGTCACGGGATTGTCACCGTCTTAGTGGTTCTTCCTGGATAGCTCCTCTGTCTCGGTGGCCATCTTCCAGAGATAGTTTCCCCCCCCTCTCTCTGCTGGTTCCATTCTCTCTCTCTTATAGGGGAAGGAGAGTATGTCATTAGTACCGTCAGCTGTGCTTAATTGCCTCTGGTTACCTTGTCTCCCATGCCTTGTTGGGCTACTATCCATGAGCCCAGCCTGCCCTCTGGTGGTCCTTCCACACATGTCAGCAACAAACGCTGACACTACACATCCAAGTATAACTGATCAAATTATGAGAGACATGCATTGTAATTTTGAATTCTGTAAAGTGAGTGTGGAAGAGGTGAAAAAATCATTGTTGTCAATCAACAATGACAAGCCACCGGGGTCTGACAACTTGAATGGAAAATTAATGAGGATAATAGCGGACAATTGCCACTCCTATTTGCCATATCGTCAATCTAAGCCTACTAGAAAGTGTATGGAGAGAGGGAAGCAAAAGTAATTCCACTACCCAAGAATAGTACAGCCCTCTTTACTAGCTCAAATAGCTGACCAGTCAGCCTGTTACCAACCCTAAGTAAGCGTTTGGAGAAATAATTTTTGACCAGGTACAATGCTATTTTACTGTCGCAAAGCTAACTAAAAAGCAGCATTCCCCAAGTGAGGATGGCTTTCACTTCAGCAGTAATAAATTCATGAACTTCTTTGAGGAAAAGATCATGATTATTAGAAAGCAAATGACAGACTCCTCTTTAAATCTGCGTATTCCTTCAAAGCTCAGTTGTCCTGAGTCTGCACAACTCTGCCAGGACCTAGGATCAAGAGAGACACAGTGTTTTAGTACTATATCTCTTGACACAATGATAAAAATAATCATGGCCTCTAAACCTTCAAGCTGCATACTGGACCCTATTCCAACTAAACTACTGAAAGAGCTGCTTCCTGTGCTTGGCCCTCCTATGTTGAACATAATAAATGACTCTCTATCTACCGGATGTGTACCAAACTCACTAAAAGTGGCAGTAATAAAGCCTCTTTTGAAAAAGCCAAACCTTGATTCAGAAAATATAAAAAAACGAATCAGCCTATATCGAATCTTCCATTTCTCTCAAAAACATTGAAAAAGCTGTTGCGCAGCAACTCACTGCTTTCCTGAAGACAAACAATGTACATGAAATGCTTCAGTCTGGTTTTAGACCCCATCATAAATTGCCTTTTAATGGCATCAGACCAGGGCTCTGCACCTGTCCTCGTGTTCCTAGACATTCGTGCTGCTTTTGATACCATCGATCACCACATTCTTTTGGAGAGATTGGAAACCCAAATTGGTCTACACGGACAAGTTCTGGCCTGGTTTAGATCTTATCTGTCGGAAAGATATTAGTTTTTCCCTGTGAATAGTTTGTCCTCTGACAAATCAACTGTACATTTTGGTGTTCCTCAAGGTTCCGTTTTAGGACCACTATTGTTTTCACTATATATTTTACCTCTTGGGGATGTCATTCGAAAACATAATGTTAACTTTCACTGCTATGCGTATGACACACAGCTGTACGTTTCAATGAAACATGGTGAAGCCCCAAAATTGCCCTCGCTAGAAGCCTGTGTTTCAGACATAAGGAAGTGGATGGCTGCAAACATTCTACTTTTAAACTTGGACAAAACAGAGATGCTTGTTCAAGGTCCCAAGAAACAAAGAGATCTTCTGTTGAATCTGACAATTAATATTGATTTTTGTCGTCTCAAATAAAACTGTGAAGGACCTCGGCGTTACTCTGGACCCTTATCTCTCTTTTGACGAACATATCAAGACTGTTTCAAGGACAGCTTTTTTCCATCTACGTAACATTGCAAAAATCAGAAACTTACTGTCCAAAAATGATGCAGAAAAATGTATCCATGCTTTTGTTACTTCTAGGTTAGACTGCTGCAATGCTCTACTTTCCGGCTACCAGGATAAAGCACTAAATAAACTTTAGTTAGTGCTAAATACGGCTGCTAGAATCCTGACTAGAACCAAACAAATGGATAATATTACTCCAGTGCTAGCCTCCCTACACTGGCTTCCTGGTAAGGCAAGGGCTGATTTCAAGGTTTTACTGCTAACCTACAAAGCATTACATGGGCTTGCTCCTACCTATCTTTCTGATTTGGTCCTGCCGTACATACCTACATGTACGCTACGGTCACAAGACGCAGGCCTCCTAATTGTCCCTAGAATTTCTAAGCAAACAGCTGGAGGCAGGGCCTTCTCCTATAGAGCTCCATTTTTATGGAATGGTCTGCCTACCCATGTGAGAGACGCAGACTCGGTCTCAACCTTTAGGTCTTTACAGAAGACTCATCTCTTCAGTGGGTCATATGATTGAGTGTAGACTTGCCCAGAAGTGTGAAGGTGAACGGAAAGGCTCTGGAGCAACGAACTGCCCTTGCTGTCTCTGCCTGGCCGGTTCCCCTATTTCCACTGGGATTCTCTGCCTCTAACCCTATTACAGGGGCTGAGTCAAATTCTTACTGGTGGGTTGAGTCACTGACGTGAATTTCCTGTCTGGGTTGGCGCTCCCCCTTGGATTGTGCCGTGGCGGAGATCTTTGTGGGCTATACTCGGCCTTGTCTCAGGATGGTAAGTTGGTGATTGAAGATATCCCTCTAGTGGTGTGGGGGCTGTGCTTTGGCAAAGTGGGTGGGGTTATATCCTTCCTGTTTGGCCCTTTCCTGGGGTATCATCGGATGGGGCCACAGTGTCTCCTGACCCCTCCTGTCTCAGCCTCCAGTATTTATGCTGCAGTAGTTTATGTGTCGGGGGGATAGGGTCAGTTTGTTATATCTGGAGTACTTCTCCTGGCTTATCCCGTGTCCTGTGTGAATTTAAGTATGCTCTCTCTAATTCTCTCTTTCTCTCTTTCTTTCTCTCTCTCGGAGGACCTGAGTCCTAGGACCATGACTCAGGATTACCTGGCATGATGACTCCTTGCTGTCCCCAGTCCACCTGGCCGTGCTGCTGCTCCAGTTTCAACTGTTCTGCCTGCAGCTATGGAATCCTGACCTGCTCACCGGACGTCCTACCTGTCCCAGACCTGCTGTTTTCAACTCTCTAGAGACAGAAGGAGTGGTAGAGAAACTCTTAATGATCGGCTATGAAAAGCCAACTGACATTACTCCTGAGGTGCTAACTTTCTACACCTGCATTGCTTGCTGTTTGGGGTTTTAGGCTGGGTTTCTGTACAGCACTTTGAGATATCAGCTGATGTACGAAGGGCTATATAAATAAATGTGATTTGATTTAAACAAATTGACAACAGACTTTTAGCATGCTTATAGGGAAGATCATTCAACAGACACGACACTTACACAAATGACTGATGATTGGCTGAGAGAAATTGATTATAAAAAAATTGTGGGAGCTGTTTTGTTAGACTTCAGTGAGGCTTTTGACATTATCGATCATAGTCTGCTGATGGACAAACTTTGGTTTTATTACTTTACACCCCCTGCTATAATGTGGATAAAGAGTTACCTGTCTAACAGAACACAGAGGGTGTTCTTTAATGGAAGTCTCTCCAACATAATCCAGGTAGAATCAGGAATTCTCCAGGGCAGCTGTCTAGGCCACATACTATTTTTCAATCTTTACTAATGACATGCCACTGGCCTTGAGTTAAGCCAATGTGTCTATGTATGCGGATGACTCAGCACTATACACGTCAGCTACTACATCGAGTGAAATCACTGCAACACTTAACAAAGAGCTGCATTTAGTTTCAGAATGGGTGGCAAGGAATAAGTTAGTCATAAATATTTCTAAAAATGTAAGCATTGTATTTGGTACAAATCATTGACTAAACCCTAAACCTCAACTAAATCTTGTAATAAATAATGTGGAAATTGAGCAAATTGAGGTGACTAATCTGTTTGGAGTAACCCTGGATTGTAAACTGTCATGGTCAAAACATGGTGATATAACAGTAGCTATGATGGGGATAATGTCTGTCCATAATAAAGCTTTACTCTGCCTTTAGTTTTGGCTCTAGTGTTGTCGCACTTGGACCACTGTTCAGTCGTGTCGTCAGGTGCCACAAAGAGGGTCCTCCGAAAATTACAATTGTCTCAGAACAGGGCAGCAAGGCTGGCCCTTAAATGTACACAGAGAGCTAACATTAATAATATGCATGTACATCTCTCATGGGTCAAAGTGGAGGAGAGATTGACTTCATCACTACTTGTTTTTGTACGAAGTGTTGACATGCTGAATGCACCGAGGTGTCTGTTTAAACTACTAGCACGCAGCTCGGACACCCATGCATACCCCACAAGACATGCCACCAAGGTCTCTTCAAAATCCGTTGGCAGCTGCCAATGGGGATCCTTAATAAATACAAATACAAATCTACACTGAAATAATATTATTTACTTGCGTAAAAGTCTAAAAGTATTTGGTTATAAATATACTTAAGTATCAAAAGTAAATGTAATTGCTAAAATATACTTAACTATCAAAAAAAAGTAAAAATAATTTCAAATTCCTTCTATTAAGCAAAGCAGGTGGCACCATTTTCTTGTTTTTAAAATGTATCAATAGCCAGGGGCGCACTCCAACACTCAGACATCATTTACAAAAGATGCATTGGTGTTTAGTGAGTCCGCCAGATCAAAGGCAGAAGGGATGACCATGTGTTGTCTTGATTAAGTGTGTGAATTGGTCCATTTTCCTGTCGTGCTAAGTATTCAAAATGTAACGAGTACTTTTGAGTGTCAGGTAAAATGTATGGAGTAAAAAGTACATTATTTTCTTTAGGAATGTAAGTGAAGTAAAAGTAAAAGTTGTCAACAATATGAATAGTAAAGTACAAAAAAATGACTTAAGTAGTACTTTAAAGTATTTCTAACTAAGTACTTTACACAACTGCTCTATTATGATACATTTTTATTCTATCTTGCATAGCTCATTAGAATACCCTTGCGGTTGAATATCTATTGTAGGTCCTAGGAAACAACAATGAATAATATGTAACTAACAAATACCATCCAGGGATACCTTAAACAGCTGTGAAACAGCTATGGTGGAGTGGTGTCCACGTCCAGCGCCAGAGAAACAGCTGTGATTACTTGGGGTATAGTTGTGTCATCCATTTATTTTCACAAATTTTTTTGTACACTCACATGGCAATAATCGACTAAAATACTGAATTCTGGTGTGTGGAATATAGAGGAGGTGGGTGCTGTCTGGGTGGGATGTACAACTTAATGTCTGTAAACTTCTGACCCACTGGAATTGTGATAAAAGTGAATTATAAGTGAAATAATCTATCTGTAAACAATTGTTGGAAAAATGACTTGTGTCATGCACAAAGTAGATGTCCTAACCGACTTGACAAAACTATAGTTTGTTAACAAGAAATTTGTGGAGTGGTTGAAAAACAAGTTTTAATGACTGCAACCTAAGTGTATGTAAACTTACGACTTCAACTGTATGTACTTTTCAACAGTTTTGGAAGGTATAGTCTACCGCAAGCTGGTCCCCCTCCGACTCAGAGCATAGAGAATCTGACTGATCTGAACTCACTGGCTCTAGTGGATGGGATACTTCCTGGGGGGCTCGGACAACTGATGGTCCTAAAGCTTAACTTAACATACTTTGTCTATTGGTCTTCACCGAAGTGTAGGGTGTAGGGGCTTTCAGTGGTCGACCATCCAGCTGCTCCAACTGGAGAAGATTGTCTGCTTCCACCGAGGTAACCCTAGGAAGACAGAATAAAATATCAGTGTTAAGGAAACTAAAACTAGCTCCAGGTTATTTTGTGTGCAAATGCAAATAGTTATTATCTGAGATTTGTATTTTCACCTTAATGGATGGTGACCACAGCTAGAAGCGAAGGAGCAGTGAGGTTTCCCAGGTCTCGCCTTCCTTTCGCCCTTCTTCCAAACTAAGTAATTCACCTGTATGTCGAAGCACTTGGACTCTCTCTTGATTCTCCTCTGGTAGCTCTCCTTCTGTTTCTCCTGCGCCTTGTCAATGTTCAGTCAGCTTGATTGATAACAGGAATAAATGCAAATATATTTCATATCCCAAATACATATCTCTTGGAGGGCCAGAAAAATAAATTAACAGCGGACAATCATTTTTGCCAGGTCAATAACCTCCACATCCTTCTCAGTCCGTATCTGAAGGTGGTCCTCGAAGGCTTTCTGATCTGGATCAACAACTTCCACCACATCAGGTGGGGTTTCAGTGATCTGAAAGCACGTTATACAAAAATAGCAATAGCAATAGACAAACAACAACAACGCTAACTCAATCACAATGTGGATCCCGTCCGTACAGCAAGCGATATGGAGGGTACTCGGTGGAGGCCTGGACACTACTGTTGTGTGCAAAGAGAATTACCTTCAGGTTGTCCTTCCACCGTTCCTGGTACCTGTCAAACATGTTCATGTTTGTAAGGATACTGACACACACACACATTCTATAATATTGAACTCTGCTGTGGTCAAATTAAGCAACCATTACAAAACAACTTATCAGGGCAAAATTTGAATTTGACACTGACCGATCATGTGCCATGGTGAATCAACTTAGATGAGCTTCAACTCCGGCGCCACAGTCTTCACCCTCTCAAACTTCTGGCAGGCTAGACAGGGTACTGACCTTTAAGCACAAAGTGACAAATTGAAACATTGTGTGCTCTCTGATATGACATTCATTGAATTCATAATAATTTCAGATATAATAGAATGTGATTGATAAACAAAAGGTTATTTCACTTGCCCAGCTGTCCACCTCCTTGACAATTCCACGCCAGAAGAAGCGTAGGTTGATATTGGCAATCATGTGCTTCACTCTGAAATGGCCAGCATGCATCTCGGTCAGCACGGACTCCTTCTCCTCCTTAGTAAAAATCACCCTCCTGTGTGGCTGGCCATCCTTCCCCCATAGGTACATATGATTGCCTCACAAGTTGGAAGGGAAGAGTTGTTTAAATACTCAAGTCTAAGTACATTTACACTGCTGTCTTTCTCTCTCTGTTTCTCTTTGTATTCCACTCTCTTCCCACCTTTCTCTCTCCCTCTCTCACTTTCATCCTTTCCTTCTCACTTTCTTCCTCTCCCCCTATCTCTTTCTTTGTTTGCATTTGGAATTACCATAATTGCGTACACCTATCCATTTTATTGATCAGGTTTAACTTATAGTTAGATACCTCAATATGACAGACACATAACTAACGTAAACTCATGTAAACTCGTACATCGCCTTGGTCCGTACAATTGCCCTTATTTTAGCGCCCCAAAAACGTAATACTTCCAGATCAACTGTAATGTCAATACCATTGTAAAGCACAATTTCTCCCCTTTCCAACAGAAACAATTACATGACCTAAACGCTGCCCGTTTCTGCATAATTCAAGCAGGCAATGAGCCCCGTCGGGTCTTTTTAAAAATGGCGGGTGGTGAAGCGAAACTAATGCGTGATAGTGAGAAGGAGAGATGTTGTGTGGGAAAATGGCTTTTTTTCACTCGATCTGTCCAACTTATCCCCTTATCGCATCTAAAATGTAAATAAAACACTATAAATAGTTTACATAATGTGTCATTACATACCTATTTGAAGGTTTGTGTCCATTTTGAATGGGGTTTTTAGGGCGGTGCTAAAGTGATCTTAGAGGTAAACAGAGGCTTTGAGAATGATGATCGCATGCAATGATGACGAACAAAATGACTAGGTATCCCCCCTTACCCCCGTCACTGTCCATTTCTTGTTTTTAAAGGATGATAGAAGTGCTACACCTGGTGGAGAGACAGAAATAGTTGCTTTATGCGTGCTGTACGTTACGACATGACACGTCAAGGCTTGAATAGAAACCTAGTTCACAGTCCCGATTTTGACGTCAACACAGTCGCTACAGTCCCATGAGTTTTCTTTGTAGCCTCGTTTGAATGTTGCGGTTGCGTACATTTGTACGGAATGGGGTGAATTGACATATATGTATAACTAGCAACATGTAGATCACCAACTAGCTAAATGGAAAATGGTTGTTGAAAAATGGTTGTACAAATCTAAATCCGTCCAGGTATCTGACAGAAGTTAATTGCTTAACCCTGAATTTCTCTGCCCCCTACGAATGTTGCACCTCTTGTCGACATCAGTGTCATAGTACTTTGCCTGGTTGGAAAGATAAAATAAAATCTCCTCGAGGGATGCCATTGAAGTGCAAGCTATATACAAACAGAAAGCTACAATAACAGTTAGCTAGCTAGCTAACGTTAGCTAAATAAAACTGTCTGGCTAGCTAGTGTAACGATTTTCTTCTTCCTCTGACGAGGAGTATGAAATATCGGACCAATGCGCAGCGTGGTAAGTGTCCCTAATGTATTTATTAAACTGAACACAGAAAACAAAAAAACAAGAGAAATAAATGAAAAACCGAAACAGTTTTGTATGGAAAACACAGACCCAGAAAACAACTACCCACAAAGCATAGTGGGAAAACAGGCTGCCTAAGTGTGGTTCTCAATCAGAGACAACGATCGACAGCTGCCTCTGATTGGGAACCATACCAGGCCAAACACAGAAATACAAAACCTAGACTACACAACATAGAATGCCCACCCCAACTCACGCCCTGACCAAACTAAAACAGAGACATAAAAAAGGAACTAAGGTCAGGACGTGACAGCTTAAATTACTTATTCTTATTGAACAATATGTCGTATATAAAGACACCTATATGGTAAAGAAAGTGTTCTCTTAGGTTGTCACTGTCAAAAACACCGTCCTTGGAGAGCAATTCTGAGGTAATAATTTTGCACAGACTGAGCGGGCGCTTATGAGGTGAAATAGAACGAGAACTGACCGCATCCTCTGTCCTATGCCACTGGTACGAGGTAAATTAAAACCAAGCAACCAGCATTGCAACGGATGCTTTGGTTCATTAGGTAGTCCGGTCAAAATGTTGCAAGTAACAGCACTAGCAACGGAAGATAGAACTCATCAAATGAGTGACACAGGGGGGGGGGGGGGGACACTTTTTTTTGCAGTGGGACACCAGTTGGCATGACAGGCCCACTGGCATCTGTATGAGTGAATGTGTGCACATGCATGAATGTGTGTGTGTGCGCGCGTGTATATGCATGAGTGAGTATGTCCATGCGTGTGCACGTATGTGTGTGTCCGTGTGTGTAACAGGCCTTTTTGAGATGCATTACCGCGGAGGTGAGAGGGGGGGAACCTGACACGAGTGCAGCCAGCCATGTTGGAGGGATTAGTGATGCAGGGAAAGATGCAGGCAGCCTGTACTGTTTGACCGCTGGCCTGCCGATGAGACCTGATTATCAATGAGTACAGAAGAACCCACCCACCTCTCTTTGCTCCAACCCCCTCTCCATCCTCTTCCCCCCATCTGAGTGCCCTCTCCCGAGAGAAACACTCCAAGCTCGTTAGAGCAGACAAAGGGAAGGAGACAGGAGAGAGAGGAGGAGGAGAAGGACCATGTCCAGTGGGGAGAAGAGAGACAGAAGGAGAGAGGGAGAAATATAGTGAGAGAGAGAGAGAGAAAGCACCAGGAGGGGGTCTCAATCACCGTCAGGCTCCCCAGAGAGAAAGAGAAAGAAAGAGAGAGGAGAGTGGGAGAATACATGGACCAGTCACTCTACATGATGCCCCAAAAGACTGTGCCCCCCCCCCACGCTTCTTCCCCGCTACTCCCAGTTGAACTCTAATTGACAGGTTAATGGGTAGGAAAGGCGTGCTGGCACAGGGGGCAAGCACATCGTTAGGACTACTGCCTTGTAATTGTGCACTGCGCCGATGCTTGACAGTTGACACCTGGGTAGCAAGTCAGAGTTATTCTTTACAATACACAGCGCCACAGGCTGACAAGAGTTGTAGATTATCAGAGTTTGTTGTGTACTGACTCGGTAAGGGAGGAAAGTCAAGCCAACGCACGCACGCCCACATGCAGGTAGACATACACACACTGACGCGCAATGAGAACGTAACGTTATGAACTATTGTTCCATGAAGGGAGGAAACGATGTACAACACAACCGTGGGGAGTCGCACTCTCGTGACTTCGAACTGAAGAACTTGTGACTCGCTGGGAGCGCCGCCTTCCACAGGTGATAACCCTAAGGCTGGGATTCATTCCTTCAATTTAGTACCGCTCTTCAAACAGGTGTTGTACCTCGTTTCCCGCCTTCAGGGAGCAGTAGTTATTGGCATAACGTTACGTTACCTTTCAGTCGGGTACTCTCGGTACAATACAAGTAGGGGGAAACGAAATGCCCCCCCAACAGATACAAATGAAATGGCCAATGTCAGACCACCCAGACCTCCATCCCGCCAGATGTGTGTAGACTGGGTATTGCGCACAATGTGCGCTGCCTAATGACCCTCTCCTGTCCCAACTGTGGGCTACACTGGGAGCAGGAACATCCAAGTGATAAAAGTTCACAAAGGTTTGTGGTGATGCCCAACTCGTCGCAGCACAAATACTGTAAAACTAAATGAATAGCCCAGGCATTTATTTGTTCATTCACAACCTGTGCTTATCAGAGACAGTCTTCTATTTGAGCCAGGAGTCTATTTCCTTCATGCACACAGCTTTTGCTCAATACAATTTTGAAATGGCCACCGCACTATTTACTGTGACGAATACTAGTATAAACATTATAATAACAAATCCATTGCAGATCAGACTTGTAAAGACTAGGCTGCCTATTATACACCCCCTGATTTCGCGCTTCAGCACTATTCTCTCACTGGTTGCACCTAGTTGAGCCTTTTATCAATGTAGTTGCAGTGAGATCACAGCAGAAAGACTTCAGTATTCAACGTTTGTCCCGGTCAGCAGGAAGTCGGGAGATGCCTTCAATACCGTTCATGAGGGGCAATGTTAGCGTGTATTACTTATTCTTAACCGTCAAGTTTGTTTTACACTCGTACCAGTATACGGTTGAAAATGGCAGATTTGGCAATTGTCATACTTGAGTAAAAGAAAAGATACCTTAATAGAAAAATGACAAAAGTAAAAGTCACCCAGTAAAATACTAAAAAGTCACCCAGTAAATACTACTAAAAGTATTTGGTTCTAAATATACTTAAGTATCAAAAGTAAATGTAATTGCTAAAATATACTTAAGTACCAAAAGTAAAAGTATAAATAATTGTATTTATCGATAGCCAGAGGGACACTCCAACACTCAGACATAATTTACAAACCAAGCATTTGTGTTTAGTGAGTCTGCAGTAGGGATGACCAGGGTTCTGCTAAGCATTGAAAATAAAACGACTACTTTTGGGTGTCAGGTAAAAATGTATGGAGTAAAAAGTACACTATTTTCTAAAGGAATGTACAGTCGTGGAGTTTGAAGTTGCTCTCGGAGGATGTGTTGGTACCATTCTTTATTCATGGCTGTGTTCTTAGGCAAAGTTGTGAGTGAGCCCACTCCCTTGGCTGAGAAGCAACCCCACACATGAAGGGTCTCCGGATGCTTTACTGTTGGCATGACACAGGACTGATGGTAGCGCTCACCTTTTCTTCTCCGGACAAGCTTTTTTCCGGATGCCCCAAACAACCGGAAAGGGGATTCATCAGAGAAAATGACTTTACCCCTGTCCTCAGCAGTCTAATCCTTTTGCAGAATATCAGTCTGTCCCTGATGTTTTTCCTGGAGAGAAGTGGCTTCTTTGCTGCCCTTCTTGACACCAGGCCATCCTCCAAAAATCTTTGCCTCACTGTGCATGCAGATGCACTCACACCTGCCTGCTGCCATTCCTGAGCAAGCTCTGTACTGGTGATGCCCTTATCCCGCAGCTGAATCAACATTAAGAGACTGTCCTGGCACTTCTGTACTTTCTTGGGCGCCCTGAAGCCTTCTTCGCAACAATAGAACCACTCTCCTTGAAGTTCTTGATGATCCTATAAATGGTTGATTTAGACGCAATCTTACTGGCAGCAATGTCCTTGCCCTTTTTGTGCAAAGTAATGATGACGGCATGTGTTTCCTTGCAGGTAACCATGTGTTTGACAGAGGAAGAACACTGATTCCAAGCACCACCATCATTTTGAAGCTTCCAGTCTGTTATTCAAACTCATTCAGCATGACAGAGTGATCTCCAGCCTTGTCCAGGGTCAACACTCACACCTGTATTAACGAGAGAAACACTGACATGATGTCAGCTGGTCCTTTTGTGGCAGGACTGAAATGCAGTGGAAATGTTTTTGGGGGATTCAGGTCATTTGCATGGCAAAGAGCGACTTTGCAATTAATTGCAATTCATCTGATCACTCTTCATAACATTCTGGAGCATATGCAAATTGCCATCATACAAACTGGAGCAGCAGACTTTGTGAAAATTTATATTCGTGTCATTTTCAACACTTTTGGCCACGACTGTAGTGAAGTAAAATAAACAGTTGTCAAATATAAATAGTACTTAAGTAGGACTTTAAAGAATTTTCACTTAAGTACTTTACACCACTGAGATTTGGGCACTGATGGGTTTTGACTGACAGCCGTTCTGAAATTAAGCACTGCATGCGAAAAGAAGTTGCTTCCATCCCTCCAGCTAATTGGGCATTTTTGTAAAAATATTTGTTATTCGAGTGAGGGAAATGCTGTACTTTAAGGGGACTCTATGTATTTTGAAAGATAGACGTTAAGGATTATAAATAATACTGATTTGATGTCATACAAGCAAGCAAAAACCCCAAGTTAAACAATTTAAAGGCAATGCTACCAAATACTAATTGAGTGTATGTAAACTTCTGACCCACTGGGAATGTGATGAAAGAAATAAAAGCTGAAACAAATCATTCTCTCTACTATTATTCTGACATTTCACATTCTTAAAATAAAGTGGTGATCCTAACGGACCTAAGGCAGGGAATTTTTACTTGGATTAAATGTCAGGAATTGTGGAAAAACTGAGTTTAAATGTATTTGACTAAGGTGTATGTAAACTTTTGACTTCAACTATACATAACGCAATGATGTGAATCACACTGCTGCTCTCTCATTTAGCTATTTGTGCCTTATGGATTGTGGCTGTTGTGGACGGCTGTTCACAAATGTATTATGTTTATTTGAACCCAATAATGGTTGAATTGGGGAAGTTTAAGCTGCCTATCAATCATTGTTCTTGCGACCAGTGGACAGCCAGTGAAAAACAAGTTTAATTTAAGAAGACCACAAGGGGGGATTTTATTGCTCAATCGAATTCGTGCCTATGGCCCAAAACATTGCCATAGACCTAAATGACACATGCTCAAACTCGCTCAGTATTGGTAGACTTAAACAACTGCAAATGATTGAGATATCAAAGGGTCACCAACAAAAGCGTAAACAATAGGCCTATTGCAAATGCAGCATATGGCATTCATTTTTCACATGCAAATAGCACTTTTCGGTACAGCTCAAAGCATGCCATTCCATGAGAGCAGCATTTCATTTGGAACTCGAAGCAATGAGCACAATCAGACTTCCATTCGTTTTTTGCTCGGGCAAAACAATGTAGCTAATCTATGTTAACATAATTCCAAGTCCTATTGTGGAAGATCAAAGGGCATTCAATTAAATGGAGTGACTGGAAAACCCGAACAGACTTTGGTTTTTAATGTAAAGATTTAGCTTCATCGTATTATTATCTGGAAGCCGACATAACGTTGGGTCACGGAAGTAACGTTGGTTCTCTTAGCAGAGAGCGCTAACTGACCTATGGGAACTCTTTCCCCTTCACACGATTTGATTGAGATGCTTAATATCAAAGATGTTTACAGTCACACCCTTTATGTACCCACGTGACCTGTCACTATAAAAGGCGGCGTGACGTGACATACAGTCTGTTACTTCACTCGAAACCTGCGGAGGTCCGTAACCCAACGTTCTCTTTCGTTTTCATAACGGGTCAACAAACAACCAATGGGAGAGGCTGGACCAAAGAGGTCGTGCGGACAACAGAGTGGGATAACTCACCATTTAACTGAGTCCAGATGAGTCCCTGGGACGTCCTTGCATCTACCACAGGATGCAACAGAATATAATTACCCAACAAGGTAACATGGAATGTTTTATACAACCATACAACCATATTCACAAGCAAGCTGAAAGTTAGAACTTACAACATGAGGCTTCAAATCAAATCAAATGTATTTATATAGCCCTTCGTACATCAGCTGATATCTCAAAGTGCTGTACAGAAACCCAGCCTAAAACCCCAAACAGCAAGCAATGCAGGTGTAGAAGCACTGCTTCAATTGTGTGCAACAACACCAAGAGTTTAAGGCCTCTGTATAGAACATCCATCTCAGTGATGGTTGATAAGTATGTGCAGGACAATTGTAGTTTCACTTATCTGGGTTGAGAGCATGCCGTGTGTCCAGCACCACAGACTCCACTGATGGTGTGAACATAACATTGAGTCTGGGTGTTGCTCAACTTGCAGCAGCACAGATAGAGTCCAGGGAAGCCCTTCTGAACAGGGCCCATGAAGTGGTCATGCCCCTGGTGAAGTGTGCTACCACACCGTCTGGAATTAGTCTACCTGCTGTAGCGAATGATTTTGACCCTGCATTGGTAATCCAATGTGCCCGTCTCTGCTTCGAGACAGCACGCCATTTGATGTTCTCCCCATAACACACGAAAAAAGCTGTTCTGTTTGATTGAGCAGTTCTTGTTGCAGTAAGACAGGCAATCAATGCCCGAACCGGGAAAAGTGTATGTAACTCACGACTCTCCTGTGAGGAGTGGGGAGGTGGGTGAAATGCTGTTATGATTAAGGGCTGGTTAGCATGTGATGATGAAAGCACCTTAGGTAAGAATACTGGATTTGGCCGAAGCACAGCCTTAAATCCATCTTCTGCCAAAGTGAGGCATGACGGATGGGCAGAAAGCACATGTAACTCTCCAACAGCGCTAGAGAGCCACTGACTCTCTAGCGATGTCATCTGTTTTCTTAGTTTGAATGTTGAAAGACAATTTGTTAAAGATACCACTCTTTCTGGAGCAAGGGGCGAGCGAAAGGTAAGACCGTGAAAGTGAAAAGTGTTTTTCGAAGGTAAAATTCAGGTCTTTTCTGTGTGTTGGTAGAATGGGGATATTAAAGTATGCATCTTTCAGGGTCCACTGTGGAGACCCAATCACCTGGTTGTACTGACTGAAGGAGGGTTTTTATTGTCAGCATTCTGAAGGGAAGTGCTGAAAGATGACAATTCAGTCACCATAGGTCCAGGATCGGATGGAGGCCTAAGCCCTTTTTTGGCACCAGAAAATAGATTGAGTATAACCCACAGCTTTGTGGAGCTGGTTCTACCTCTTCGACTGCATGCTTTTCTAGGAGCAAGGAGTCTTCTGAGCTGTGTTCGCTTTTAAGCAGGGTGGCGAGATGTTGTTTTCAAGACACCCCTGAAGCGTGGGGGGGGGGTGGGGGGGGGGGGGGGGGGGGGGGGGTCAATGACCAAATTGTACTGCGTAGCCTTGTGATTGAGTGCTTAACACCCATTTGTTGGCCTTTGACCTTTTCCAGCTGGAAAGGTGTTGCTCGATGAAACTGTGTTGCGCTAGAGAGTCGTTCCCATCAGGACCGAGGCTCTGTGTGTTGTGGTGCAGAGTGGGTGCGGCCTATGGTGCGCCTCTGCCTCTTGGCCGATGCTGCGCTACACCTCTTCGCTAGGGCTGTTCGTCCACTCCACAGCATGTGGAGCGTGAGTCTGAGCCTTGCTTCTCGGCATCTCAGTTGGGGCCCTGGGACGGGAGTCATGGTTTGCTGGCTGATGCAATCTAGGCTTTGGAATGAGTCACTGAAGCTCCATCTGTGCTTGTCTGTCTTCCTTAGACAGTTGAAGGATGTGGGCCGCTGCTGGGCCAAATGTCTGGCCAGGTGATATTGGTACACCTAGAAATGGAACAGTCTCTTTGTCACGGAGCTTGGACTGCGCTAACCATAAGTGGCACTGTGCAACACACAGTGTTGTTAAATACCTCTCAACCATCTGAGCATTGCCCTGAAGGTAGTGGATAAGCAGGTCTGTAACTGTAGACCGTTCTTTCATGGTCTCAATATCATAGTTTGCGGAGTGGCGTTCATGCAGCTCCTTCTGATAGAAAGCCAGTATCCCAGCTGAATTGCTAAGACTAGCGGCTAAAGCAGCTCTGTCATGTGTCCTGCGCAGCGCTCAGATGCTCTGCATCGTTTGTTAGGCAGCTCTTGGTCTGAACTGTAACGGAGAGAAGCAGGCAGAATAAGCGAAGCAAATTATTTGTCGATAACGGGGGAAATGGCCAAAACCATTCTCATCTGCACAATGAACTTTAGCTAAGCGAGTGCATATGCTTGCCATGGCAGGTTCTGTCATTTGGTGTGCTCCAAGTGCAAGTCTTGAACCACATGTGTGGATGTCTCTGTCTTTTGAAGAACTGAATTCATCAAACTTGGATGTGGACACCATGGCAGTACTGTAGGAGCATGTTCCATGTTGAGGTTCCTTCTTTCCCTCTCAAAGACTTCAGACAAGGATATTTTCTGGTCAACTGTCACTGCCTGTCACACCCTGATCTGTTTCACCTGTCTTTGTGCTTGTCTCCACCCCCCTCCAGGTGTCACCCATCTTCCTCATTACTCCCAGTGTATTTATACCTTTGTTCTCTGTTTGTCTGTTGCCAGTTCATCTTGTCTTGTCAGGTCTTACCAGCATGTTATCCCATCTCCCTGCTTTCTCAAGTTCTGTTTCCTAGCTTCCCCGGTTCCAACCATTCTGCCTGCCCTGACCCCGAGCCTGCCTGCAGTTCCTGTATCTACCTGACTCTAACCCGTTTACGAACCTCTGCCTGTCCTGACCCCGAGCCTGCCTGAGGTTCTGTACCTTATTGACTCTGCCCTGAATTACGGGCCTTTGCCTGCCATTTACCTGTTTTTTGCCTGCCCCCTGTTTGAGCCAACAAATACATGTGACTCTAGCTGTCTGCATCTGGGTCTTATCCTCGGATAACTGCCAGGCCGACAGGCTGGGACTGGACAATGCTAGAGCTGCGGTACATAGCATCACCATCATCAGAGTGTTCATAGTCTGTGTCATAAGTGGGAGGCTCTTGTGGACAATGGTGGAAATACATCCTGTGTACAGCACTGAATCAGTGTGCAAAGAACAGATTTTCACATAAGAGAAATGTGATCCAAGAAAAAGTTCCTTGCGGACAAATAGTAGCAATCACCTTCGGAAGTAAACCTCTAGCCATGAGATTGGGGGGACATGCCCACAGACATCAAATCTCTGGCCAAGGGTGCCAAGCCTGCCCGTGTGCCTGGAATAACCAATCCCTTTGCAGTGGGAGTTGTACAGTACATAGCTACCACAATTACCTCGTACCCCTGCACATCGACTCGGTACTGGTATTCCCTGTATTTAGTCATGTTATTTTCTACTCCCTAAATATAGCCATGTTATTTTTATTTGTTATTTTGTATCGTTATTCACTGTCACTATTTCAATATTTTATTTAAATTGTATATTATCTTTAACTCAGCATTGTTAGAAAAGGACCCGTAAGTAAGCATTTCATTGTTAGTCTACACCTGTTGTCCATGATGCATGTGACAAATAAAATGTGATTTGCCACAGGACCCCATCCAATAGGTGTGTGTTCTCCGCAAGCCAAGGTTGCTTTGGCCAATGGAGATGCTTTCCCTCCCCAACATGGACTGAATCAGCCCATAGGGAGAAATGCATAAAGGAGGGTTCAAGGCCACTGGTGCGCCAGTGTGTCCGTTCCCAATGGAGCACTCGGGTCCCTCCTTAAGAAAAACTATGTACGTTTTCTCACAATGAGCCAAGATCTATGTCGGCCCTGCCGAACATTTCCCATACCTGGGAGACCACCCAAAGGTGTAACTTTCACACCTGCATAAAATATCTGCACCCGAGTTGATGCAACAGGGACATGTGTAGCCCGAAGCGAGAGTGTGTGCACACTACTCCCCAGCATTAGGAGGGAGAGAGACCAGTCTGTCACCATCATTAATGTCCACCACCACATACTGTCGGTTCTGACCAGCACAATCCTGCGCGATAAAAGCAGGAACAAGCATCTGAGCTCTAGATACACCGCTAAGAGTTCCAAGTAATCAGCACCACTGTCTATAACCCCCAAATTGATATTGCTTTGTACAGCGCACCCCACCCTTGGGGGGATGCGTTTGTCGTGATCACCTTGCAGGATAGAACTCAGCCCATGGGGCTCCCACCACTGGGCCAGGGCCCGTAGGCATGACTGTGTCACCCGAAGTGACCAATCAAGGCTGCGAGATGTGTCCAGGTGAGTGGCTAGCCTACTGTGCTGGAAAGGCTGCATCAACAATAGCCCCAGGGGAACGACTTCTATCACAGAAGCCATCATCCTCAGTAGGCGTGATGAGAGCCCGATACAGGAGTGAGTCTAGCTCGAGACGTCCGGTCCCGCTTTATTTGACGTCCAGCTAATGTAGGCTTCATAAAGTCTTTATATAGGTTTCATAAGCACTACATAGATGCTTCACAAATCATCTATAACCGAATATCATGCTCTATAAAGATTCATCATGTGGAATGACTGTGTGACATAAACAGCCATTTATTTGTTCGTATTTATTGATCTTTAATAGAGCACGCAATATGGTCATAGATGATTTGTGAAGCCTATATGAAGCCTACATGCTTTATGAAGCCTTTATAAGATGCACTTCAAATAAAGCGGGAGAGAGACAGAGTCTCTAATTCTGAGTGTTACCCAAACTACAGTGTATTGGGAAATATTCAGACCCTTTGACTTTTTCCACATTTTGTTACGTTACAGCCATATTCTAAAATATATATTGATGAATAGTTTTTTTCCCCTCATTAATCTACACACATTACACCATAATGACAAAGCAAAATCAAGTTTTTAGAAATATTTGTAACCTGTATAAAAAAAAAACTTAAATATCACATTTACATAAGTATTCAGACCCTTTCCTCAGTACTTTGGAGAAGCACCTTTGGCAGTGATTACAGCCTCGAGTCTTCTTGGGTATGACGCTACTAGCTTGGCACACTTGTATTTGGGGAGTTTCTCCCATTCTTTTCTGCAGATCCTCAAGCACTTTCAGGTTGGATGGTGAGTGTCGCTGCACAGCTATTTCCAGGTCTCTCCAGAGATGTTCGATCGGGTTCAAGTCTGGACTCTGGCTGGGCCACTCAAGAATATTCAGAGTCCCGAAGCCACTCCTGCGTTGTCTTGGCTCTGAGCTTAGGGTCGTTGTCCTGTTGGAAGGTGAACTTTAACCCCAGTTTGAGAGTCCTGAGCGCCCTGGAGCAGGTTTTCATCAAGAATCTCTACTTTGCTCCATTCATATTTCCCTCGATCCTGATTAGTCTCCTAGTTCCTGCCATTGAAAAACGTCCCCACAGCATGATGCTGCCACCACCACGCTTCACCGTAGGGATGGTGCCAGGTTTCCTACAGACAGCTTGGCATTCAGGCCAAAGAGTTCAATCTTGGTTTCATCAGACCAGAGAATCTTGTTTCTCATGGTCTGAGAGTCCTTTAGCTGCCTTTTGGCAAACTTCACACGGGCTCTCATGGGCCTTTTACTGAGTAGTTGTTCCGTCTGGCCACCCTACCATAAAGGCCTGATTGGTTGAGTGCTGCATAGATGGTTGTCTTTCTGGAAGGTTCTTCCATCTCCACAGAGGAACTCTGGAGTTCTGTCATAGTGGCCATCAGATTCGTGGTCACCTGCCTGACCAAGGACCATCTCCCCCGATTGCTCAGTTTGTCCTTTGGCCAGGTGGCCAGCTCTAGGAACAGTCTTGGTGGTTCCAAACTTCTTCCATTTAAGAATGATGGAGGCCACTGTGTTCTTGGGGACCTTCAATGCTACAGACATTTTTTAGTAACCTTCCCCAGATCTTTACAAATCATGTCAAATCAATAGAATGTTCCACAGGTGAACTCCAATCAAGTTGTAGAAACATCACAAGGATGATCAATGGAAACAGGATGCACCTGAGCTCAATTTCGAGTCTCATAAAAAGGGTCTCGATTTCTGTTTAATTTTAATACATTTGCAAAAATTTTGAGAAACGGTTTTCGCTTTTTTCATTATGTCTTTTGTCATTGGGCGGCAGGTAGCATAGTGGTTAGAGAGTTGGACTAGTGACCGAAAGGTTGCAAGATCGAATTCCCGAGCTGACAAGGTAAAAATCTGTCGTTCTGTCCCTGAACAAGGCAGTTAACCCACTGTTCCTAGGCCGTCATTGAAAATAATAATTTTTTCTTAACTGACTTGCCTAGTTAAATAAAGGAAAAATAAAAATGGGGTATTGTGTGTAGATTGATGAGAACATAAATAGAATAAGGCTGTACGAAAATATGGAAAAAGTCAACGGGTCTGAATACTTTCTGAATGCACTCTAAGTGTTCCGGGGCTTCTTCCTCATCGGGAGGTGCAAGCAAACCAAGCTTCCCCCACTCCCTCCAAGTCCAGGAATTGGAAATAGGTATGAGGTTAACGTAATGCCGGGGGAAAGCTAGTAAGCTTACTTAGCCAGAAGTTATGCATGTTAGCTGATGATAGCCACAGTCTTTAAATCTAAGCGAGGCCAGTATACAGAAGATAGACCTATTTGGTAAAAGACCAAGTCCATGTTATGGCAAGAACAACTCAAATAAGCAAAGATAAATTACTTTAAGACATGAAGATCAGTCAACATTTCAGGAACTTTTAATGTTTCTTCAAGTGCAGTTGCAAAAACCATCCAGCACTATGATGAAACTCGTTCTCATGAGGACTGCCAAAGGAAAGGAAGACCCAGAGTTACCTCTGCTGCAGAGCATAAGTTCATTTGAGTTAACTGCACCTCAGATGGCAGCCCAAATAAATGATTCACAGAGTTTATTGACATTTTTTATGTAACCTTTATTTAAGAGTTCAAGTAACAGACACATCTCACCATCAACTGTTCAAAGGAGACTGTGTGAATCAGGCCTTCATGATCGAATTGCTGCAAAGAAACCACTACTAAAGGACACCAAAATAAGAAGAAAAGGCCAAGAAACACGAGCAATGGACATTAGACCGGTGGAAATCTGTGATGAATCCAAATTTGAGATTTTTGGTTCCAACCGCCGTGTCTTTGTGAGATGCAGAGTAGGTGAACAGATGATCTATGCATGTGTGGTTCCCACCGTGACGCATGGAGGAGGAGGTGTGATGGTGCTTTGCTGGTGACTCTGTCAGTGATTTATTTAGAATTCAAAGCACACTTACCTGCATGGCTACCACAGCATTCTGCAGCGATATACCATCACATCTGGTTTGCTCTTAGTGGGACTATCATTTGTTTTTCCATCATGAGAATAACCCAAAACAAAATGCCAGGGATATTAGACCAAGAAGCGTGACGGAGTGCTGCATCAGATGACCTGGCCTCCACAATCACCTGACCTCAACCCAATTGAGATGGTTTGGTATATGTTAGACCACAGAGTGAAGGAAAATCAGCCAACATGTGCCCAGCATATGTGGGAACTCCTTCAAGACTGTTGTAAAATCATTCCAGGTAAAGCTGGTTGAGATAATGCCAAGAGTGTGCAAAGCTGTCATCAAGGCAAAGAGTGGCTACATTGAAGAATCTAAAATATAACGTATATTTAGATTTGTTTAACACTTTTTTGGTTACTACATGATTCCATATGTGTTATTTCATAGTTTTGATGTCTTCTCTATTATTCTACAATATAGAAATAAAGAAAACCCTTCAATGAATATGTGTGTCCAAACTTGACTGGTACTGTATATATATTTACATTTGTATTAACCCCCACTCCTTTTTGTTGTTGTTGTATGTACAGCTTTTCAGCTACATATACTGTACATACAATTTACATACACATTTGACATACGTGGTACTTTTGACTATGGCTTTCCAAATTGCCCAACACTGCTATTTGTAACGTTAACTTTAAGCGAAGGTTGTGATTTTTTAACCATTCCTGAACCTGTGACCAGAAACAAGCTACATAGGGGCAATACCAGAATAAATTATCTACAGTAGTGATTGTCTCGTTGCAGAAAAATCTACAGAGCTGAGATTGTTGTATGCTCCATATATATAACATTATGTTGGTGGCAAGAATTTTGTATATTTTTTTTTATTAAGCGTTGAATCAGCAGCTGTCAAAAATGTTGTCCTCAACTGAAACTGGTATATATTTATATTTTATGTCAATCCTTTTAGCAAATCTGTATCTTTAATACATGGCAGACAAACAAGTTCCCTACCTTCTCCCTCTTCCACTTGCCTCTTCCATTTTTGTGGTAATGATGCAATCAGTTGATTGTTAGTTTGTATTGATAGAAAAACTTGAGTCATCAGCATACACTGACACTTTTAGTTTTTTTCCCCTGGATGTAATTTTAATAGCTAGCATTTCGATGGCCATAATAAATAGATATGGAGACAATGGACAGCCCTGTTTATCTCCTCTTAAAAGCTCAATACTTTCTGAGAAGTAACCATGATTTACTATTTTACACCTATTTTACATAACTTTAACCCATTGTATAAGAGATTCACTGAAATTAAAGTACTCCAGGCATTTATATATACATTCTAGTTGTACTTTATCAAACGCCTTTTCAAAATCTGCTATGAAGACCAGGCCTGGTATCTTTGATGTTTCATAATGTTCAATTGTTTCAAGTAATTGTCGTATATTATCTCTAATATACTGTATTGTCCATGTAAAATACCTGTCAGATCAGGATGAACAATATCTAGTAAAACCTTTTTTATTCTATGCATTTCACCAACATTTTTGCATCACAACATTGAAGTGTAAGAGGCCTCCAGTTTTTTAAATGGACTGGATCTTTATACTTACCACCTGGGTCCTGTTTCAGTAGTACTGAAATCAGACCTTCTTGTTGAGTACCAGAAAGTCTACAATTTTTATAGTAGTAATTAAAACATGCTAATAATACATCAAAAAAGGTCTGATATACCTCTGCTTCAGACATGAGTCTCCCCATAGCTGTGTTGTACCGAGAGTGACGACTGAAAAGGAACTTTGCACTGAAAGCTTTCTTTAAATGGGAACTGCACCTGCTGATTTGGCCTCCTTTTTTGGCTTGCTCCTCGAGAAATTCTGGCGGCCATGACAGAAGCCAAACGTGAGTTGGCTTGGGGTTTTGGTTTGATGTGGGTGTTTCTTGGGTGTGTCCTTGCCACCACCAAGACACACCAATCTATTACAACATTTCCTGCATTTATTTTTCCCCACTCAATCACAACAAACAAATCTCCTGTAGTTTGAGTTCAATAACTACTGACAGATGTATGGTGAGATGACAGAGGAAGCTTCGAATAGGTCAGTAGCCTACAGCAGTGGTTCCCAACCAGGGGTACTAGGACCCATGGGGGTACTCGGCCTATCCATAGGTAGTACTTGAGAAGACTCATGAGACCAGGTCAAATGCATATGAGGGGTACTTCAAGGGTACTCCGGGAAGAGCAAAATTCTGTTGGTAGTACAGTAACCGAAAAGGTTGGGAACCACTGACCTACAGAGTAATATGAGAAGAATGCAATTGCAGAATTTACGTAGATATTCTAAATGAAGTGTTTTGATAACTTTCAAATGTAGTAACAGTTCCAACAACTTTTACATAATACCGTAGAAGCAGTGTTCAGCTAATATAGCAATGATACAGATATCGTGCCTAATGACATTTTGTCTGGTGGTAATGGGGCTACCTTGGCTAACATGTCAGAGTGGTCATACCTTCCAGTGTGGTGTCCCGTATACAACAGGAGTTCCCTGATCTTGGTGCAGAATACAGTGTTTTTCTCGTCTCATATTGACTGACATTCCAATTCAATCATTTAAAAAAAAGACAACACAAGTAAAAGCTGTGTCTAGTAAAATGTGAATGCCGAGTGCCAGGTCTCTCTCCATTTAGAGACATCAGTCTGTCAGTCTGGACTTCATCACATCATCTTACAAGTCTCCATACATGTTTCTATGAACACATACACACATAGTCATTGTTCTATTACCAATGGCAGTTAGGATAGGTAATATTTTACACACAAACAGGTACTAGTTGAAGTTTGAACAGGTCAGATAAAACCTTTCCTATTATGGTCTCCCCATCAAACGAACAAGGCTGGCATCTGGCAAAAGCATCCACAGTCCTCTCCATTTGTAGAAATAGGTCAAGTTGAGGCGGAGTTCATCAGTGACACATAATAAAAAGGGTGACGCAAATAATGGACATTTCTTCTGGACTGCATTATTAGTAATCACCTTCAGTCCCACAGTGTGGATGCCTTGAGTGCCAGGTCTCTTCCCATTCAGAGACGTCAGTATCAAGCCTGTCTGTTGGTCCGGACCAAGTCTCCAAATGCTGACTCCATAGATGCATCTGATAACACATACACAGTCCTTGTTCTATTAGCAATGGCAGTTAGGATAGTTGATATCTGACAAACAAAGTTAGAACAGGTCAGGCTAAACCTACCTAATTCAGGTCTCTCCATCGACAACCGTTGGTGAGCAGACAAGAGGAGAGACTAGAGGTAAGGTCATTGCCTGCACCCCATTGACAGACATGGCAGCGTAGATCAGCTCCTGACTCCTCTTCAAAGATACTGGTTGGTCACACACAAACACACATAGAGTACTGATTACATTATCAATGGCGGTTATGATTAGCATGGTGGAAGCAACCTGATTGCTGCATTCACCTTTTTAATCCTCTTCAGATAACATGGTATGTGAAGAGAAATAGAATGGTATATGCATCTACCAGGCAATGCTATGAAGGTGGATTGGGAAAAACTACTGTTTTGACCTTTGACCAGGTCGAATGTCACCAACCTGATTCAAGTATCCTCCCTGTTCCATTTATAGGACTGCTCATAGGCGAGGGCATGTCTGTGTGATGTTGAGGGTCCCCTTGCTGGTCTTCACTATGCTGCACGTTCGGCTGCAAACTGGACATTTCTTGAGCAACTACAGCAGGCAATCCTCATAAACAATGTACTTCCTTATCTTATGAGGTGTTGTTGACTGGGAGGGCCGATTACAGGGTGATAAATACAGACAGACAAGTTGTAACGTGCATTTTGTAATAAAGAAAGGACCAAGCTTTTTGATAATGCTTTTCAACAACCTAAATGACTCAACACCTTGTAACTGCTTGGCTGGGTAATTAACCTACTCGGCTCAAGATATTTCTAGGTATTCACTAATTACCACAGCCACAAAGTCAGAAGGCCTCCTATTTCTACAATTTCTCTTCTTAAAATGTGATTTAAACCTAACCTTAACCCTAACTACACTGATAACTTTCTGCCTAAAATTACAACCAAAAATATATTTTCTGTTTTCATACATTTTTACTACATAGCCAATTCTTACTTTGTGGCTGTGGTAACTAGTGGAAACCCCCCTAATTATATGCTTTATAGATGCAGAAGGTTGGTGGCACCTTAATTGGGGTGGACGGGCTCGTGGTAATGGCTGGAGCGGAATCAGTGGAATGGTATCAAATACAAACACATGGCCTCCACTGATGTAGACTGACTGCAGCTCCAGATTAGATTAGATTAGATTCAGGCCAGTGACGGCGTTAAGGTTTGTTTCTTTCTCCTAGTTCACTGCATTAGTCAGATTCAGACATGAGTTAGCCACCACCATCCATTATTTAGTTTTGCCATAGACAATACAGAATCAACTTGTATGAGCTATTAAACTAACTTGCAAATCTGACTTGTAGGCTAACGTTAGCTAGCTTGACTCACTTCATCAATTGATAGCTACCTACATAACCAGCAATAACGTTATCAAACACTGTTAGCTAAGTTATACCAGTATGTCTGGTTATACTCACCACCACTGATTGTTGCAAGCTAGCGTTGCTGTCACGCCCTGACTTTAGTATTCTATGTTTTCTTTATTATTTTGGTTAGGTCAGGGTGTGACATGGGTAATGTATGTGTTTTGTACTGTCTAGGGGTTTTGTATGTCTATGGTTGCCTAGATTGGTTCTCAATCAGAGGCAGCTGTTTATCATTGTCTGTGATTGGGAACCATATTTAGGCAGCCATATTCTTTGGGTAATTTGTGGGTTATTGTCTGTCTAGTTGCCTGCACATTTATATTATAGCGGCACGTTCGTTTTGTTATTTTGTATAGTTTGTTTCGTGTCCGTCTTTATTAAAAGTAACATGTATTCATATCACGCTGCACCTTGGTCTCCTCCATTCAACGATCGTGACAGTTACTGGTCTAGACTTGGGGACCGATGAACTCCAACCACCTAGCTATTCAGCATAATAGAGTCCTTCGGCAGGGCATACCAACCATAGTTGGCTGTGCATCCTGCTGAAAGCATGCACGGGCGAACCGGAGCCAGAGGCATGGTCAATCTGTATAGGGCTTTTCAGTCTCAAACGGCTGTGATCCTTTGAACGCTTTTTGGGGACGATGAAACAACGAAGCTCAATTCAATGAAGGGAAGGGAAATGGGTGGAGGGGCATAAATACACATGGAGCTTGGTAAAAGGGGCACACATTTTCAAAAGGATGACTTGGTTTTTAGGGGCAGTCACTCATTACATTTTGGCAATGATTAGCACTTCCATGCTTCTGTTGCACATTTTGTGAATTACTTTTTTGTTGATATCCATTTTTGCATGGAGCAGGACATTAAAATAACAGCCGTTTTGTCAGACAGATAATCATGACAACCGATTAAAAAACCACTGAGAGGAGTCATTTACACTTATAAATACTTCAGTCTATAAAACCCTAATGTAAAATACATGAATATAGTACATCATGCATTAGTATTACATGAATACAGTATGCATTAGTTTGATGTGTTGTTATTTTCCTTCCAAACAATATATTTTACCATATTGCTTAGTCTATCACTATAATACTTCTAGGTCTGATCATCAAGAAGCCCCACAACAGAAGAGGGGGAGAGAGAAGAGGGGGAAGAGAGAAGAGGGTGGGGAGAAATAGAAAAAAGGAAGCATCTAGCAAGATGGAGAGAAAATGGAGAGAGAGAGAGCTAGCTAAGCTAGGGAGCCATCTCCATCTCCACAGACCCTCTTTCTTCCCTCCTCCCTCCATCAGGGCCCTCTCTTCCTTCAGAAGGGGTAATGCAGCAGAAAAAGATAGTCGATTGAACACTCACTGGGTGTGAAGACATGAAAAGAAGAGGAGATGAGGAGGAGAGGCCCAATGCATTCCCATAATGACACAGCCCACTGCCTCCTCTCAATAGGATCAATGACCGCAGGGGAGCACGTCCTAAGGCTGGCCCCTAGGCACTGTATGGAGATGGAGGAAGAAGCTGCCCCTAGCCACAGATCTAGGATCAGATTACCCTATTCTCCCATTCTAACTCTAACGGAAATGAAGAAATAACAAATCTGACCCTGTATCAGGGGTAATGGGCCATTTCTAGCTACACCCTCTTTGGATGAGACCGTTGCATTGTGGAGACAGGTGGAGGAGTGGGCCAGACATGTTGAGGTGGGTATAAGCAGAGTCTTCAGTGCCTCTGTTCTCTCCATTGTTTTGCGATGGGTGGTGTCGCTCTTAGACAGTGCTAGTCCCTTGACCAACAAAGTAGTTCAGACAAAGTCATGCTATCTGACGTAAGGACATCAAATAATTGATTATGTTAGCTTAAAAAGGCACAATCTGTAACTTTTTCATCTCCAGTCAAAAGTTCTCCCCTGTGCAGAAAGGGTGGGTTTTGACTAATTTAGCCTTGGCTTCCAGGGCTCACTCACATTGTTCTTGGGAGCCTGAATATTGGGTATGAGTGGAGCGCTGATTGCCAGCGGCTGCTGGCTAATTGGCTGTGAGTGGATGCGATTTTTCAAAAACAACCACCCCTTCCATCCCTTTTCAAAAGCGCAAATTATCCAGAGTAAGCTAATTTAGGGTGCAAAAAAATTATATTTGAAATTGTATTTTGTTTTTGTTAGATTTTCTATATAATTTGGTTGTAATGACACTACCCCACCTGGGCACCATTGAAAATGATTGGTTTTCGGTTTCGAATCGTGCCTATTCCAATTGTCTTATGAAACTGCTACTGTGATACGGTATTTCAATTTGAGTCGCCAATCCCTCAAAACCAAAGACGAGCGGACTGCTTTGCTTTCATAAATGGTTTTGAAATTTGAATACGAATGAGACAACAAAAAATGGTTAACTTAAATGTGTGTCGACTTCATATATACAGGTAATTGATGTCGCAACAATAACAGCGTTTCCATCCACAATTTACGAGTACAGTCATGCCGTATAAAATACAATCATGGCAATGATGTAAACAGGAAGTGTCAGTACAATTTTATAAATGTTGACCGACAATTTATTCATTTGACATGGTGGGATCTTTTTGTGTCGGTAAATTTAACTTTGTGACGAATTGTGGTGAAAATTATTTATTGCGCAATTGATGATAAGTACATTTGCAGTAACGTAATGCTATGTTCTGAGGCTATGTTGTGTGGTCCTCCCACTATGTGTTGAAAAAGCATGCACAGTTTAGGCTACAGGGTGGTGAAAGTGCACAGTGATGAGCTTGATGCTCCTTTCCAATAAATATCAAGGGTCATAATTTGTAGGCTAGTAACATGATGATTGGTGCTTAACTGCCAATTAAAAAATAAAAATGATCTTGCTCTTATCCATCCCATCATATTACCTAACCCATCCAGCAAAATGTTGTCAAGAGAGCATGCGTGAAAATGTTATGGAAACACATTAAACTCATATTTATTTTTATTTAGTAGATAACTTAAGAGCAAAAGGATTTCCTATGTGCGCTATAGCATCACACACAGCCATTTATCCGCAGCAAAGTCAATCTGGTGAAAACAGACCTCTGGTAGGGAAATGCACGCATGTTGTTATGCAGATTTTAAATAATATATGCATGACAATCTGTCGCAATTTGGATGGAAACCTAGCTAATGAGACAACTTGTTCAGCTGCAGCCAGTGTTCATAGGTTATAGGTTGCATGTGCTGGGAAGTAGTTAAAAAAACACTGACAACAGGGAAAAGTCTCAAACACACACACACACACACATCCCCCATGGGAGTCCATAGCACTCAACAGGTAGTTACCATTGCACCACGGGTTCCCAGCTTTCCTACGGGCCTATGGGGATCCAGGCTGAATATTGATATTGTGCTTGGCCCTAGGCTTCTCTCTTTTTCTCCTTGGCATGCTAAGTAAGCAGTTGGGCCGTTGGGGGGAAAGGCAGTGGCTTTCAAATGATTCCCAGCTCTACTGCTCCACGATCTTCTGAGCCCCCCTACTTTCCCTCGGTGCGCCTCCCATACTGGTCCCATCCCAACACTGTCTGCCCCTTTTTGGCTCTGTTAATTAGAGATAAGGTTGGCATTGTTGAATCTCTCGCTTATTCTTGCCTTCATCCTGCCTATATTTCACAGAAAAGGGGTTGAGGATTGAGCAGCCATGACTTAGATCTTAAAAGATTTCTGAGGTAATTGATATCTTAAAGTTTAATCCAATAAGGCTAAGTAGAACCAAAAGGTCACTTGTGACCACAAAAACAAAGTTTTAGGCAGGCAGAGAACAAAACGATACTATTAGTAAGTAATCTTCTTATCATGGTCTTCAAATAAATCTAGATTAAAGAGAGTGATAAATGATTGGCGCTTGGGTGTGATCTATTTGACTTTCAGCCAAAGTAAAGGAAAGTCAAAAAGAAGCCCTTATCTTTAAATCATTAGGATTATTGTTGTTTGATAAATCAGTCTTTAAAAATGTGGATTTACTCAAAGGAAAGAGAAACCAATCAGAGCAGACAGTCAAGGGATATGCTACTTTAAATGATCAGTTATGACCCTAACTTTCATCGATTGACTAGAATACAACCCCCGATCATTTTTGTCTCATAAACTCTCCAGGAACATTTACCTCAAGGAAAACACATTCCCAAAAATGCTAAACTAATAAAACACTAGGTCTAATGGGGACCTTCCTTGTTTTTCGAGCCATAAACGTATACAGTAGGTCTGGGAGACAAGGTCGGGGACCTGGGGCAAGATGGAGGGATGATTGGTGGCCGGAATAAACCCCAAGCACAAGGGCCAGGCACCTGTCAGTCAAAGAGCAAACAAAAAACAAGAACAGGAGTAGGAAGAAGAGGAAGAGGAGGAAGAAGAAGATAAGGAGGTCCAAGCCGAAGAGAAAACACACATTCCACTGTCTGTTTAATAGGATGTCTTCCCTGACTCTGCCTGGGGATCATATATTCACTCAGTGTGAGCCAATCCGTTATTCACTTGCACAACCTGCTTCAGTCCTATTTGGAGGGCACCTACGGAGGCAGATAATTCGCCAGCGGCATGCAGAGTTTTGTATTAAAAATCACAGAGGAATACCTTCAGATTACATGATTTGTGAACTGGGATTTCCATAAACTCAAATAATCAGGATAATATATAATTTTTACTGTGTGTGTGTCTGTGTTTTGCATGCATGCGTGTTTAAATGTACATCAGGCGCTAATATGATTTCTGACATTGTATATTGATGATTACACTGGTCAGTAAACCATTTTGTGTACGTACAGTTTTGAGAGGAGGTGATTTGAAGTGAACAGAAAAATAGGACCTAGTGGTGATTTTATAGCCTTGTATGTGGTGGTTTTAGTGGAAGTGAATATCCCAAACCCCCTAGTTCCCAATCTACTACCACACCACAGGAGCTGCCGGTGTAATTCCAGACAGATTGAGTCAGTGTTGGACTAAAACATGGGTTTCATTGCACAGCATAAGTCACATTCATCATCTATAAATTGGCCTGTGTTTCCTACAGGCCAGCATGGCAGGCTTTGACTTCAAGGTGAAATACAAACTGCATTAAAGTGGTACTACTAACAACTACAACTATATTTATGGTACCAGTCCATTGAAATGACCTCCAATACTTCCAATACTTTCCAAAGTTCCATAATTATCCAATATAAATGATTTGACTTGGTCATGGTTTTGCACACATGGCGGGGAAACAAGACTTTTATCTTGTTCCCATTTTTGTTCCTTTTTTTAAAAAGCGAAAGACCAAAAATAGTCGTCGCAGGGACGGGGTTGATGAAGAACCCAATATAGCGGGAGAACTTCTCTATTAGACACACCCAGAGGAAAACTTAACACCTCCCACACTATATGATCACACATCTACCTTCATGTTTTTTTTTCTTCTCCGCGTTTTATTTCTCCGTGGCTATTTAATCCCCTTCTCTCCCTCCCCTTTGTAACTCAGCGGTATTACAACACCCACGGGATAGGCCTCCGTACGCAGTAATATAAACACTTTTGCAGCTGGAAGAAAGAAAAAAAAAGAAGAGAAGAAAAGCAGGATCAAAAGATAACATCTAGAGAGAAACCTTCCAAAAAAAAAAAGGAGCCAGTAACCAAAGCCAAGGTGGAACAGTAAAAAAAAAAAACACGGGAGGTTTGTGTCCCCTGCAGTAAAAACAGACCGGGGTCTCTCTTCTTTCTCCCTACTCGCTAGCCACCGTCTAATGGAGTCAGCAGGCTGGCAAGGACACTCTGTGGCGGGCGACGAGCCCTAGCTGGTCTCACGGTGGTCTCGGTTCGCCGCCACTAGACATCTCACGTGGGACCGGAGCCCGGCATTCATTTCATCGCCTGCCCCCGCTCCACTTTCCTGAGCCTCGCCAGTAACTCAATCATTTAAAACTAAAAAAGACTGTCTCCTGAGGTATTACAAAAGTACCGTGTTCATTTCTAAATTACAAATGTGCTTTAGTATGATTGCATGTGACATGTTCCCTGAGAGTTATACTGTAGGAGCTTTCCCCCTTCTTGCAGCTGGTGCTCTTGAAGAGGTTTTAATGGACAGTTAATTAATTGAAGTGCTTTTATAACCAAGTTTCCATTCAACCTTTTTATGTAAGTAAAGTACATGCCGGATAATACATTTCAAGACAGGCCCGATGGAAACAACACATTTGTTGGTAAACTTTCCAAAACAAAACACGCTCGACAAGGTGGGATATTAAATCTGTAAAATATATGATGCAAGAAATGGCGGTGGAAACGTTGAAATATTGATATAATAACCAACACATTGAAGTAAACTTGAAAACATTCAATGATATTATGTGGTCATCCCACTACGACTAGGGAAAGCATACAGTGTATTAGGCTAGATGAAATAAGTTATAAATAAGTAGCCTATACCCGCAATTTATCTGCGAGCTGTTGGCTAGAGAGCACGTGCCAAGACCAGAGATTCGCTATGTAAAGCAAGAATTCTTCTTACAAAACCATAATTAGAGTTGAAAATGCAATGGAAACCCATTCAACTGCACAGGTTATTTTGTAAGTGCACTACATCATCACGCTCAGTTCTCTGCAACAAGTCAATTTGATGGAAACAACTCTGGTGGGAAAATGTGTATATTGTCTTCCTGGAGATCTTAGAATATTCGCATGAAAATTTGGATGGAAATTAGCATAAAATGGTACTAATTGAAACAATTGGGTCAAATGAGGTCAAAGTTATCTGTGAGGGTGGTGACCACGTGGATGGAGTCCAGCTTTTCGAGACACACACGTCGCAGCAGCGTGCACAAACACACACGTGCTGTCGCAGGCATGGACAGGAAGCGATAGCACGGAAGAACCTTAATCCTTAGAGAAGCCAACACGTTTTCCTTCGGCAAAGGCCTGTGAAATCATAGAAGAATATTAAAGTCAGGGAATCTGGTCGGCTTTCATTTGAAAATGTGTGAGCGCATGTTGTTGCAGAGATAGTAAAACCACCAGTGTATGCGAAACTCTCATCTTCTCTGTGAAAGAAATATAAGGGATGGTAGAAAAAAATAATTCATCAAAGAATTACTATGGGACACCGGGCACATCACATGTGTTACACTCCACATATACAGTATGCATATGTGGGATAAAGCCAAAGGAAAGTCCATAAATACAAGCCATTTATAGTGGCAACAGACGTTGAATCCAGACCAAAATCATAACCTTTTATGAATTCATCTGAAGCACATCCCAATGATCCAAATCTGATGACAGCCAGGGCCTCAATCCATCACAGACTGCAAGTCGCTTACCTCTCAAAAAATTTGATTTCGCAGAATTGCCGCCCAACGTCCACTTACGTGTTGCAGTATGCCATGCGTCTCAGCCAAACGTTCTAATCACACATCCATCTTCCTGGTCTTGGTGTGCGCTGAGGCCCCCAAGTGGGCCCCCAGAGCGCTGAGGTGGGTTGGTGTTCCAGCCTCAACAAAAGCAGACTGTGTGGCAGTGGCTGGGGGGCTTCAGGGGCCCTCTCTGCATTAGGGCACAGAGGAAATGGCTTCACTCAGCACCTGGCCACTGCAAGAATGCTTTACGCCGTGTGGGGCGATCAAAGTGCGGACTAAGTCAGGGACCTAATAAAAATAAAGAAATACTACCTTAAACCCAGTCAGTCTGAGAGAGAGAGAGAGACAGAGAGAGAGAGAGAGAGAGAAAGAGAGAGAGAGAAAGAAGGGAAGCAACTAGCGAACAAGAGAAAAAAGGGGAGAAATATAAGGTAGGAGCCGAAGGGGGCGGCAACCAAACAAAATCCTCCAGGGGTTGACGTGGTGACTGACAGTGAGGTTGGGGAGTGGGAGGAATGCAGCGTGTGGCCTTGTGGTGGGAGCAACGGGACACAGAGAAAGCAAAGGGTGACCCGAGGGACACTGTGTTCTCAAACATCTTGACTGGAGTTCAAGGATGTGTCTGTAGCAGCAGACTGGTGTGACGTGGGGCTGCATGGGGAATGAAATTCCTTTTGAAAGGTCTCCATGAGACACATTAGAATTACATTGTGGCTCACAATTGGTTTGCTGTGTCTGTTTTGACTAGAGATAAATTACGGTTTGTTTTAGCAGAGCCTTTCTGTCAAGGGTTTAACTCCGGTTCGGTCGGTCTGCTATTTCACGGACTACATTTTAGCTGTTTTTACTTTGAATTAAATGTGCCCCGAGAAGACGATACCGAGTGGCCTAAAAACCAAACAATAACCAACTCTTTTGGTCAAGATAGTTACACCAATTGACAACATGTGTTAAACATATTCTGCCTAAAACAATCAAACAAACAAATCCCAGCAACCCAGAAAGGAAACCTTCCCATTGAAACGACTTGGGAATTTTTTTTGATTCAACCAGTGTGTGCCCAGTGAGTCAATAAGGTTTTGTGGGTAGAGGTATGAGAAAAGATATTAGAACAAGGAGCGGAAGCAGGGCGGTAAGCACCACCCACCGCTCTCTGCAAGTTTCGGTCAAGTCTATGGACCAAATGTCCCCCTCCCTTCCGAAATTCGAAAGCTGCACACACCTGCTAAAATGTGTTTTGTCCAAATAACCAGTGACCAAAAACCAACACACCGGAACTGTCACACCTGCTTAGCGCTCCCCCTCTCTGGCTCTCGAGGGCGCCAGGCAGCCATCATTACGCACACCTGTCACCATTGTTATGCACATCAGCGCTTCATGGGACTCACCTGGACTCTATTACCTTATTGATTGCCTCCCCTATATCTGTCACTTCCTCAGTTTCTTCCCTGTGTCTGCATTAATGTGGTTTTGTTCCCCCTGTCCAGACGCTGTCCTTGTTTTGTTGCATGTCGGTTATTTATTAAATATTCACTCCCTGTACATGCTTCTCGTCTCCCAACGTCTGTCCTCACAGGAACAATTGTTGCTCGTATTCGTCACAATCAACAGACTGTTGACATTATAGTACCAATTATGTTAGGTAGTTTGCCCACGAGAGATTACAAACAAACAATCAACTTAAACACTACATCATTTGAAAGACAAGCACTATAAATCGGTCCCTTCATGGGAGACAGAATAAGACACTGGGAAGTGGGAGACATGGGAGACAGAATAAGACACTGGGAGACAGAATAAGACACTGGGAAGTGGGAGACATGGGAGACAGAATAAGACACTGGGAAGTGGGAGACAGAATAAGACACTGGGAGACAGAATAAGACACTGGGAAGTGGGAGACATGGGAGACAGAATAAGACACTGAGAAGTGGGAGACATGGGAGACAGAATAAGACACTGGGAGACAGAATAAGACACTGGGAAGTGGGAGACATGGGAGACAGAATAAGACACTGGGAAGTGAGAGACATGGGAGACAGAATAAGACACTGGGAAGTGGGAGACATGGGAGACAGAATAAGACACTGGGAAGTGGGAGTCATGGGAGACAGAATAAGACACTGGGAGACAGAATAAGACACTGGGAAGTGGGAGACATGGGAGACAGAATAAGACACTGGGAAGTGGGCGACATGGGAGACAGAATAAGACACTGGGAAGTGGGAGACATGGGAGACAGAATAAGACACTGGGAAGTGGGAGACATGGGAGACAGAATAAGACACTGGGAGACAGAATAAGACACTGGGAAGTGACACCACTTGATCAAGTCACACAATAAGCCTAAACTACAGAGTTTGCTGAGAAACACACACGAAGCCATTTAACATAGATTCCGACCTTGCACAAACCACGATAGGATAGACAGCAGGGGGACGGGGAAGTAATTGAAGGATTAAATTCACACATACGGCAAGAACACACATATTACTTTCCCATTGGAAATCTCGCGCCATCTACTCGATACGGTTCTGGCGATAGAGGTAGGAGAAAATATAATAGAGCAAGGAGGGGAAGCAGGGTGGTAGAGCCACCCACCTCCCTCTGAAAATTTCGGTCAAGTCCATTGGAATCAATCAGTGCTGAGAGGCATGTACACATCTGCTAGGCAATCAGCAATTAGTGTTAGTACTTCAGTCTCTCCAAGTATTTCAGCGGCAGTCAAGCGGCGGTGTTGTCGCCGAAATGAAAACTGTGGCTTAAACCAGAGAACGCTGCTACTCCAGCTGCTCTCTCTTCATCTGACTACTTGTTTTCTCATAGTCCCAAGAACATCTGGTATCGCGGTGGTGGCACAGGGCTACTCATTTATCCTAAGTGGAAATATATGTTTTCCCCTTGCTCACCTGTCCATCTCCTCATTTGAATTCCATGCTGTCACTGTCACTTGTCCACTCAAGCGTAACATTGTCATTTATCGCCCACCAGGTGCCCTTGGAGAGTTCCTCAATGAGCTTGACTCCTTGATAAGCTCATTTTCCTGGTGATGGCTCACCACTCTGTGTCAACCTCCTGACATCTGGGTATCTCACTGCAACCTCATATGCCATGTCTTGAAATACGCAGATAGACGGATTAAAAGTAAACTTACATTGTAAAACTTCTGATAGCCAACTTTCTAACTCTGCCCATAACTTTGGGCTTTATATCACTCCCAGAAGGCATGAATTATTGAGTCATTGTTAGTTTTACAATTAAGACATGACTCTGTTGTTGTCCTCTGCTGTTGTGGTGTAGAATTGGTTGACTGTAATATGTTAGTTTACGTTCCAACACTCCCTCCATCTTGCGCCAGTATCAGTTATTTTTAAGTCTTGGTATAAGGGCTCAGGGCCAGACCCAGATGCAGACACGGGAGGCAGATGGTTTGAGTGTTTGATATTTATTAGTGCCAAAAGGGGTAGGCAAGAGCATAGTCGTGGACAGGCAAAAGGTCAAAACCAGATCAGAGTCCAGGAGGTACAGAGTGGCAGGCAGGCTCGAGGTCAGGGCAGGCAGACTGGTCAGACAGGCAGGTACAAAGTCCAGAAAACAGGCAAGGGTCAAAACCGGGAGGACTAGCAAAAGAGAGAATATCAAAGCAGGAGCATGGGGAAAAACTCGCTGGTTGACTTGAAACAGACAAGACGAACTGGCACAGAGCGAATGGGAAACACAGGGATAAATACACCAGGGAAAATAAGAGACACCTGGAGGGGGTGGAGACAATCACAATCAGATCAGGGCGTGAAACTTGGTTCCAATTGTTGTTGTTTTTGTCAGTTGGATAGGTTCTCTGCAAGATTTTATACATCTTACCTATCATGTGAGTATCCTTTTCTGACTCAAATCGGATTCCCTTAACATTTCTCTGATGTCCAAAAAGATTTCAGATCTCTATTTCGTGATATGAAACTTTTAAGTAGCATGCATTTGAAAATGTCTGACATTGGTCAGTCCAAAATAGTTTTTGAATTCTGTCGTGGAAATAAATGTATTTCCTATTACCGAGTAATTTACGGTTTCTATGCAACGGCAACAACACATATATAAAGATGACTTTATCCCATTACTCAACAACATGAAAGCAGATCTAATTAAATGGCACAATCTTCCCATAACTCTTACAGGTAGAATAAACCTCTTAGAATGGCATTAGCTCCCGAAGTTTTTACATTAGTTTTCAGTAATACCAATTACTCCACCAAAGTCATTCTTTAAAAAAGTATTAGCAGTCATAACAGACTTTATATGGGCATCTTCCTAAGTCTGAGGGTGGTTTTAATCTTCCAGACTTGGAATTGTATCAACTCACCACCCAAGACTTTTACTTGCGACATGTAGTTAAATGCACTAAAGAGGAACAATGGGTACATATTGAAGATGTGCATGCTCATCCCCAGAATCTTTTCACGTGTCTATTTCCAAAGGATAAAGCTAAGAACATTAACAACCTCATAGTTAAGAACACTAGCAATTTGGAAGAAAGTTCAACGGATTCTACAAGAACCAATATCACTCCCTAAAAACAGTCCCTATGGAACAATCATTGGATAGCTTTTCAGAATTCACAGATAAATTGGCCCACATGGAGAACTAAAGGCATAGAAACCATAAAGACGCTTTCTATCACTCTACATTTCAAGACTCTGCCTCCAACCTTGGGAAACTCTTCGCCACCTTCTCCTCCCTCCTTAATCCTCCACCCCCCAGCTTAAACTGATAGATTTTGATGGGATAACATTTAAAAAAAATGTTACTTAGATTGACGCAAGGTGCATCAACAGACTCTTAAGGATGTATCAACAAGATGGACAACGAACTCCCTCCCTCTAATATCATTACTCTGCAGGTTATAGCCAATGTACAGATTCAGACAGAAATGACCAATCCTGTTCTTAGTGGATAGTGGATGGTATGCAACACTTTAGATGTTACCAACCTCAACTACAGCTGGATGATAGGGAATGAAACATACAGTGGCACCCAGCTAAATCTCTCTTCCAATCGAGGGAAAGATCACATGGATGTGCACCAGTGGAGGCTAGTGGGAGGAGCTATAGGAGGACGGGCTCATTGTAATGGCTGGAATGGAATAAATGGAACAGTCTCACATTGCACGTATGGAAACCACATGTTTGTCTCCGTTCCAGGTATCCCATTCAAGCCATTACAATGAGCCCATCCTCCTATAGCTCCTCCCACCAGCCTCCACTGATGTGCACTGCCTCCAACCCAGACAGTGAGAAATCTACCTCTGAAATAGTGTAATGGATCTGCAGTCAATAGATTTTCCGACAGGCTACAAATGTTTTAACAATTACAACATTTTGTTAAGCTTGCATTCAATTGCCACTCCCTGTTGTACACAAGCTTCCATTCCCCCTATCACAAGGTGATGTATGGCTGATTTAAGAAGAAATCATCAACCCTGTTACTTTATCTGCCACTCAATAAGTAGTTAATATTGTACTTTTTTTATTTAACCACTTGATTAAGTTGAACATGTGCTCTTTATGACAGAATGTAAAAAATTTGTGAAATCTCAAAAGGCCCCGAATTGGTGTAACGACCCAAGTGTTTACATTCCCAGACCACCCAGGTGTTTACATTCCCAGACCACCCGGGTGTTTACATTCCCAGACCACCCAGGTGTTTACATTCCCAGACCACCCAGGTGTTTACATTCCCAGACCACCCGAGTGTTTACATTCCCAGACCACCCAGGTGTTTACATTCCCAGACCACCCGAGTGTTTACATTCCCAGACCACCCAGGTGTTTACATTCCCAGACCACCCAGGTGTTTACATTCCCAGACCACCCAGGTCTTTACATTCCCAGAACTTTCGTTAAGTTGGAGAAAATATTCTCATAACACTAAAACTGTCCAATTGTGTTTATTATGTAAATTCGATATTTGTGTATTTCATGTTCACTAAAATTGGTAGAAATGTCTAAAAACATGTTTTCAGTTTGTCGTTAATAGGTATTGTGTGTAGATGGGTGAGAAACAACATCTAGTTCATCCATTTTGAATTCAGGCTGCAACACAACAAAATGTGGAATAAGTCAAGGGGTATGAATACTTTATGAAAGCACTTTATGTTGCCAAAACACAAAAACTGTCCAGTTGTGCTGATGATTACGACGATTACAAAGAGATGCTCAGCCTTCTTAACACCACAATCGATCAAACAAGTCCTGTAATCTCTAGTTTGATCTCATCTTGATTATGGCCCGGTCAAGTGCTGCAAAGAATGACCTAGAAAAGCTGCATCTGGCCCAGAACAAAGCAGCATGTCTTGCCCTTCAACATACACAGAGGGCTAAGGGACAGTTCAACATTTACTGGGGTGGGGGGGGCTGGGCTTTTTTTTGTTGCTTTGGGGAGGGTAGTGTTTTTTTTATTGGGCACAGGAGAGGGTTGTGTGTTTTTTTCCTGATTTACATTCACCATTTTGCAGGTTCTACTATATGATGTCTTCCATCCTAGCCAAATTACATAATCTGCTTGCATGCATCAAGATGTTTTGGTACTTCCCTTACGCACTATGCTTTTCCATGTGCTAACTTTTACTATACCACAGGTCAGTATAGTTTACCAGTCTAACTGTCTATCCTGCCCTCTATCCGTAGTGTCAGTAGTGGTTTGTCCAGATCTGCAATAGGTTAACTAGCAATCATACCACACATAAAAATCATTCATATCTGTACCAATTTTCTATATAAGTCCACAAGATAGAGCAATAGCTCATAGGCAGCGGATACTCCAGGTGGGTCATTGAGCATGAAAGAACGGTGAAGACACACAGCTGATAAAGCTCCCCTATTGATCTTGTTTAGGGGCAATAAAATGATCCTACCTAGACTAGCCTACAACACTACAATCCAATGCAGAATTACATGATTGTTTTCAATTGAGTACAATTGAGTACAATTCTACTCTAGGCTGCAAACTGCAGTGAAAATGTATTTGAGTAATGGTGCAAAAGCCCACTCATTCCATGTGGATCAGTTGTGGGTCTACTCTCGACAGATTATAGAAAGGCACAGTAGCAGGACAGTCTGGCTGTATTTTTACTTGTCTGTTGCCGATCCTTATTCTCCCAAGTCGTATTATATGTGACTCTTTTCAGGAGACTATGCATATGTCACGCATCACTACTTCACAGGAGAGCCATTTGAATTGAAACTTTTTTTAAAATTTGTATCAAAATGTATTTTTTGGTCAGAAATGCCTTCTGGAACATGTGAACTTTCATGTGCCTTGATAACAAATTTGTATGCCATCTGTAAATACAAATAAAATGGTTAAATTATGAGCCTAGTTGGTTTAGCCACGGGAAAGGACAGCAACCTTCCCGCTAGCCATGATTGGCTGAGATAATGAGTGGACTGGACATGCCGAGAAATCATTTTGGATTGGTCTGCCTTGTAGCATGCTTCTGTCTATAATATGAGTTGATCAGTATGTGTAGGTAATCGTTTTTAATGCAGATTTTTTAAAAGATATTACGTAGTAGAACTGCATAAGTGTTGCTCTCTCTACTTTCTGGAGGCCTGAGTTCTGAAATCAGTGGAATTAGAGTATGATAGCTTTAGAGCTAGAGAAAATTCTGCCATTTGATTCTGGCTCGCTAGCTGAAGTTACATGTATGATCTGTGTAGTAATATTATTTGTATCTCAGAGCCATCTGCATTGCTAGTTATAGCCTAATGTTAGCTAGCTAACATTGAACCTGGTTGGTTAGCTACACTATGCAAGTAACCATTTCAATAGAATGTTCATGATGTCACTGCGACAACTGTCGATAGACATAGCTGGATAAATTCGCTCTGGCTATCTACTCCGATTTCAGAGCACTCTCGTCTGAGTGTGCCAGAGCACGGAATAACTGACAAATTTACGAACGCTCAACACCCGTTGAATATGGCCGGTATCAGTAAACGTTGGCAAAAAAAAAGCATAATTAAACTGTTGCCAGCAGCACAGTTGCAGTCATCCACGCTATAGATAACATCAACATGGCCTAACCGGCTCTGCTAGGGCGAGTAAAATGGTCAGAGTGAGCTGTTCTCTCATTTGTGTCTGGGAGTAGCTCGCAAGCTAGCCAACGTTAGCCAGTTAGCTTAGGTGTTTGACTGCTGTAGGTCAGAATTCTCAAATCAACCCTACTCCTCGGCCAGAGCGTCCAGTGTGCGCTCCAAATTTACGAATGGACAATATGACAACGCTCTGAGTTTACGTACGCTCAGAAAACACTCAATCTTTTCGAGATTGACATACTCTACTTGATTGTGGTGTTGAAATGCAAACAATGCTGATAAGTGCTCTATGTGGCTAAACGGTATGTAGTTATGCATTGTTTATTGGTCGTGTGTGGTGCATTGGCACAGAAACCTGTTGGTGGACAATTTATTGTATACATTTTATATAATTATAAATATAGCATCAACATGTTAAAAATCAGATTTCCTCCTTGCTGATCACTGTCTGCAGCCGGCTCTGATCGTAGTGTAACGAGTCAGGCAGGGAGAGTGAGCTCATCCATGGTGGTCGGCGAACCCTCAACCTAATAATTATTCTCTCTTGGTTCAAAGTAGAGGAGAGAGAGATATTGACTGCATCAATTCTTGTTTTTGTAAGAAATATTATTGTGTTGAAAATTCCAAATTGGCTGTATAATCAACTTACATATAGCTCTGACAGACATACTTACCCCACCAGACATGCCACCAGGGGTCTCTTCACAGTCTCCAAATACAGAGCGAATTCAAAGCAAAGCACAATATTATATAGAGTCATGATCACATGGACCTCCCTTACATCTGAAATTACTCAAGCAAAACAGATACATTTTGTTTAAAAAACAAATAAAACAACATCTCACAACACGCCTTCAATTGAATTGAATCCAGACATTATTGCTGAAGAATGTTTAGGGAACGTTATTGAGAAAAATCATGTCATAAGGTCACACTAACTTCATGAGAGCATTGTGGGAATATTCCCTGCTTGTTGATATTGGTGTTTTTAATAACATCTCCATCAACATTAGCAGAACGTTCTGTAATGTTTTCTCAGAACCATTTCCATTGCTTTCATATTTTGTTGCAAAAACATTATTTGTAGATTGTGTTATTACATTACCTAATGTTCCTAATGTTAGATCCTAATAGATAGGGTTTTATCATCCTAATGTTAGATAAAACACTAGCTAGAACTTGATGGGAATCTTAGGAAATGTTCTGGGAATGTTCCCGGTTTGCTGGGTATATTACATACACTCTCTGCAACCTCTGATTGGCTTCAATATTATTATTGTTTCCTCCCAAAATAAAAATGCAAATGTGAGCTGATGTGAGCTTTTCTTTTGCATTCTGTGGACATAAAATACATGAAGATGATCTGTGAATTTCTCAGTTCAATTACGGAATTGTTCAAAAAACCCTTAGCAATGTTTTGTTCATAAATTGACTGAAATTAATTTCCTGAATTAACTAAATTGAAATGACACTGACCCAAGACCTGTAACGAAGGAGGGTATCATGGCTGCAGAGCCCTTTCTCCTCAGTGGTAAAATGTGGAGAATTGTAGATCCTGACCTACAATCCTGGCTTCCGCCCTCATCTGACCAAGCACTGGAATGCCCCCCAAAAAGAGTGAGAAAAACCCTCAACAACAAATGTGCCTGAATAAATATTAATCCATTCTTAAATATTCATTTTCACATTGACATTTGCATCCTGCTTTGGTCATATTTCTCTGACACTTGCCTCGTGCCACTTAGGCCTCTGAAAGATTCATGCTGGGTTTGGTTCGGAGGATCTACACTACCCCCCCCCCTGCTCTGCCTCTCCCTCTCTCTACCTGAACCACTAAGCTGGTAGAGGATGATGACATGGGCAACACACAGCCACAAAAGCAGCTCTGGTTTCTGACCATGCGTGTGCTCACATCTTAGTGGTTCAGCGTGTGCTCACATCTTCACATCTTCACTCCTAGAGGTCCAGCTCTGAGTGTGTGTGTATGTGTGCACGTGTGTTTGTGTGTGTGTGTAAAATGTGACACACTGAGCTGTTTACACCATGTCCCTGTTAGGTCGAACAACTTGGCCCTTGTCTGTATCGAAGCTCCATCAAATCCTGTCATTTTACACCTGTCTATTGCTTTACAATATATGGGCCAAAATAATAATCTAAGAGGCCATCAGAATGAACAAGGGTGAGAACAGAAGACTCACTCATGCCCTCCCTTGAGTCATAACCACAAATCCACCATATGCCAATTTTGCTATAGTCTAAAACCCGCTCAAATTGGCATCCAACCAACATGTCTGTCTGTTAGTATTTCCCTCCTTATTCAAGGCTGCATGTTCTCTACCCTGGAACCACACCTCTTCCTTCCACCTTCTGATACTTTTTCTTCTCAAGGCCTTTCACTCTGTCCGTTAGTTTCTCTTAGTTTCCTAGAGGCAGCATTATCAAGCTCTCTCTCTGGTTTTGTGTAACACAGTGATTATATTGATTCAGGAATATCGAATCATGACAGGACTTGCACAACTTTGACCTTTCCCGGTATGCCTATTCATGCCGGGTAGGCCTAAAATTCGAGAGTAAACAAATCTTATATGCTCTGTCAATTTCCACAGATTGGGAAATCCTTAAAACATATAGCAATATAAACAACAGGAGTGCAAATCCACTTTCAGGTGGGCCATGAGGTGTGTCGATATTTAACAAAACGAGCGAAATGGCAAGGCAAAACAATGTCAAGTGAGGAGAGCACTACAGTGTGGCATTTGGGGAGTCAGGCTTCCCAGTTTCCCATCTATCATTTGTGCAGCTAGGGTGGTGGTGGGTGTCTCCACAGTGGTAATGTGACATGTTCCCTGGGAGCAGGCATGTCAGGGGCAGCTAATGAGACCCGAAACACGGAGCCTGGAGTCAGGTGTCAGAACTGTGTACATGACCCAGTGTAGGAGAGGCATCATCCAGGCCCTACCTACCTACCTACCTACCTACCTACCTTACATCCAGAATAAGAATTCTACTCACCTCATCCAAACTCCTTCCACCCTTCCAAACAGATACAATTAAGGGGTGATTGACACCGTGTCTTTTTTTAAGGGGTGAGAGGGTAGGGGGTTGAAATCCCCAAACCCCATGACGCCTTGTTGACTTCAATCATCACGCCTGGGCTGTTTGAAAGGTGGCAGCTGAGGTAGATCTCCAAAGCAAAACAGCCATTTGAATTTCATTTCAATCCTCCACCCCTGAACCTTATTGCCACCCTGGCACTCCATTTATCTCCCCGCTACAAGGGATTATGACACCCCGCTGATGTGCTCCCCGGCGGACACAAATTGGATATTTAGTGTTAAACGTCAAGGTTAAACGACCTTGTCTTCAGAGGCACGCCGCCTTAGAAGTGGGTTAGACAAGGCATCCCCAAGACTTTTTGATCTATCTATCTTTCTATCTATCCATCGATCGGTGGCATTTTCTTCCGTTTCTGGCGGAATTGCAACCGTTGCTATGTGCTTTCAGTATTATGGGACTTCTCGTGCTCCGGAGCACATTGAATTAAGGAAGACTTTCGGTGGAGTTTTGTCCTTGACGCGTGGTTGGTATATGGGTTGGTGTCTGTTGATTGGTTGTCTGTGAGAGGTTGCCCAATATTCTATATTTTGTAGCTGAACATTTAATTGAGTGTGTGCGTGCATGCGTGTGTGCGAATGCCACGGCTTGTCTGCAGATAGCAGGGCTGAGCTGCCAATAACCATCTGCATTAAGAGATACTGTACTCACTTTCTCTGTCCTTGAGGTTTGAACTTTGCTCCATTCTGGACTCCCACGGATCAATAGGCCGGCTAAGAATATCAACGTCCCTCTCAGAAGCCTGATCTCAGATCAGTCTAAAGGTAGAGAACAAACTGATCGATGCATCAACACTTGGCAATTGACAGCTGACTCGCATTGATGGTAAAGACAGCCTGACAGACATCTACAGGGAGGGCCTTCTGTAGACCAGTGGAATACTGGTCTACAGGCTCAACAATAACTGAGGACACAGAAGGCCAGTTTTCTGAACCCAGATTAAGCTTAGTCCTGAACTAAAAAAACATTTTCAATAGAATTTTAGAATAAAAACTGCACCCTATGTGATAACTGGAGTTCTCTTGAATAAATGGTCAAAAATATCAGACAAACGTTGGGAGTTTCAAGAAGTATAGGTTATTATTTGAAGGGTGTTATATAAAGGCTTGAGCTATTTCACTGCTATTCACTACTGTAAATTAGACAATTACATTGTCCGAACATGGAGCAACGTCATTGAAGCATTCAAATGTCCAGCATTAAAAAAACTCCAACATATATAGGAAACGTGGGTGAATAGGCTAAACTGGGTTAAAGACATCAAATGCCGACCCCTCGGAGCACATGCACATGCTTCACAGCCCTAATGTTAAATTACGACTATTTACTTTTCACTGGAAGACAAGAAATAAAGAACGGAGAGAAAAAAAAGCATCCCCCAAACTCCCGTCAGTGTTCAATCACAACTTCAAAGTGTAATTGGTCTTTTCATCTGTCCCTGTAGAACTGGAATGGTAATGAGGGAAGACAGGTCTTAAGATTAATTGTCTCGCCTTTATAGTCGTATCTTGCCTTTGGTTGGGCAATCGCCTCGCACATCTGTGAGTCATTACTACCCGGCGCAGGGTCTCCACCTGACATGGGCAGGGGCTGGGAATACTTGGACCGCACTAGGCAAAAGACTGGTCGTATATCTTATCGTACCCCCATTCTGAATACAGCCAATGTGCCCCACTTCCTAAAGTTACATTAAAGGTGGAAGAGGACAGTCAGTTGATGTCTGAGATCTGATCTAGAACCTGTTGACCAAGGACAATCCCAGTGGGAATGACTCAAAGGATCTGAGATCCAAGTACTGTAAGAATCATCTCGGGTTATCCCTGATCAGAGGAAACTTTCAAATGGACTAACGCCAAAGATGATCGGCACTGAAATAAGTTCAATACGGGCTAAATTCAGCACTCAATTCTAGGGAGAAAGAGCGTCATTAAATTACTATCCAATATAAATAAGGTTATACAATTAAACATAAGAGGGCATTGGACTATTACTTTGCATTGTCTCTTAAGAGTTTACTCCATGTATCATGGCAATCCCTGGTCGTCTGATACATCAATCCTTTCATCCTACACCTCCTATTAAATTAATTTAATGGAGACTCCTAGTCAAAGTCTCTCTACCTCCCAAGCAGACCTGGCCACTTATTCCAATCTCAGTCTGTGCTATTGTTTGCCTTTCACAAAGGTCAGCTATCTGCCCATAACCACGTCTGTTCACTGTCAGTTCACTGTCTGTTCAATGGCTTTATCAGCCTGAGCTGCCGAGTGAGGAAAATTGGAGAGGATTTTATCTCAAGCTTTCATCAGTTGGCCAACTTGATGGGCTTAAATTACTCCAATGTTTTTTTTTCTGTTGTTATTGTTGTCTTCAGTGAACAAAGTGCGGGGGGGGGGGGGGGGGGGTAGTCATGAGGTGGTCTCCTGTAATGGATTTCAATTAACAGGTGTGCCTTGTTAAAAGTTCATTTGTGGAATTTCTTTCCTTCTTAATGTGTTTGATCCAATCAGTTGTGATGTGTCAAGGTAGGGGTGGTATACAGAAGATAGCCTTATTTGGTAAAAGACCAAGTCCATATTATGTTAAGAACAGTTCAAATAAGCAAAGAGAAATGAGAGTCCATCATTACTTTAAGACATGAAGGTCAGTCAATCCAGAAAATTTCAAGAACTTAAAAAGTTTATTCAAGTGCAGTTGCAAAAACATTCAAGCGCTATGATGAAACTGACTCTCATGAGGACCGCCACAAGAAAGGAAGACCCAGAGTTACCTCTGCTGCAGAGGACAAGTTAATTAGAGTTACCAGCCTCAGAAATTGCAGCCCAAATAAATGCTTCACAGAGTTCAAGTAACAGACACATCTCAACATCAACTGTTCAGAGGAGACAGTCAATCAGGCCTTCATGCTCTAATTTCTGCAAAGACACCACTACTAAAAGACACCAATAATAACAAGAGACTTGCTTGGGCCAAGAAACATGAGCAATGGACATTAGACCGGTGGAAATCTGTCCTTTGGTCTGATGAGTCCTGACCAAAGGACAGATTTTTGGTTCCAACTGCCGTGTATTTGTGAGACACAGGGTAGATGTGTAGTTCTCACCGTGAAGCATGGAGGAGGAGGTGTGATGGTGTGGGGGTACTTTGGTTGTGATACTGTCAGTGATTTATGTAGAATTTAAGGCAAACTAAGCGAGCATGGCTACCACAGCATTCTGGAGCGATCATTTGTTTTTCAACAGGACAATGACCCAACACACCTCCAGGCTGTGTAAGGGCTATTTGACCAAGAAGGAGAGTCACGGAGTAGTGCATCAGATGACCTGGCCTCCACAATCACCCGACCTCAACCCAGTTGAGATGGTTTGGGATAAGTTGGAGTGCAGAGTGAAGGAAAAGCAGCCAGTAAGTGCTCAGCATATGTGGGAACTCCTTCAGGACTGTTGGAAAAGCATTCCAGGTGAAACTGGTTGAGAGAATGCCAAGAGTGTACAAAGCTGTCATCAAGGCAAAGTGTGGCTACTTTGAAGAATCTAAAATATAACACATATTTTGATTTGTTTAACACTTTTTTGGTTACTACATGATTCCATATGTGTTATTTCATAGTTTTGATGTCTTCACTGTTATTCTACAATGTGGAACATAGTAAAAACAAACTAAAAACCCTTGAATGAGTAGGCATGTCCAAACTTTTGACTGGTACTGTAGGTCTCTGTGTGTGTTCATGTGTGTGCCTGTCTGTGTGTGTGGCAGGAGATCTTTGTCTGGTAACTTCCTTACTTCCTCTGAATACTAATGGATCACGCAGGTTCCCCTTTGCACTCCAGAGGTGACTGGAGATTCAATCGGGCTCCTTTTAGTGTGTCGAAGAAGAAAAGGGGGGGGGGGGGGGTTGACACCATCATCATGTCAAGAACATGGCATTCCCAAACAACACCCTCAGGCCACTCTCCCTTTGGTTGCAACGTTTTTTTGCCACCACTTCAAACACTCAATTACCGGGTCATCTGGATTACAGGAGACAAATGACAAAACACTTGATTCCGAAAAAGCCAGTCTCTCTCCAGTCGCCTACGAATTATTAATTCCATTTCCTCCTCATTGTGGCGTTTGTTGCTGGAGGAAAAAGTGTGTACAGCGGGTGGGGGGAATGGGTCATTGTGTATCTGATAGCGTGCTGACCGAGGCAGTGAATATATTCCTTCAAATACCCCCCCCCCCTCGCTGTTTATCTGGGTTTGTGAGGGATCAAAATCTCAGTTGAGCGTTTTCACTCAGCACAACAACAACCTGGAAAAAACCCTAAAGTGACTGTAATTTCGGTAAGTGGATTTTAACGGCAGAGATCGTATGTGGGCCTTGCTAATGGACCATCTCCATCTTTGCCAGCTGTTGTGGATGATTTGCGCAATCCCTTCCAACGCGGCAAGGAGCTCGAAGACCCATCCGCACTGTAAATTCGCTGAGGAGAATCAGATGGCCGGAGATTGCATAGTGGACATTAACATATCAACGTTACGCATTAGCAATTAGCCATAGTTTATAGCATCCCAACATACACCACATGTCCATTAGCGCTCTAACTTCATTGGCTGACAGAGTCTGTCTTCTTCCTCAAACCCAAACATTGCCTTACAAAGACGCCGCCGAGCTGCGTTGAAGCAGCCTGTGACAAACTACGTTAGTGTGCACCGAGCAACGAGGGCAGAGGGTTCATGGGTCTCTTCATTTTTCACTTTACTGCACGTCTCTATGATTTCATTTGAAGGGCAAAATGATTTAACGGGTAGGAAAGGAGCAACAAACCCCTCGGGGAGACTTCCTGTCCATAGAGGTCCAGACCTGGGTTTAACTAGTATTATGAATTACTTTATTTGGGCTTGATTGAGCTTGCCTGGCACAATGGTAACAATAGGATAGTTGAATAGTGCAAACTCTGCAAATCTGGCACTGTAGGCTGAGTAGAGGAATTACTCAAAGTATTAAGAAAGATTTCAAATAGTATATGAACCCAGGTGTGGCTAAGTCGCTACCACCCTCATGACCAGTCAATGACCCACGAGGCTCTTTCTGCGTATGAATCCACCAAACCCCAAAGTCAACAGTCATAATGTGAGCTACTGCAGGAACAGTCCAGGAGGACAATATAGGATTTAGAGGCAGAACAAAGCAATGTTGATCTGACCTTTTCCTTATTAAACTCATTGACCTGCATCCGAATTTGTCCCCAGAGAGAAAATAAGACTAACAGCTGGAAACATGTGCTTCAAACTGAAGTCTATCAGTTCAGTACCATAATGTCAGTGTTGATTGACCTGGTCGGTGTTTGACAAAGAGCTGGACTTCATGTTCGATGCATAATCTATGCAAAGATACACTTAACACAGTGAATTAATTCAGAGGTGTACTACTGCTGATTAAACTGCATTACTTACTACTAAATGTAAGAAAGAGGCCCAGTTTATTGAACCTTACTGCCTGTAAATACCAACTCGTTATTCATTGCTATAGTAGTGTAGGAGACTATCTCTTCCCAAAACAGTGATGGCTGTGCTAGGCGGTGCTGAAGTGGTGTCATGAATAGGCATACTGTAGCACCCCCATTAGCACCCCCAAGAAATACATGAATAATGTTTTAATATGTCAATAGACTTGTTTTTAACGATTTGAGTCTATATCAGTGGTCACCAACCGGTCGATCGCAATCGACTGGTCGATCTTCAAGGCATTCCTAGTCGATCACCAAAGATTTCTGTAGGCCATCATAAAGGCTTGCGCTCCTTTTTAGAAATGTATTTGTGTTGCGGTCTTGGCGGTAGTTGCACTTGGTTCAGAAGCCCTGCGCACCGGGTAGGCAAAGTGCTACCATTTGGAACTATTTCATTTGTTTGAAAAGACAATCGCATAGCTCAAATCACTATGCCTATAGCTTCCATGACCCCGGCCACAGTGAAGTTTGATACTAGCCTACGTGAGATTTAATAACTTTTAAACCCATGACCATAGAGAGATTGCTGTTTTATGAGTAAGTTCATGACTAATGTTTTTATTCAGCACTGTCAACACTGTTTTTATTCACTATTACAAAATACGCTTCTCCCTACTTCTACTCTGCGTGATGTATTGTTGTCTCTACCTTCTTGCCCTTTGTGCTGTTGTCTGTGCCCAATAATGTTTGTACCATGTTGGGCTGCTGCCATGTTGTGTTGCTACTGTGTTGTTGTCATGTTGTGTTGCTACCATGCTGTGTTGTCATGTGTTGCTGCCATGCTATGTTGTTGTCTTAGGTCTCTCTTTATGTACTGTTGCGGTGTCTCTCTTGTCGTGATGTGTGTTTTGTCCAGTATATTAGGAAAGTATTCAGACTCCTTCACTTTTTCCACATTTTGTTACATTACAGCCTTATTCTAAAATTGATGAAATGTATTTAATCTACACTCAATACCTCATAATGACAAAGCAAAAACTGTTTTTTAGATTTTTTTTCATATGCATTAAACATAAACTGAACTAACATATTTACATAAGTTTTCAGACCCTTTACTCAGTACTTTTTGAAGAACCTTTGGCAGCAATTACAGCCTTGAGTCTTCTTGGGTATGACGCTACAAGCATGGCACACCTGTATTTGGGGAGTTTCTCCCATTCTTCTCTGCAGATCCTCTCAAGTGTTGTTAGATTGAATGGGGAGTGTCGCTGCACAGCTATTTAAGGTCTCTCCAGAGATGTTCGATCAGGTTCAAATCCGGGCTCTGGTTGGGCCACTCAAGGACATTCAGAGACGTGTCCCGAAGCCACTCCTGCGTTGTCTTGGCTGTGTGCTTAGTGTCATTGTCCTGTTAGAAGGTGAACCTTCGCCCCAGTCTGAGGTCCTGAGTTCTCTGGAGCAGTTTTTCATCAAGGATCTCTCTGTACTTTGCTCCGTTCATCTTTCCCTCGATCCTGACTAGTCTCCCAGTCCCTACCGCTGAAAAACATCCCCACAGCATGATGCTGCCACCACCATGATTCACCATAGGGATGGCGCCAGGTTTCCTACAGACATGACGCTTGGCTTTCAGGCCAAAGAGTTCAATCTTGGTTTCATCAGACCAGAGAATCTTGTTTTTCATGGTCTGAGAGTATTTAGGTGCCTTTTGGAAAACTCTAAGCAGGCTGTGCCTTTTACTGAGGAGTTGCTTCCGTCATGCCACTTTACCATAAAGGCCTGATTGGTGGAGTGCTGCAGAGACGGTTGTCCTCCTGTAAGGTTCTCCCATCTCCACAGACGACCTCTGGAGCTCTGTCAGAGTGACCATTGGGTTCTTGGTCACTTCCCTGACCAAGGCCCTTCTCCCCCGACTGCTCAGTTTGGCCACGCGGCCAGTTCGAGGAAGAGTCTTGGTGGTTCCAAACTTCTTCCATTTAAGAATGATGGAGGCCACTGTGTTCTTAGGGACCTTCAATGCTGCAGAAATATTTTAGTACCCTTCCCCAGATCTGTACCTCGACACAATGCTGTCTCGGAGCTCTTACGGACAATTCCTTCTACCTCATGGCTTGGTTTCTGCTCTGACATGCACGGTCAACTGTGGGACCTTATATAGAAAGGTGTGTGCCTTTCCAAATCATGTCCAATCAATTGAATTTACCACAGGTGGACTCCAATCAAGTTGTAGAAACATCTCAATGATGATCAATGGAAACAGGATGCACCTGAGCTCAACTTTGAGTCTCATAGAAAAGGGTCTGAATACTTATGTAAATAAGGTATTTCTGTATTTTGGATTTTTTTTCCAGAATTTGCAAAAATTCTACAAACCCTGTTTTGACTTTGTCATTATGGGGTATTGTGTGTAGATTGATGAGGACATTTTTTATTTAATCCATTTTAGAATAAGCCTGTAACATAACACAATGTGGAAAAAGGGAAGAGGTCTGAATACTTTCTCAATGCACTGTATAATGTGGCTTACTATAAAATAACTACTGCTGTACATATCATTCTTATCTGATCTTATGTAAATTATCCCGATGTACATACACATAGATTGAATTTATTACTGCTACAGTGCTGTATGAGTTGTTAAACAGACTTCTCCCGCTGTTCTTGATTTTTTTTATCTTGAACGTATTTTTATAACATTTTTTATTATTTGACATTTTACTGCATTGTTAGGAGCTAGTAACACAAGTATTTCGCTATAACACCTCAAACTGTGTACGCGACCAATAAACTTTGATTTGATTTGAGCTCCGACTCCTCAGGGAGCCGGTCCAGTTTACATAACACTGTGCCTCCTCATTGGCTCAGCCAGAATCTCTTGAATTTGAGTGGTTGAAATGTTGTGCTGACTGACATATTTTTGGACTATGTAAAAGTTGTCTGTAGCTATCCCCTGATTCAGAGTCAGATATTTTAAATCGCTAGCAAAATAGGTTTAAATCAGGATGTGTGGGTACAGTATCTAATCCCTGATCTGTTTTTACAGGCAATGTGTACACTCGAGCCCTATCGTTTCAAAATTGCTGCACTTGACTTGTTTTAAATATTAGCTAGTAGCTAGCAAGCCAGACCTTCTACAATAATTGCTAGTAGGCTATGGAATGTATCCCCTCATATGGAATTTTCACCTGAAATCATTTGAAAGGGGGATCTTCTGCAGTAAGATTATTCATGTTTTTGAGGATGTATTGAAGTCAAGTGCCTATTTTTCTTGTAAACGTTCAAACTTAGCAAGCAAATCGATAGCAAGCAAATCGACAGCTAGCTAACATTAGCTACTAGCTAAAGATTTGCCGATAACCGCTTTGTTTCCTATAGCTATAACATTAGGCTTCTAGTTGTAAAATACTCTACACAAGCTAATTTGGCTATTGTCATTGGACTAATGTAGGGCTGTTGTTTGGGAGTTAACATGTGTATTGCTTGGTGTCTTGCAAATCCTTGCATGATTTTCAATGACACATTTAGTACGTGTAGATTTGACAATATTTGGTGGTCGAGTTCAACGTCATTCTCTCTCACCTCACGGGCGTGACCGCGTGTGTGCACGTGTCCATGTGTGTTCACGTGCATATGTTCCAAAGATTGCAAGCACCCCTATGCAATGACCAAGCTACCCCATAGCTTCTCCAGTGAATAATTCCTGCTGCCCGTCCCAAAAGCAGCATTTCTTTATATAAAATGTTTATATGTCCCTTTTATATGTAACATTATATGAACTTCAGAATGAACACTGCTTACTGGTCAATCTTACAGAAATGTCATATTCCCCCATTATTTTCCTTATTCATGAAAGGGCAAATAGCCTGAACCAAGATTGGACATAATTACTTAGTTAGAGTATATCAATAAAAAGCAATGAGCCATAACATTAGATCACACCCCCCTCATTATCTACAGGATATTTCCGATTTCAATAAAACAGAATCCATTCACCAAATTGATTCATGAATATCACATATAAACATGTCATTATCCATGACCTTGGGCAATTACTGCAACCAGAGTGTAAGTCACCCAAAGTCATCATTCTTGTAATGGTGGGCCACCCGTCATTCTGGAGGTTGGCTTTGTGGCAGGAAATGATATCATCGTACGTCCCTGTGACTTTGCGCGTCTGACAGCGGGGGGGGGGGGGCAACTTGGCCTTTTTCAACATCATGAAAGAACAGTTGTAATGGAAAATGGAATGGAAGAGTGAACTGGATTATTGAGAGGGTCTGTTATTTTGAATATTCTAGAGGACCTTTTGTGTGACCAATGACTGCTTTGACTTGGACTATTGAGAGTCGTTTGCTGTTTGCCAGAAGAGACATCAGTAATGGAAGGTCACCATTTTTACCTTTCATAAGCTGGACTTTAGTCCTGTGAATATGGCACTATAAACACGAAATGGTCCTGTGTGGCTCAGTCGGTAGAGCAAGGCACTTTCAATGCCACGAGTTGTGGGTTTGATTCCCGCTGGAGCCACCTATACATCAAATGTATGCATGCATGACTGTAAATTGCTTTAGATAAAAGCATCTGTTAATTGGCATATTAAAAGTAGAATGATAGAAATGAACTAAATAAGTAACAAGATAGGTTGCAGCAGTTGATAGTTCACTCAATGAATCACAATTACTCAAACAATAGTGTTAAACAATTTTGTTTAATAACCAAAACGAATTGAAAACTATATTTAGCGATGTGATTTGGGTGTTTGTATGCTGTCAGGGGTCCTACCACTACCACACTGTTTTGTACTGAAATATGCTAATGCTAAGCCGAAGTTAGCTAGGTGTTGCTGACATACTTGACAGGTTAGATGAGGCTTGACATTAAATTAATTCACATTAATCTACATGTAGTTGTCTGATACAGTGCGTTTCTATCTAACGACTGAACATGCTTTCGAAAGACAAAAAAAAAAACTCAATTTAGCTTTCAAGTCGTGATTTGCAGTTCAGATGCTGTTGTCAGAGCGCAAAAAAAACAACTGTGGACCCTCTTCTGCTGCACCAAAGTATTTTAATCAAATCGACCACAAATGCAAATATTTATTTTACCCTCCCTGCGTCTCAACTGTGTGCGTCTATTTAAATGTAAATGAGACGGCTTGCTCGTCTTTTACCATCTTCAATGAGGTCTCCACTCCTTTTCAATTTGATGGTGACTGTTGATCCTGACTATAGTTTGTCCAAGCCTGTTTTATCCATTTCACAGTTAGCTCTTGTTAAATCTAATCTGATCCTTGTATGAAAACAGACCACCGCTGTTCATTTTCTACACAAACTGTTGCACTCCACGTCTCACACGGCGCATCAAGACCCTGCATGTCTTCTAGCATGCACAAAGTAGCACAAAGAAGAAGATAAAATCTTTATCTTATTACGCTAATTCATGTAAATTACCTCTCAGAACCCAGCAAACAAGGACAGGGCGATAAACTTGAGGAAGCTATTCAATCAAAACCTGTATTTCAGGTTCTGGCAAAATCACATTCCTTTACTCTGAAAATGTGCTTGGCTTAATTGAATCTACAAATTCAATGTTTATTACTGTATATCAATACGAAGCAGGTTTGTTTGGGGCTATGGCCAGATCAACAGGTTTGCTTGAGGCTATGGACAGATCAACAGGTTTGCTTGAGGCCATGGACAGATCAACAGGTTTGATTGAGGCTATGGACAGATCAACAGGTCTGGTTGAGGCTATGGACAAATCAACAGGTTTGGTTTAGGCTATCGACAGATCTACAGGACTGGTTAAGGCTATGGACAGATCAACAGGTCTGGTTGAGGCTATGGACAGATCAACAGGTTTGGTTGAGGCTATGGACAGATCAACAGGTTTGGTTGAGGCTATGGACAGATCAACAGATCTAGTTGAGGCTATGGACAGAGCAACAGGTTTGGTTGAGGCTATGGACAGATAAACAGGTCTGGTTGAGGCTATGGACAGATCAACAGGTCTGGTTGAGGCTATGGACAGATCAACAGGTCTGGTTGAGGCTATGGATCACAACATTAACATTATTATTCTGCTACATGTGGAAGTGTGCACACTTGGAGGGGGTGAATGGTAAATAGGGAGGTATCGAATGTGCCTGAGTGCATGCATCTCATTTAAGGGTTTAAGATGGAGGGCAGCACATGAACAAATGGATAAATAAATTAGATCTAACCTGCATTCATTGTATATTAACCCCCTGCGCCCTGACTCATCGATTATAATTCTCTCTAACCTGAGGCGCAGCGTGACATAGATTTACCTCGCACAGAGTAATGAGCTGTGCTTGTTTCATTAACAATGATAAAATGACTATTCTCCTGAAACATTGACTCACAGTGTGAATAATGCAGATGATTAATGTGTCATAAGGACTGTTCAGAAAACAACCGTTTGCACAGTGGGTGGGGGGAAAAAAACCTGAGGCACTGTACATTGAGTAGCTTATCATCATTTTGAGGTGTCTGTCACGTGTTGAGTACGTTATATCTGGCGCTGGTCTCAAACGCCTGTCCTGTTGCCTACATAAAATAACATAAAAAGGAGAACCTGTTTTGCACGGTTTGCGCTCAATGCCAAGGATGGAGTTTCTGTGCCTGAAGCACCCTCCTTCTCCGAACAGAGAGGAGACATCTGCTTGCACTTATGAACTGGTTCAGTTTGCATGAAAGACACTTAAATAAATGGGGGAATCTATGAAAAAGAGACAATTAGGATGGGTGAATGTTCAGAGTTCAAAGTTTCTCTCCAAGCTTAGGGGAAGTAGTAACTTGCTGTTGGCTTTATAATCCGGATACACGGACTTCAATAGAGTTCTATTCTGAAACTTTCTTACATCCTGTCATTTTATGATAGTCTTAAATCTTTATCTTTGCAACAGACCTTTGCACCTCTTTGGCTTTACCTACACAACATTGTTCCTCCTTCCCTTCTCTCTCCTTCCCTCCTCTCTCTCTCTCTTCCCTCATTCTTCCTCTCTCAGCCTCAACACAGATGGTGCTCATTAATAAAGAAAGCCAGTCCTTCACCCTCTTGTATTTGAGAGAGTGGAAAAAGGCTCCAGTGAATGAGAATCATCTGGCCGAATGCAGAATCAATTAGCAGCAGATTGTCTCGTTCCTGTTAATTATGCTAAAATATGTGTTAAATGAAGGAAATTAACATTGCAAACAGAATGTATTGTAACTACTTACCGCTGGAGTACGTGTCCTGAAGTTAAAGAAAGGTGGGAGAGAACTGGCCTGTGAAGCGAGGGTTGTGTTTTATTTTAACCTTTATTTAACTAGGCAAGCCAGTTACGAACAAATTCTTATTTACAATGACGGCCTACCGGTGAACAGTGCCTTGTTCAGGGGCAGAACAACAGATTCTTACCTTGTCAGCTTAGGGATTTTATACAGCAACCTTTCGGTTGCTGGCCCAACGCGCTAACCATTAGGCTACCTGCCACCCCAGGGCTTGTTTTTAGCAAGGCTAGGGGAGGAAAGTTCAAAGGAAAACACACTTGTCATCAATCTTTTTCTACAGTAGTGTTAAACATGGTTTCAACAGATCTTGCGTAGGCACCATGCAATATCGTACAGTCTTGCATTTGATGTAAGCAGTTGACGCTTTTCTTAGTATCATTATTGCCATGTCATGTTTCTCATTAGCACATAGACAAAATATACTTTGAATGAGAAAACATGATAAGGTATCGTCATAGATGTGAGGTAGATCACTAAGGAAGGCTCACATATGTTGAAGCGTAACCTTACCTCAGACCTGAAGACCCAGCCAATGTTGTTCAATAATGGGATGGTTACGTTGGTGCCGTGACCTCGATCACAGAAAATTAGTCTGAATACAATTTGAAACAATATACATTCTACAGATCACGGCAGACATGTCTCTTCTATAATAATGACTCACCGACGTTGTTGGAGTTCTATGATGTGATTTTGGAGGCCAGAAATGGGTAAAAACTATACTGTACAACAGGAACCGAAACTGCAGTACTTTGTCTCCTGCTCCATGTACGGCTGGCCAGAATTCTTCATGACTAAGTACAACACGTCGTCGAGGAGAACTCTGGGGCGGGGTGTTTCGCAGCTTAAGATTGCGAGTCACGATTTGGCTCTGAGTGAGCTATGATAGCGGCCGTGCATTATCTTGTTAAGCGACGCCTGGGGTGCAATCTCTTGGCAAAGCAGAGCTGTCGAAGTAACTCACACTGGGGGCTTGATAGGCCCTCAGCTATTGGCCGTTTGATTGTGGAAAGGTCAAGCAGTGCTTTGTGGCGGCATCTCACATGGGCCCGCTGTTTGCAAGACGGGAATGTAGGAGAGACACTTGAACCAAAAGAAAACAAAGATGAGGATCAATAGAGGACCAGAGGGAGAAGATGAGTCCAGGAGCAGAGGATAACTAATCAGTCTGTTTTTCTATTAAGAGTTCCCCATGGAACTTCAGACTCCTGTTGCTAAAGAGTGGCGACGCTACTTCATCTGGTAATTGGCCAAGAAGAGGAGGGGTATCTTTGGTCTTTTCCTTTACCACTTTCTCCAGGGTTTGCCAACTCATATCCCTCGCATGGTTAACGAAGTCCCGAACAAACCAGATCAGTAAGTCATAAACAGACATTAGTAACGTCAGCAATGTACTGTACCTGTGTTAGATGCGCCGACTGAAAACATGAGAAGGATATCTTATAATGGAGAACAGATGAGAGGCCCGTGAAACAGTTGTGCTAGCCCATTACCATTACTGCAATAACCAGAGACAGCAGAGGGCCATTGAGATTGCTCCATTAGCCCTTAAAAACGGGGTTAATATCATCCATCTGTGATTACAGTTGTGATTACAGGAGTTCCATCTGAAAGCTACAGGCCCATGGGGCTGAATCCAAACTTGAACTTTGTGTTCGTAACTAAAACATTTCCGTGAGTCATAGGCGTGCATGTCTCGGGGATAGAGAAAAATCTAGGCCTCATGTAACGGTCATTATAGGAAATCATATTCTCACCGAACCCCAGATGAGATGTCTTCAATACGTCTACAGGTGGTCGGATGTGGCTGCACAAGGGGTAGTGGTCCATCGGAGATGGTCAATGCAGATATGACTGCCTGCGATGTATTGAAAGTACAAAGCACAGTATGCTTCAGCAAACAAATAGCAGCGAGAGACACCCAGCTGAATCTCCAACGGGGGATGGTGTGGGGGAAAAATATAAACCCATCCCAATGTACCCTCAATTATACCATCTCCTCTTTATCAGTCTCCCCAGGTTACCAGTTTTTGCCTCAGCATGAGGTACCTGCAGCATTCACTGCTATCAAACCCCATTTCCTGAACACGACTCCCCCCCCCCCCCCCATCTCTTCTGAAAGAACAGAAATGGTTCAGATCAACATGGAGGGAGGAACCAGTGCTGTGTATTTTAGGTTTTTAGGTATAATTAAGTATTTTGTCTCTGCTCGAATTTCATTGACTATTTTCTTGTATTATATTATTGCACATAATAGTTGTTATACTTTAAGGGAGCCTGTATCAAAACTGTAGAAACTTGTATCATTTGAGGGAACTGGTATCATGGCAAAGTATTGATCATTCTCTAATCCACCCCTAGGCCTTTTGCATAATCCTCTGGGACATCTGATTTCATGAGATATAGAAAAGTTCTCTCTAGTTTTTTTGTGTGAGCGAGATGAGTCAATCTCACACCAGTCAGAGCAGCTCTTTGGGAAGTGGTGAGGTAGCGACACGGACAGAATCGAGCGATAAGCTCATGGTTTTAAAGCCAAAATCAAAGAGGCCACTTTTAGTGGAAGCTTTATTTGTTGTGAAATTATCAAACACTGATTGATACATTTCTGAAATGATCTTCCCTCTGAACACTCACTAGAATTCAATCAGCACAGGTCTGAAAGTCTGTTCTTTGATTAAAATAGGTTTTATGCTAGGCATGCATCACAGGGAAGAGAATTGTCAGAAGTGGCAAATCCATCAAATTGATTACCTTTTGGAAAATCTTGAGGGACGATCCTTAGATTTGACCATGTTAAACCACCCCAGCTTTCTAACAAGTTCAATTTCTTAAATGCATGAACTGTTTTAATGTTTGTTTTTTTGACAAGCAACCATTAACAAAATGTACAAAAAACAAGAAATCTTTTCAAAGAATATATGCAGACATCCTTTTAAACTACAAAACAGCTTATCAACATTAGACTGCAATTTACTTTAGGTAAAGACGCTCGAAACAGTGGCTGAGAGCTCATGTTTGATTGAAACAGCAGTTCTGAATACTCTGATGATGTATTCACTCTGTAGCCTACAGTATAGACATGTCACACTGTAAACCAGAGCTATTTCCGCTACAGACAAAAAAAGCTTTATTTGTGTTTTTTTCCATTTCCCCCCCCATAACTTTCCTATGCCAAAACAAGAACATTTCATATGAAATCAAAACAGGTTTCATCCACATTTAAACCAACTAAAAAAGGAATTGATCTGATAACCACACCATGTTCTTCACCTTTAAAAATAATGATTACAGGACTACAAGTACCAGAATGCATTGTGATACAAGCAGGAAAACAACAACAGCAATAGCAAATGGCTGACTTCTCTAGACTTGTTTGACTGCAGAGACTGTCCCATCATCGATCTAGTAATTCAAGGGTCTACATTATAATTTCATATCACATATGAATAATTTCTGCTGCTTTTTTGAAAAGTAAAGTAAAAAATAACATGGAATAAAGTAAAATATAAAAGTTGTATTTAGCGAACTTTTTTAAAAATGGTTGTTTATTTCTGAGTTCCTGCGGATGTTGTAGGCCAGCTCTATGTGTAACGTCATGATCATGAGGAGCGTTCTATCACAAAGCCACAAAATGATCCTCATACATACACTTCGGTCCCCGTCTTTTCTTCTCATTCCTTTCTTTCTTCTTCATGAAACAGAAGAGTCCATTTTGTGAGCGAAAGTGCTACTGAGATTCCAAACTCCAAACTATTTTGGGGGCCATCCATTTCCCCATTGCTGTCCATGGAGGCCCGGGTCCCTTAGGTTGCACAGTGCATGGGGAGTTCACATTGTCCATTATCTCCATCTCCGGGAAAAGTCCCAGCGGCCCACAGCCGTAGTAGTGGGACTGAGACAAGGGGACCTGACATAGCAATGGGCATGTGTCACACAGCAAAAAAACGTCACGCGGTGTAAACTCACATTCAGAGCATGAGAGAGACAGAGAGAAGGGGGCTAGAGAGAATGCTAGAGAAGAAAACGTGGGAGAATGAGAGGAAGAAAGGATGGGGAAGCAAAAAGCAAAACCTGAAATTCACAAAACACTTCACCACTACAGGATGTCCCACTTCTACTCAGTACCGCAGCTTGAGACGGAGACTCGTTTTGAATTCAGCACCAGTGGAAAAAAGGCAATTTTTGAAACGGTTCATTTGTTTGTTTTCTTAAGGAACATTCTTTTTTTTAAATCTACACTGCCCTGTCCGTAAGCAGGTTAGCGCTTTTCGGGCATGAATCTTGTTCTTGAGGCAGCTCTGCAGAGTGGACACTAGCTGGCACAGCCACAAAGTTATAAAATCAGATTTTAAACCTAACTCTAACCTTACCCACACTGCTAACACTAATCCCTAACCCTAACTTTAAACTGCATTTTAGTTTGAATTTGTACAATATAGCCAATTTTGACTTTGCAGCTGGCCTATCTAAGAGGAAATCGCTCAGTTCTGCCACCAGGACAAGACTCATGGCAAACGTCAACCTACTGTCCGTGATAGGACCCCCATGGCATGATTCGGAGGGTCTACACAGAGCTCTATGGCTGCTTACGACCTCGTTGGATAGCCACAGCGCCGCCATCCCACACCCCTGCCCCCCCCCCCTCGTATAAAATTTCAACAAGTGTCTTTGGCAGATTTACAGAAAAGGTCCTTATCTACTCTGGATTGCTACTGCTAGAAATTGCCAGGATATTAGAGACTGGTCAGAGACACACGAGAAGAGAGGAAAGAAGAGAAGAAGAGAGATAGAGAGAGAAAGAAAGACGGCTCAGCTGTGATCTATCGCTGCAGGAGTCAAAGAAAGATACTACGATATAATACACTGTAACAGAATGAACATGTACAGGTGGGACACTATTGGGCATTATCAAAGCACAAAGACTCATAGAGAAACGCAAACAGTCCGAAGATGAACACGAGAGGGTCCTTAAGTGGAGAAGACGTCGCTGTCGACGACAACGGTCACTGTCGATCCATCGGCAATCAAGAACGGGTGGGAGAGGAGTTTGTCCTCCTTTTAGTTCGTTTCAAACCCACCCCCTCCACTTCCTGCACATCCCAGCGCTCCTCGGTAGCTGGGAGGCTGTTTTTGTAAGGTCTTTAAGGGACTCCTTCCTGGTCCCAGGAATACTCCCTTTAATCGCCCACTGGACTTGAGCTGTGTGCTGAGGGTCAGAGGCCAGTGGTCATGAAGCAGGGGTTCCGCTGAGGAGTTGGAGGGAGGAGGGTTCTGGGTGGGTGGGGGAGGGAGGGAGGGAGGGGCAGTATGAGTTTACGGTGTCCAGGTGGTGCCTGTCGAGAGGTGGAGGAGAGTGGACCGGTATGGGAGAAGGAGAGGACGGGAGATGGGGAGGAGTCGTGTCACTTTCTCCCTTTATAGGGGGTCAGAGGTGGCAGATTTGAGGGGAAGTCGATTGGGGCTGGGGGTGGAGGGATTCTAGTGGGGGGCTGTTTAATGGGGGTATGGCCTGCGGGCCCAGGATGCTATGAGCAGGAAAGGAGTAGCGTGAGCAGCATTGCTAGCATAAGGGAGAGGCAAGGGGTGGCCATGCAACAGCCACCGGTGCTGTCGTCTGTCAGGAAGGGCTCCGGGGACTCATACACCGAGTCATCTGATAGAGAAAGAGAAAAAGAGGGGGGGGGGGGGGGGGGAGAGGGGGAGAGAAAAAGAGTGGTTATGCTTCAAACAGGTTCCATTCTAATACAGTCAAATCCTTGTGCAGTTTCAATCTGGCTGTCTCTGGGCTGTGTCAAATCGCTGGGAAAAGCATACATTGATGCCTTTTGGTTATTTTCTTCCCTGTGACCCAGATATGCTCTGTCAATAGTCATACATACAACTGTAATGTTGTTTACACCTCTCACGTTGACTGTCATCTCCACAGTTGGCATGCAGGAGCAGAGTGAGACGCTCTACATGTTGTTGACAGGTCTCCGTTGGGAGCCTCGTCTTGAAGACATGAGTCACACTGATGGAGATACAGCCAATCAAACAACGCGTGGGGCCTAAACACTGCTTTGGCATATGGTGCACATTTTAGGACATCTGAGGTCGAGGCTTGACAATAGAGGATTGACTCAAGGAGAGTTGAGGCGTGAGGCTGACAGTGTCCTCAAATGTACTACATACAGGTGTATGAAACGTGAGCTACAACACCTCGGCTCTCTCTCCCTTGAGCAGGTCTATTTAACATGACTTTAATAGCTTTCTGATTTTTGGATTCCTTGACTAAATATTAAAGAGTAGGCTGTTTCCATTCCGCCAAAATACATTAAAAGGGGGGGTTTCTGGGGGAAAAAACAAGGTTAACCCCCGTCTCCCAAACAAGATTAGGGATTTTACCCTCTCAGAGCAGATGGAAAATAAACAGCCACACCAGACTTAGGGAGAGGAATTATGGTAATGGTTTGGGCCGAGGCTGGCGTGAGGCTAGGCCAGGTTGTTTTGGATAATAAAGGCCTTAAACAGACAGGTCCCCACATTCTCCGCCATACTGCAATTGTAAATATGCACATATATATTTCACAATCTCCAATCCACACAGGATCCGTTCGGGCCTATGGAAATGCAATTCCCAACTTCCGAGCGAATCCACACCCGAAATCCACCCGTAAATCCTGATTTAACCATAGTATCAATTAAATGCGTTTCTCCTCGAGATATTCAAATAGCGAGAGTGGTGCATATTATTTGTGCAGACAAGCTTTTGTTTTAAGAAAGAGCCGGAGCTTGCGTGAGCAATCCTCAGTCATAGCATCAAATGGCTTTCAGGGATACTGTTAGTGTAGATCAGGGGCATAGGTATGTGTGGGCCTGGGTGGACGAAGGCCCCCCAGCTGGGGAGCTAGGCCCTGCCAGGCCCATCCAATCATTGGCCCATCCAAATTCCTGCAGGCCCAACCACCAATTAATTTCTGGTTACACCCCGGGTGAATATACTGTAAATGGACTTGTGGGATCGCTATCTGTCGAGGGTTACGTGAACATTCGTTGATGTCTAACGTCCGTGACCTGACGGGTGACTGAACAGTCGTTTCAAAAACAACTAAGAGAAACAAATCAGTTCATTTGACTGTGAAACACACTGGTAAAAACCAAAGCAAAATAGCAATCAATCATCAGCTATTGTTTGGTTACAAACTACAGTAATCTTTGTCGTTTTTGAAAAGTGTACTATTATAAATGTTGAGGTAACTGGATTGTGCCTATAGCATTAATATTAACTATGACTTTTACTTACCATATACAATTGAATTACATCCGTTCAAACAATATATCTTAATTATACTATACTGCACAGGGAGGGAAAAATGCAGTCATGCTAATATGCCGTAGCACCAAAGGAAACTGACAATTGAAACACTCCGTAATAGACAAACTGTATGACTTTCAATTTACATATAATTGTTTTAACTGCCCTGTGAAATTGATCATCTCTAACATGTTTATTCACAATTATACAGAGATAATGGAATAGCACACCCAGTCGGGTTAAATTCCAAATGAAAATCACCAAACTAGAGCTCAGGGATATTACTGCAAATAACACCGTTCCAAATATTGACACAGTAGTCTGAGCTGTGAAGGGAGTTTAATACCTTTCATTCTCCATAGGCTTTGTACAAATAGCTTGAAACGAATGAATGCCTTCTGTGAGTTGAAAGAACGTACGTCTTGCAAGCGGACCACTCTTTCTTTGGGCTCTAACTGGCCATGTCTCTGCCGCCTTTAAAAAGCAACTTGATAAACAAACAGTTGGTAAAGAAACCTCTCCATTCAAATCTCGACAACAATGCTTATGGAAAGGCATAGGTCCACAACAGTGTATGAGCCCGGGGAAAATGCTGTACCTTTTGTGGGTGCTTCATAATTCCTCCGTAATGACCCGGATGGTTTTGCAACATAGGAACATTTTTTGACGTGTATAACGCTACAGTGCAGCCTGCGGAGCTCTACTACATTAAGTTGTCGTTTTAAAAGAGCACCGGAGAACGCCACCTCGCACATAAAGCTGGTCTGAGGTTAAGTCAACTTTAAACCCCATTTTTAAATGGCTAATACCTGCTCCGGTGCCTGCTGCTGTGACTTGTAAAACCCCCAAAACAGATCCCTATGGGATGCCACAGCATCAAGCTTCGGACGAATGATGACTAGGCGGATGTCAGCGTTTGGATTGTTATCTTGACCTTGTCAGATGAATTATGTCCACCAGACTGTGCCCAGAGGGCAGCACCATGTACCTCTGACTGCAGTGTGTGTGTGTGTGTGTGTGTGTGTGTGTGTGTGTGTGTGTGTGTGTGTGTGTGTGTGTGTGTGTGTGTTTCCGAGTCCTAGTGGCTTAACTGGGATCCTAAGCAGTTCTGAACAGGAGTCTGGATGATAGTGTGCTGAGCAAAGACAGGGACGGCGAAGGTTTACCCTCATCAATCAAGAAGCAGAGGGCTTTGCAGGTTAGGCTCCGACCACCCTCAGCGGGGTCACTAACAACCGGATTTATCCAGTTTTCAGGGGAAATGGAAGAGAGCCTGTGACGTGACTTCCTCTTTTGAACGTAAACAAGGCGACACCATCTTAACTCCTCCTCCACACTTACTGGATTGGCTGAAGAGTGCAGAAGAGAACCTCCCCCGACAGTTTTTTCTCTCCTGTCAGGACCAGAATGTCCCACTCTGATGTATCTTTTACGCCTGCTACTTTAGGTTCTGTTTGTCTTCCTTCCCTGGGTTAATATGGGCTCAGAATGAGAGATTTGTGGGACTGCTGAGAAAAAAATTGCATGACAGTTTACACATTTTATAACCTAACGTAGCCGCCAGCTGCCCAGTGACACGGGCCTACCAGACGAGCTAAATAACTTCTGTGCGTGCTTCGAGGCAAGCCACACTGAACCTTGCATGAAAGCACCAGCTGTTCCCGGACGACTGTGCGATCACACACTCAGTAGCCGATGTGAGTAAGACCTTTAAACAGGTTAACATTCACAAGGCCGCAGGACCAGACAGATTACCCGGACATGTACTCCGAGCATACGCTGACTAGCTGGCAGGTGTCTTTACTGACATTTTCAACCTGTCCCTGACCGAGTCTGTAATACCAACATGTTTCAAGTAGACCATCATCTGCCACTCTGATCCTCAACACAGGGCCCATCAGGGGTGTGTGCTCAGACCCCTCCTATACTCCCTGTTCACCCATGACTGCATGGCCAAGCATGACTGCAACACATTAAGTTATTAAGTTTGCTGATGACACAACAGTGGTAGGCCTGATCACCGACAACGATGAGACAGCTTATAGGGAGGAGGTCAGAGACCTGGCAGTGTGGTGCAAGGACAACAACCTCTCCATCAACGTGATCAAGACAAAGGATATGATCGTGGACTACAGGAAGAGGAGGGCCGAGCACGCCCCCATTCTCATCGACGGGGCTGTAGTGAGCAGGTTGAGAGCTTCAAGTTCCTTGGTGTCCACATCACCAATGAACTGTCATGGTCCAAACACACAAAGATAGTCATGAAGAGGGCACGACAACGCCTATTCCCCCTCAGGAGACTGAAAAGATTTGGCATGGGTCCTCAGATCCTCAAAAGGTTCTACAGCTGCACCATCGAGAGCATCCTGACTTTTTACACTGCTGCTACTCTCTTTTTATAATCTATGCATAGTCACTTTAACTCTACCTACATGTACATATTTACCTCAGTTACCTCGACTAACCTGTGCCCCCGCACCCCTGTATATAGCCTCGTTACTGTTATTTTACTGTTGCTCTTTAATTATCTGTTGTTTAAAAAAAATGTATTTTTATTGTTTACTTCAGTTTTTTTAGTAAATACTTTTTTGGTTGTAAAGATTTTTACTCAAAACTACATTGTTAGTTAAGGGCTTGTAAGTAAGCACTTCATTGTGAGGTCTACCTACACCTGTTGTATTCTGCGCATGTGACAAATACAATCGGATTGGATTTGATTGAAAAGAAACACCTACAACTAAGCACCCCACATTCTGGTCAACAATCCAGTAAATGTGGAGGAGGATTATAAAATGGGGGTGGTCGCCTCGTTAATATTCTGGATGGAAACAACTGTGCCATAGCTAGCTGCTCGCCGGATATTAACTAACGTCACCAGGGGGCTGTAGACAGCGAGGTGCACGTACCAAAAGTTGCGTCACAGGAGCTCTTTTTCGCCTGATTGGCTGATTTGAACTGGTGCACATTTCACATTTCATAGTGGAGTGCTCTCCAAGTGCTCGGAGAGTGTTGTAGGGAAACTGAACTAAGACAATTGCCTTGCCCTGTTTGGTAAAACTTTGAACCATCTGTGTGATAAATGAACCCGTCTATTTATTTGTAGACATTAATACTTGTGGATGCCCATAGAACAATTTAATGCACGAGATTTGTGTGATGGAGAGCTCTACAACCTCATATAATATGTTACTGTCTCGTTTGATGACTAGGCCCATTGTTAACGCAGCAAAGTTATCGGCAAAATTAGAAATGTAAGGTTTTTATTCTGAAGGAAGGCTAGTGTTACCAAACTTGAGTGTAAGCAATTTCACATGACATTCCCTGAAGACTGGATAGAGAGAAAAAAAAGACTCACTTGTGGGCTTGACATAGACTTTCAACTTCAAGCAGGGTTTACCGACAAGGTTAGGGTGTGGAGACGCTGGAACGAGAGAGAGAGAGAGAGAGATAGAAAGAAAGAAAGAAAGAAAGAAAGAGAGAACGAGAAATACACACAAGCACATGTTTGTTAATGAATAACACATTCAGCAGCATTTTTCTTGTCAGATCTCAGAGAAAATAGCTCAAATTACACTGGCTGGGACAGATGGTACGTATGTTCCATTAGAGGGCTATAACTGAAATGTCCCACCCTCAATGGGCCGAGATTTCACAGAGGTGATCCATCAGGCACTCATTTCAGTCAACTTTCAATCTCCTCGCAAAAAAATGCATCCAACCCTATTTTAAAAGCAACCCAGCTGAGGGCCAGGGTGCAATTGTGGATGATAGCCTGTGAAAAACGGCGGCCATCTTGGTAGAAGAATTTGGGGGCCAGAAGTCAAGTTTGTCACACCTGAGGAGTTTTTGACCCGTCTTCTTGTGTGACCCTGTCCCTCTGACATTGCCACCAGAGTTGGAACTCGGAAGGCCTCAGTGACCAGGTGCTGTGTGTGCAGAGACGTTAGCGTGGCTCGCTAATCCCTTAGCAGGCTGTTACTGTGAATGGGAGTGCTAAAGAACAAAACTCCACTACTCCACGATCCAAGTGTCTCAGTGTACTCACACAACATATGGCTCAGTGAGGGAAAACAACAACTCCATGCAACCACTGATATGCTGATAGCATCGTTGGAAAGAACCAGTGAGAGAAGCAGAAAGAGACTTTGGGCGTAGTGCTGCATTCTTAATTAACCTTGAAAATGCATTTTTTTTCTGTCAAAAGTGTAGTCTTTTGTGACCAAAATTGAAAACAGTACTTTCCTAATTTAACCATGGCAAATTATGTTTCATTTTGTCTCTCGGGAATCCCCAAAAAAAGAACACCGATTTTTGTTGCCATTAAAAACAAATATCAGGCACCAAAATGGCCACTCTCCTGCAACAGCATTTTTGGTAATTGGTCTTTTAAAATGGCTCCGTATTTGGTGGGGTAAATGCCCGGAATGCTGCACATAGATTATAGTCTAGACAGAATAACATGAAGCCAACTAAAGACACACAGACAACACACTGACATAGCACACGTCCACAAAACACATATAGTGCATAAATGCAAAGGCATCTGTCACTTATTCCTCTCTCTAAACATTATTCTTCTAACCTAACTTGAGACTTTCATTTACATGTGTGTCTATGTGCGTGTTTCTAGTTGGGGTGTGGGGTGTGTGTGTGTGTTTTCTTTGGGTTTGCGTTTGAGTGTGTGTATTTGGTATTTGCACGAGTGCACATGGGGTGGGCATTGTTATCGGTGGTGGCTGTGACTGAGCAGTCACAACTCTGTGTGTGCGTGTGTGTGTGTGTGTGTGTGTGTGTGTGTGTGTGTGTGTGTGTGTGTGTGTGCGTATGGAGATGCAGAAGCATAGAATTCTCCAAAACCACTGCCTGATAGGGCTCTGTGCCACCACTAACCCATCACGTCTGGGAGTTGGGGGTAGGGAGGTCACATTAGGGGTGATGGACGTGCCCCTTTGTTCACAGATAACCAAACTAAGCCCCCTTTTACCCTGGTAACTCCCCACACCCGACTTCTCAAGCATCCCCCTTTGCCCTAACACTCCAGGGGCCATGACAGCTACAATATTGGTAGTAGCCAAATCATTTTCTAAGGGAGGGGAGAAAAAAAGGAGTGCTGAATGGCGGGGCAAACTGCTTCCCAGCCTCGGCTGCTGTTGGGGACAAAGGGCCACACAATGCGGGGCCTGGCTAGGAGCTACGGGGCGGAGTACATTAAAAACAGCTCAGGACGGGGAAGAATCGTCAGACACTGAATGCTAACTTTGAACTGGCTTTTCTTTTTGTTGCCAGTCCTCTGTCTCCCCTCCACTCCTCCATTCCAGGAGTGACAACATCCCGCAGAGTATAATAAGTCGAGGGACGCCCCACTGGTTAGGAGGGGGGATGTTTAGACATTGTAGCACCCCCCCCCTCCCCCCTTCCACTCTTTTCCCTCAGCCTAAATACCTTTCCATCACCCAGAGGATAATAAGCATTGAAATATATACCATATGTTGGAGGGGCGGCATCCATACACATTGCAGTGAGTGACGGGCCAGGGGGGCTGGGTTGAGGTATAGAGCCGCCCTATATGTGGTCCCCGGCCCTGATCTTGTCACACAGGGGTGCTGTCGAAATACTGTCACAACTGGTCCCTGCGAGTTATGGATTTATAGTCTGGCAGGGAACAGTACTGTACACACACTCCCACTTCTTAGAAATGTCGTCATGAAAAGCTTTCTAAAAACATTATATTTTTGTATATTTTAAATATATAAAGTAAAAAATATACAATACCATATTGTACAGTTTGGGTGTATCATATCATAGTGGCAAATACAAATAATTATACTCTTATAACGCGGAATTTCTTGTCTTTGTGATTTAAGTTGGGCATTACCAACAACAGATGGCAGTGAACAGCTAGAAATGATGAGCTGCTGAGTAGCACTGTGCTTTAAAATTATCCTGATCTCTCCTTATCTCCCTTTACATCACACACGAGTCATGTGCTGTGTGCCGAATCAATCTTAGAAGTGCTGTCTGTCGTGTGCCTGTCTTTCTAGCCGTTCGGTCCGCCACAGGATTTAGCATCACAAGGCGGTGTCACCTTTTCTCCTGTGGGCTAAGTGGCATCCCCCTTAGCAACACAAGGGCGCACAACAGAGAGAATTAGAGCAACCCGGTTATTGAGTTGTATTAATATAACATGAAAAGTCCTCATCTTACACCAAACCCTGAAATTCACTGTATTTTATTTAGGTTCTAGAGTTTTTCCTCTATTGGAAAAACCAAAGGGAAAAGATGAACTAGAAGGAGAGAGGGGGGGGGGGGGCACAGACAGAGGGGAGGGGAGAAAACAAAACAAAAAAGGAACAGAAATTGCCTCATTAATGCATCCGGCATGCCGCTCTGAGCCTTTTCCCTGCCTGTGCCCAGCAGGGGGCCTTTTCATCAGACCAAAGGACACCTTTCACAGGGCCATTAGCAAAACGGGGACAGACGCACCCTGGCAAACCCACGCCTGTCCTGTCATGCTCATGGACACACCGCACCGGGAATGGACCACGGAGGGGGGGGGGGGGACGGCTCCGACGGAGGGGGAAATGGGAAGCGGCGTGCGCGCCGCGACCTTGAAAGTGAAGTGGGCGTGGAGCGTCCAGTAGGCAAGGTGTCAGGCCTGTCTGGAGAGCACGCCACCCTGGCCGCTTTCAACCCACCGCACCACTAATGGCTTTCAGCGCCTCACGTCCAAAAAATGGTAATGACCACGGTCCGGAGCCAGAAGGACACAATTACCCCCATCAAGTTCCCTCGGCTAAATATGATTTGACCAATCAGCATAATTTGAGGCGTTCCGCATGAGGGCGCCGCTAACTGGTCTTGCACCGATCTCACCCTGTGAAGCTAAGCACCCAGCTAATAGCTCGCTTGCCATTTGACAAATTGACATTTTCATCAAGGGGTGGAAGGAGATGGAATGCGCCAGGGTGCCACACAAAAGGATGTCAGGTCAGGCAAAAAACACGCGGACGGACAAGTCAACCGGAAGCCGGAGATAAACGATTTGTCCAGGGCTCCACTCTGGTTTGGCTGCTGAATGTTGTGATTGGTAACAGTGCGCCTGTTTAGTTACAGGCTATGGCTTTAGTTCACGGTCCGTGGTTTACCTGGAATTTACATTGTAACAGCACAATGACATCGCTTTTGCCTCAATAACTATCTTTTTGTTTTCATTCAATCAATTAGCGCAAGGAACCATAAATTGGAACCATCTGGTTCACGATTATATTGAATTACTTCAAATAAATACCAGTTAACAATTATCTAGTAAATACAAGGACATGTGGGTTTGAACAGCCCGTTCCTGGTTGGTTCCTAGCCTTGGCACCCATCCATGGCAGAAAAATGACACCACCACGCAAAGCCTATTAATTAAACCCCTACCGCTATTGTGGCTTCCTCCCCTGCTTCCCACCAAATTGGATCAAATCATCCTTTAAACAACCAAAAAAACGAACATGTACAACCCAAATGACATTCCCTGATATTCCCTGATAACTAAAGAGCGATGGGTTGACAGCGCTGAATATTCTTGATGGGTCACAACTGTGTCTGTTTTGTGTGGTCAGTGGGGGGGGGGGTCCAAAGTCATTTCTACTTGCATATTTTATTTCTCTACCTTACTTGGGGACATAACCAGTGTGGGGGGTGAATAAAAGGGTGTCACAATATGGGGTCTGATAAAGATTTCTATTGGCTGAAGTTAATCCTTCACCAGAAGCCTGACTGGTCCTGACTTGAATGCAGCCAATAGCTAATAGCCAATTAGATCCATGTTACTAGGCCATGTGACCCATCGGCTAAGAAGCAAGGTTCTTCATAATCCTGGTGCTAAGGACCAGTACACAGGGGTGCACATTTTTTGTTCCAGTCAAGCACTTACAGACCAGACTCTCCTAATCATCAAGTCCTTGATCAGCCAAAGAAGGTGTGTCCGTGCCGGGCAATCAGTTCTACCTGAAACCTCAAATAGCATGTATCTGTAAGGCAGCTGTGTGTGTGTGACATTCGTCCATGTGACAACTTTTCCACTTACAGATATAGTAATACTCGTGACCCGGCCGGAACTCGAAGCCTAGTGAGAAGGGGGTGAAGAGCTGGAACTTCTCAGAGAACTTGAGCGGTCCGTTGGGGCTCTGTGGCCGGTTGCACTCCCAGCGCTTGAAGCCCTTCATGCGGTGGTCGCAGGTGGTGTAGCCGTCGTAGTTGACCATGAAGAGGATGTAACGCTCCATGCGCTCCAGGGGGAGTGGGTCCTCGTAGTGGGGGCAGTAGATGTCCAGGTAGTCGTTGATGGCCACCTCCACGGTGTACTCCCCATGGAGAAACCTGCGGATGAGACAGGACAAGTATGGTGTGTCTGAGGAGAAATTACCACGACAGATAAGAAATAGAATGGCATTTCGCTGACACTTTTTATCTGAAGCAACTCAAAACAGACCTGGATCTACAATAGACCTGGAACTCAAAACATCTCCACAACGAACAGCAATGGCGATCGTTTGCGTCCAACTTGTGCAGCGGATACAGACAGCTGAAGATAACTCAACATGATGCTACTATTCTATATGGATGAAGGCGCTAGGCGAGGAGGACGAGGAAGAGAAGGAGAACAGGAGCAGGAGGGGAAGAGGGCCTGGAGATTGACAGGGGTTTACAGAGTGAGGCCGGCTTCATTAAGCTCTTTCACAGGGCCCTGTCTCTCGCCCAGCTCTGGCTAAATGACTTTGCCGCTCTGGGCAATTTCGATACAAATTGAGCACCTGCACGGTGCCACAGATCTGACCCTTTAATAGCGAAATTCCAGAGAGTGGCGCCGGGTGCGAGTTTACAGGGGGCTATATCGCCAACCCTGCCATAGCTATTAACTGAAACGCAAGGGCTCAAATCACGGCCCAGAAGATGATTGTGTGGTTCCATCTCCACTCGCTCCATGTCACAGTCCTCTGTCTGGCTCAATCCCATTCCAAATATCCACCCTCCACTTGGATTTTCCCTGGCCGTTTTACAGCTGCAGCTTAAGTGACAAGACGTGTGTCGCCCCCCCCCCCCCAGTGGAACCGGATTTGATCTCTTCCACTCTGAAGAGCATAACGGGAATGTGATTTGACGGGCTTTCTGACTGAGGAGGTCTAAAAATGCTTTGATGCCTCCTACCTCTGTTGACACACCTGCCCCTAGACCTAACGCAGTTAATGCTGAGACCATAACCTAATGCCTATTCTAAATCGCCATGAACAAATCATAGATAATCACAAATTCAATGGTTTTACAGGTGGTTTACAGATAGGAACCGTTTCTTTAAGTGTGAAATCTGATCTTGGTGTGTGCACTACATAATTGCGGGCCGTTGTGTTTCGTAATTAGCCACACATAACTCTGACACCAATATGAGAGGTTTGACACACTGACCACAAATTCACAGGCTGACCCCCGAATAGGTCACCCCCAAACAGTCCCCCTTGGACTGCGCGTCACTTCTCCCTCGACTGTCCTTATCAGTCGCGCCATGAGTGAGATCCTCAAAGAGGCCCGTAATCCTTCACAGGGCTCTGGTGGGAAGGCCATTTTGCGTCTTGTTGCGATAAACCATAGCACAAACACCAGCCATGTTGGTGGAAGCCCGCCAGATCGACTGTAGCTCATTGGCTCAGCGTAGGAAAGCACGGGGCAGAGGGAGCCAGGATGGGGGTGCGAGGTTATGAAGGGGGAGTGGTGGGTTCAGGCAGACCTGGCATCAGATGACAGCTAATCTGGGGGGGTGGGGGGGTGGAATAAGTGTCCACATCCAGCTGCAGTGTAAGGATCTTCTCCCCCCCCCCCCCCCCCCCCCACTACCCCTCCTGCCCCCGCCCTCTGCTGCCCCCCTGCCCCCAGTCGCTTATCGCACCAGACCAGAGATCAACCCCCTTCCCTTCTCTCTGTGTGAGCTTGCCCGGGCTCTCTTTCCCGCATAACACTTTGTTCTCCGGTCATCATATCAACACCCCCGATGAAACAGGCATGCATTTTGTGAACACAAGTCACCCTCACGCTTCTCCACAACATCCTCTCCTCTCCTCATTTCCTAACTTCTTGGCTCCTCTATTCACCCATCTTTCCCTCTCCTACTCCCCCCCCCCCCCATCTGCCACAGAAAAATAGTGAATCTAAATAAGAATTAAGTCGGCGCAGCCCTCACATCTGATGTAATCTCCGAGCGGAGAGAGCATTGAGAGACTTCATCCAGTCTTGACATGGTCCATCTTCAATTATGTGTGTGTGTGTCTGAGCGGCCGAGGAAACAGGGGGACAGGGCGGGGCGCTCCACCTACTACTCCTCTTCCTTCATCTCACTGCATTACTTTTTTTAGGGGGATATCGAAAAGTGCACGGGTTGCACTTCTGTATTACTCCCCTCGGCCAATCAGGCGGCGGTATCCTCACGTGTAACTACGCGGTAACTACGCAGGGAATGTGATAATCATCCTAAGGCCACGCTGCGGATGTAAACCTGTGGTCTATTAGATGTAATTCTCTTTCCACAAAACATGTATTGGGGGGGGGGGGGGGGTCTTAAATGGATACCGCCTATCGTCTCTGCATATTTTCTTTCTATTTTCCCTGAGTGCATGAGGCCATTGCCATCTCGCTTTCAGGATCCAAATAGGGCATTATGTCTCGATAGATCAATACCACCCCCCTGCCTTCTCCCTTCTCTTCCTCTCCCTCACTTCCCGTCGTTCCAGCACCATTGCCAGTCATTAAGGGCCAGTGGAGGCAAATCGAGGGAAGGGTTTGATGTGGCGATGCTGCAGTGCTCAGTCTTTGATTGAGCTCCGTGACGTGTTACGTGTTAGTGGAAATGACCTCGTTAGGCAGTCAGGTGGGAGGTGTGGAAAAACATCAGGACAGATCCAAATATCAATAGCAAGGCAGCCAGGGGTGTGTGATGTGTGTGTGTGTGTGTGTGTTTTTGTGTGTATTTGTGTGTTTATGTGGATGTAAGGGAGAGCTAATGCATGCAAGCTATTTGTGGTCTTGCAATCAATCACGGCAGTCTTGGCCCGCCCCTCTCCAACTGTCACCTACATGTGGTGATTGGTGGGTCTGGGGGGGGAGACAGATTCCACCCTGATGGTTGGCTATGACAGCCTCTAAACATACGCTAGCGCCTGCCCCGGCCTCTTCCCTTCCACACACCAAAAGCATTCTTGCCACATTCTCAATACCCTCAAATCCAACGTGGGCAAGCAAGCCACATGCATGGCGGACATTTTGTAGACCGCCCGGACCATTCCTCGGAGACCAGAAACACATGGTGGTGATTGATCAATTTAGCTTTCAAACTCCGAAAAAAACAGAGGGGACTTTGAAAGTTCCTGGACTTTGAAAGCTTCCAGAGAGTTTCATAGTCTTCGCAATCTGTCTGTCCACCCACAACCCCCTGTGGGAGCTTAATTAATCAGGCCCAATGTTTATAAGTGCATTATAAAGTGTTTATAGCTGGGTGATTTAGGAGGGCCGAACTTTGAAACCGGTCAGGGTTTCTTACGTGTTTTTTTCCGAAGACCACTTCTTCTCTGATTTACTGTCTTGTCAGGCTTGGCAAGGCCCCGGCAATGTGGTTTAACTCTGCCCCACTTTATGACTTCATGGGCTAAATGTTTGTCCGTAACGTTGTCTGCTTTTGAAGCCCTGCATACAGGAAGAAGCCATTAGCAAAGGGAAGATGTCAAAACCAACCAAGGACATCTGACGGGACAGAATGGGTCATTTGGAACGCTAGTCTTAGTTCCTAAGTCTTCACGGGGTGCAAAAAGAGGATGCTGTTGTCTATACTTCAATCAAATGTAGTTAAAATGAAACTTTCACTGGTATGCAAATTGGGGCGCCATACTTTCATTGTTTAGCGATTATAGTTCATGCTTGAAAGGGATTAAAGACACAGACGACATTTAAAAAAAATTGTAATTGTGAATTTCAAACCATCTTAGAAGATACTGTAAGCTGCTGACTTTAAAGCTGAACATGTTATGACAACTTTGTGACCAAATTCTTTCAAGCTTACAGCAGCATCACCCATGGAAGATGTGACCAATCATATCAGACCTTCCTGGTCAACTGGACCAATGAGGTGAAGGGAGTGGAGAGAATGAGAGAGAAAGAGAGAGAGAGAGGGTACAGTACAGAACTGATCTTTCCCCTTCCAGTATTCCTTTCCCCTCTCTCTCTTTCTCTCTGCAGGCCATTTCACCTCACCCGGCTAAAAGAAAAAACGTGTTCTCCGTGCCACCTGCTCGACCCGCCGACAGAAAACTCCAGCTGTGTGTGTGTGTGTGTTTGTAGGGGGGACATTATTCTTCAGTTTCAGCCCAGAATACCCGCCTACAGCTACATTTCATGCCCTTAATGCCTGCACCAATATGTATGGAATCTTAAGCCTGACGCTTGCTAAGGAATTGAGCCCTAGCGTTGATTCGTTTGTAGCACTTGTCTTGAAATTCAAGGATCAACAGAAAAATCCAGACCCTGTTAGTTTACATTGAGTAGATTTTGGCTATCGGGACACGTAGTCTGGAGGACGCCAGGACTGGTATCCTAGACGGCCGCCATTTCATTATTGACACACACCCAAAGCAAACAGGGGAATTTACTCTGCAATTAACGATGACCTGGGCAAGTTGACTTAATACAAACAAATGGACTTAATAACTTGACATTGTTCCTGGACCCCAGGAAGAGTAGCTGCTGCCTTGGCAACAGCTAATGGGGATCCATAAAAAAATACAAAACTACAAACACTTCAAACCCATTTTTCATCTGCACGTAATCTGATTACTTTGGAGTCTTGGTCTAAGGCCTAGCTGGCCTGGCCACAGCAACTTCCAATCTAGGATCTCGCTTTATAGTATCCTCACTTGTTTTCTGGAGCGAGTCCAACGCAAGCATGTTAAAATCAGCGATTTTGGTGGAGAGTTTCCGCGGGACAAGTCATGTAACTGAAGTTTCCCTGTGTTTACAATTGAATGAGCTGTACGGTTGATGCTAGGAGGGAGAGAGACAGGACAGACAGGAGAGGAGCGGGTGCTGCGCTAGGCGGTGGTTGAGAATGGCCCTTTGTGCTCTCACTGAGGCCTGTCTGGAAGCCATTTCCGCGTTTTAGTCCTCCGGTCCGGCCTGCATCTGGAGCCCACCTCTCGCCATGTGGAACGTGTTTATTGTTCTTTGTGTCAGGCAGACGCACAGACAGCCCTCCGCTCTCTACTCTCTCTCCCTCTCCCTCCCTTCATCTCTCTGTAATTTCTGCTGTTATTTCAACTCGTCGTACAGCAATTTTCCTATCGAGGCGTTTACACAAACTTAACCTCCAGTTGATTTTCGGCCAACGCCGAGGAAAAAGTGCCGCGGCAAAACAAAAACAAACATAAGAGGGAGAAGATTTTGGGGGAGGTGAGGACCCCTCGGGCAGACACGATGTGTGTGTGCAGTGGGAGATGAAAGAGATTGAGGTCTCTGTTTAAAGTTCCTTTATTCCTCTCGCTCTCTTTCTCTGTGATGTTAGATTTTAGCTGGACAAGCAGAGGTGTGTGTGTGTACACTTTCGAGGTCGACCGATTAATCGGAATGGGCGTTTAATTCTTTTTGGACCTCGATTTTGCCGATTTTTGAAAATGTATTTTTTACACCTTTATTTAACTAGGCAAGTCAGTTAAAGAACACATTCTTATTTTCAATGACGGCCTTGGAACGGTGGGTTAACTGCCTTGTTCAGGGGCAAAACGACAGATTTTTTACCTTGTCAGCTCAGGGATTCAATCTTGCAACCTTACGGTTAACTAGTCCAACGCTCTAACCACCTGCCTCACGAGGAGACGCGAATGCAGTAAGAAGCCAAGTTAAGTTGCTAGCTAGCATTAAACTTATCTTATAAAAAACTATCAATCAATCATAATCACTAGTTATAACTACACATGGTTGATGATATTACTAGTTTATCTAGCGTGTCCTGCGTTGCATATAATCGATGCGGTGCGCATTCGCGAAAAAGGACTGTTGTTGCTCCAACGTTTACGGTTAGGTACACATCAATGCCTTTCTTAAAATCAATACACAGAAGTATATATTTTTAAACCTGCATATTTTGCTAAAAGAAATCCAGGTTAGCAGGCAATATTAACGAGGTGAAATTGTGTCACTCCTCTTGCATTCATTGCACGCAGAATCAGTGTATATGCAACAGTTTGGGCCGCCTGACTCATTGCGAACTAATTTGCCAGAATTTTACGTAATTATGACATAACATTGAACGTTGTGCAATGTAACAGAAATATTTAGACTTAGGGATGCCATCCTTTAGATAAAATACGTAACGGTTCCGTATTTCACTGAAATAATTAACGTTTTGTTTTCGAAATGATAGTTTCCAGATTCGACCATATTAATGACCTAAGGCTCGTATTTCTGTGTGTTATTATGTTATAACTATGTCTATGATTTTATAGAGCAGTCTGACTGAGCGATGGTAGGCAGCAGCAGGCTCGTAAGCATTCATTCAAACAGCACTTTCATGCGCTCTGCCAGCAGCTCTTCGCAATGCTTGAAGCATTGCGCTGTTTATGACTTCAAGCCTATCAACTCCTGAGATTAGGCTGGTGTAACCGATGTGAAATGGCTAGCTAGCTAACGAGGTGCACGCTAATAGCGTTTCAAACGTCACTCGCTCTGAGACTTGGAGTAGTTGTTCCCCTTGCTCTGCATGGGTAACGCTGCTTAGAGGGTAGCTGTTGTCGATGTGTTCCTGGTTCGAGCCCAGGTAGCGGCGAGGAGAGGGATGGAAGCTATACTGTTACACTGGCAATACTAAAGTGCCTATAAGAACATCCAATAGTCAAAGGTATATGAAATACAAATGGTATAGAGAGAAATAGTCCTATAATTCCTATAATAACTACAACCTAAAACTTCTTACCTGGGAATATTGAAGACGCATGTTAAAAGGAACCACCAGCTTTCATATGTTCTCATGTTCTGAGCAAGAAACTTAAATGTTAGCTTTCTTACATGGCACATATTGCACTTTTACTTTCTTCTCCAACACTTTGTTTTTGCATTATTTAAACCAAATTGAACAAGTTTCATTATTTATTTGAGGCTAAATTGATTTTATTGATGTATTATATTAAGTTAAAATAAGTGTTCATTCAGTATTGTTGCAATTGTCACTATTACAACAAAAAAAATTGTCCGATTAATCGGTATCAGCCTTTTTTTGTCCTCCAATAATCGGTATCGGCGTTGAAAAATCATAATCGGTCGACCTCTAGTACGCTTGCGTGTGTGTGTGCCTCTGTGTGTGGGCTATAATTATCTGCACCATGCTCTACCTTCAGTATGGCTTGAATTAACCATGAGCCGGTGTTTGAATCCACCCCCTCTTAACATGGTGCTCTTTTTTCCCTCTTTCCCCCATGATGCTCTGCTGCGTAAGGCCTGTGAGAGGAGATGACTATCTCAGCGCCTCCCTCTCTGCCTCGTAAGCTAATTGCATTTCCATGTCATTGTCTGTTCCGAAAGAGCGCCGACTCACACTGTGACACCTCGTTTTCAGAGGAGAACCACTGCAGAGCTGCAATACTGTAAAGGTCCACTGTAAAAGTCTACTGTAAAAATCTACTGTAAAAGTGTGAATAATAATAACATGAAAGGGAATTTACAATGAGGCACTTGAGGAATCTATGATGATGGAGGATAGGTTGTGACTCCAATTTACAGACAATTGAGAGGCTCCAAAAAATACTGGCTAGGCTATTATGCTAATGGTCAAAGAGCTATAGTAATGCTAACCAGTGCTTGAAGTGGACTGAAATAGGTACAGGGGTGGGTGCCCATTCTTTTTAGGTCCCGGTAGTCATCATGTTTTAGAACTAATTGTCCAACTCAATCCCCGGCCCAGTTGAAGCACCACCACTATCGTAAAATAATCAATAAGGCTCATGGAGCAGAAGATTACCCCGAAGCCACTTTAGGTAAGTGGGACGCATCCCTAATGTTACCACGAAATTACACCAATCAAATCACATGATGACAGCTATGACAGCTCACGACAACATGACTGACGCCAACGCCACATGTTACCGTTTTCAGCTATGCTCCTCATAACAGTGTAACGACAGTTGCTTTACGCGAAGGTTGTTTGAGTCGTCATGACATGTTATTACACATGTGATGACACCTGTTGTGGCATTCTTCAACCTGCAATACGGGCATCAACTTCAAGTGAGGGCTTTACTGCTCTGAAGGGGAAGAATGCAAAAAACACCTTGTTTTCTTGATTAAAAAAAGAAATAAAACACATTGCCACCAAGGGAGGTTTCTTAGTACTCGTCCTCCTTCAATTTCTCTTCCCTCTCTCCCCTGTGCTGCCAGCACAGCGAGCTCCCACCTCGACCGCGGTGATAATTGTGGAAGCAATGAGTCTTCGCTAGTAAATGAGACGGCGAAGACACTACTTCTGCATACCTGCTGGCATCTGCTGAGAGAAACTAGGCTCCCTCTTTTCTATTTCACACTCCTCCAGACAAGGGAGGAATAATTACACTTCATCTGATGGGAAACTATTTATCTCCCCCTCCCCCCCCCCACATCCCTCCATCCCGCTCGCAACAGCACACAGCAACAGCACACAGCAACAGCACACAGCAGAGGCAGCAACAACAACGCTGAACACACCAACAACAAAAACTAGAGCACATCTGTGACAGTTTGTGCAATCGAAAACCCAGGAGTGGTCTGCACAAGAGGGAGGGGGGGAGTGGTGAGTGGGGGGAATGGTGGTGGGGGGGGGCGGTTGAAGACTAATTGGGGATGCTTGAGCACACACACACCTTGGGAGGGAGGCGGCTGACACGCACACACACACACACACACACACACACACTGCAGCATCCCCCTCACCTGCCAGTATATCACCTCGGGCCAAACACAGGTGATTTAAGGCTAAGTAGCATTTAAATGGCAAATGCAATCCATGCCTTTCAAGACTGTGGGGGACCACTCTTCTTTAGCCCACAGAGTTCCATCAACCCCCCCCCTCCCCCTCCGCTTGGGAATAATTGGAAGAGAAAGTGAGCGCTCTTCCCAAACGCCAGGCGCATCCCTCGCAGATGGGGCGCAGATCAAAGGGGATGGGTATTGGCAGAGGCATGATAAATTACACTCCCACTAATTCACCACGGACACTCGCTCTGTCCACCGGTTCTTCTGTTGTGGGCTGTTTGGAAAATAGCTCACCCCACTGCTGCAGTGGTCAATGAGTTTACCTCTGCATAGCAGAGACAATGGCTGCATTCCTGTGTTTTTGCAGTCCTCCACCAGCGGAGACCAGACAGAAGCAGCAGGGACAGCATTTCCTTAAAGCACAACCGGAATATATTGAAGGTAGATATACCTCTGAAATTCATTCAAAGCAGAGCAAATCCTGTTCCCAAAGCATGACTCCTTTTACTTGTATTGATTGAATAAACAGAAGAAGAGAAAAATATATCCACAGATTCAGTCCGGGACTTCTTGTCAGGCATTGCAAAAGAACTTCTAAAAGCCCCCCCCCCCCAAAAAAAATAAGTATATTACGTTACTATATCTTAAGTTTGCGTCGTCAAATCTGGCACTTTACTGCGGGCCTAAGCCCAGCATTTACTACCTGCAGATGTACAGTATGGCTGCTGGGTTCTTCTGCATAGCACCTGCTCCTATTTTTGCGCCTTCCTTTGTAGTTACACAATTTATGGATCCCAATCTGTTATCTCTTTACGATGACAACAGGGATAAAGTAGCGGGACCTTTTACAAGCCGCCAGAGTTATTGGATATTCCTGAGTTGGTGAGTTTAGGGACTGGGGTTTCTATAACCCTTGACCTCAGGAGTAACTGGACCTCTGTCACTGTACCAACGAATCAGAAGTAAAGAGTCGCTTACTGCAGCAACGTGAGAACCACACAACGCCAACAAACAACAAAAATCGTCACAAACTGTCCAGTACACTGCTTTTTTTCGACAGAGGAAATTCTATTGTACATGAACCAAGTGCAGGGCTTGGTATACACCTTCAACACAGACGTGCGGATTAACGAGGCGAAGGAAAAAGTCAATCGAGCTTAACGTGGAGTTATTTGTTTTAGGGCAAGACATCAGGCGCCTGTCAAAGGCTTAAGTCAAGATGAAGCATCACAGTCGGTGCGAGTCTCAGGGAAGGACTCCACTGCATTCAACAAGGACATGATTTATGAGGCTTTAAGCTATTTAAACTTTTTTTTTTTTAAGGAAAAAGAAAGACGGCAAACTAGATTGTTGACATCATTCGGCCTTGGATAGAGTTTGCATACTAGCTAGCATACTTGACAGACTTCACGTCAAGATGTTTCTATTGTGCCTATCTATCTCCAAGACGCGTGTCGATATAATTTGTCAATGTCAACACCTATTTTGTAATGTACTAAAAAGGGAAAACAAATGAAAGTAAGTGGCCCCTACACTGCAATCCACTAGTTCCGGCTATCGGATTGAGTTCTGAGTTTGGACCAAAACGGTCGGTTCATTGGAGCCCGTCACAATTTGACTGACGGAATAGTCTTGATTAATCATAATTCTAGCCCCCCCCCCCCCCCCCCAAATCAAAACATGTCCCATGTGCTCTGAAAACACTCTCACGTATGACTTTAGGATGGAGAACAAAAAACAAACGCAGGGTTCAAAACCAACTTAACCCCACTAATTCCACCATGTGCATGTGCTCACTTTCATGTTCGACAAAGTGGGGGATTTTATGGCAGTTTACCACATTAAGTCGCCTATCATAGAGGGAGTGGAGAAGGTAAATACGGCCTCCATGCAAGACCACATTGACATCCTGTCCTCTAGGGGGTTTGCCGCTAGTGAGATTTTGTCGGTAGTGAGATCTGCAGGACGCCAATTTCGTCTCGCAGTAAGACGGGGACATCATGCTGGCGAACAGATCGCGGGGCGGAGCACACCTGGCTTAGGAGAAGACATCAAAACAAACTAGAGAGGCCCACAACTACTATGTACGCAGATACACTCACTTGTATGCACACACGACGCACATATCAGCACGCACACGGCGCTTACGGCAAAATCCTGTAAAAGGAGAAAAGGAGAAACAAAACAAGGTCTGTTTTCCTAATTTATCCCTATCAAGTTTCTCCGGGCTCTTTGTGCCACACTGGCTAAGGGGCAGGGGAGGGAGGGGGCTGAGGGGGGGGAGAAGAGAAGAAGCATCAAAGCTAAATCAAAATGATAATGATGCCATCCACTTTGGAGTTAAGTGTATCATGCCCCCACCTTCTCCTCGTCCTGCCCTCTGTCTTTTTTAACACCATTAGCAAAGTGCAGGCTAATAGAGTTAGTGAACTAGCACAGTCCAGTGGTGAGGGATTGGGTGACGCTAACAGCCCAGAAGCTCACTCTCCTCCCTGGACTCCCTACTCAACTTGCAAAGTTCCCTCTCCGGGTTCAATTGTTGCCGTGCTATCACATCATTAGTCAAAACTTTTATAACCCCCCCTACTCGTAAGGGCAGCGGGTCCATTTGCTCAGGCACTACACTCACGATTGCTTTACAAGCCTCAGTTCCAACCAAGAAATGACGTCACACGTTTGTTTCCCTCATACGATGCATTCGGGAAAGTATTCAGACCACTTTATTCTAAAATGGATTAAATTGTTTTCCCTCATCAATCTACACACAATACCCCATAATGACAAAGCAAAAACAGGTTTTTAGACATTTTTGCAAATTTGTTAATAAAAATATCACATTTACATAAGTATTCAGACCCTTTACTCTGTACTTTGTTGAAGCACCCTTTGCAGCGATTACAGCCTCGGGTCTTCTTGGGTAAGTTGCTACAAGCTTGGCATACTCGTATTTGGGGAGTTTCTCCCATTCTTCTTCGCCTATCCTCTCTAAGCTATGTCAGGTTGGATGGGGAGCTTCGCTGCACAGCTATTTAAAGGTTTCTCCAGAGATGTTAGTCCGGGCTCTGGCTGGGCCACTCAAGGACATTAAGAGACTTGTCCCGAACCCATTCCTGTGTTGTCTTGGCTGTGTGTTTAGGGTCGTTGTCCTTTTGGAAGGTGAACCTTCGCCCCAGTCTGAGGTCCTGAGTGCTCTGGAGCAGGTTTTCATCAAGGATCTCTCTGTACTTTGCTCCGTTCATTTTCCCTCGATCTTGACTAGTCTTCTAGTCCCTGCTGCTGAAAAACATCCCCACAGCATGATGCTGCCACCACCATGCTTCACCGTAGGGATGGTGCCAGGTTTCCTCCAGACATGACGCTTGACATTCAGGCCAAAGAGTTTAATTTTGGTTTCATCAGACTAGAGAATCTTGTTTCTCATGGTCAGAGTCCTTTAGGTGCCTTTTGGCAAACGCCAAGCGGGCTGTCAGGTCGAGGAAGAGTCTTGGTAGTTCCAAATTTCTTCCATTTAAGAAAGGTGGAGGCCACTGTGTTCTTGAGGACCTTCAGTGCTGCAGAAATGTCTTGCTGCCCTTCCCCAGATCTGTCCCTCGACACAATCCTGTCTCGGAGCTCTACGGACAATTCCTTCGACCCCATGGCTTGGTGTTTGCCCTGACATGCACTGTCAACTGTGGGACCTTATATAGACATGTGTGTCCCTTTCCAAATCATGTCCAATCAACGGAATTTACCACAGGTGGACTCCAATCAAGTTGTAGAAACATCTCAAGGACGATCAATGGAAACAGGATGCACCTGAGCTCAATTTCGAGTCTCATAGCAAAAGGTCTGAATACTTATGTAAATAAGGTATTTCTGTTTTTATTTTGCAAAACAATCTAAAAACCTGTTTTCGCTTTGCCGTTATGGAGTATTGTGTGTAGATTGATGAGGAACGTTTTATTGAATCCATTTTAGAACAAGGCTGTAACGTAACAAAATGTGTAAAAAAGGAAAGGGGTCTGAATACTTTCCGAATGCACTGTAGCAACTGACAATATTTAGTTATATTTTATATTTCAAAACACGCATATCACACTTTCCATGCACCGATACTTGAGGTATTTTACATGGACTATTTTACATGCATTCTTGAATAAAAGCCATCTTAGTTTATATTTGAATAATTCCTCTCAAACACACACACCAGGGAACACATTGAATGCCAAAATCTGCAAGGAGCAAGTTGAAAAAAAGACCCTATATCTATGCAGTCCTGAAGACGATACATCATCACAACAAACACCTAGTCCGACCGACACATACCTTCAGCAGATATATATATCACGCGTAAACACATGAAAACACCTGAAAAGGAAGGAAGAAGGTGTTTTGTCGACTTCCCCGTGAGGGAGACTCATCACACATAAAGATAGACGTTGTCTGAAACAGAGAGCAAACTGGTAGCGACAGAGATCAAACAGGTAGCCAACCAAGCAGGCTCTGAGCGCCTCGCCTGCTTTACAATGATTTACGGTTCAATCTCCAGTACGACTGGAGATATTCCCTCTAAGTGGGAATGTGTCTGTGTCATTTGTCAATTTGCCACGCAGGTCCATACACGAGCAGAGATGTTTCACCCGTACTCTCCACCTAAGATCATTGCATTTTGATGAATTGCCATTGTTATCAATTGGAGCGCCATCAATACTTGATTGGTGTTATATATGTGAATGCTTAGGCCTTTTGCTCTGTTAGTACTGGGTATAATGCTACTGATAGGGACATTCAGTGCATGAGAGACAAAGAGTGCTATCATGTGAGATACTCGACACATTACTTGCAGTGACTAGTACCAAGTACTGATATTAGTATTGACAGTAATCCAGGAATACCAAGCATCTTATCTCTTACTTCTAATCTAATCTCCCAGGCACCATGTGGTTTTCCATGTGGGTATGGTGGTACCCATGGGTGGGGTATACGGACAAAGTTCAGTTACCTGGCATCTAGATTTCATTGGTACACGCCACGTTGCGACGTGCCAACTGGTCCCGGTCGCCAAAGTTCACACAGCGGATAAGACTTCCTATCATCTGGCCTTGTGCTGTTCTCCGCCCCTAACCTGACACCTATCCCCATTCGCCCATGCTGCATTTACCCATGAGGCCCTGTTCTCCTCTGCTCTGCCCCTCCCAGCCCTGTCCTGCCATCCTATCATGTTGTGCAATCACGGTCTCTCTCTCCCCCCCCGCCCGGGCGATGATTCGCACCCCAGACGGTGGGGGGCTCTCGGTGTTTCACGGACATGCCCGAAACCGGAGCCTTGTCGTGACAAGGCCAGGGACAATGGAGCCAGTGTTGTTACCACACTGCTTCCAGGCAAGGCTCCCAGATGTGAGATAAAAGATACAAGCAGGGAGACAAAGTTATCTGTGCCTGTATCGGCAGGTGGGGGCCAGGAAACTGGATCCTATTGTGGCTGTCGGAGCGGTGGGTCTCAGTGAGTCTCCAAGTTGCCCACAGGGGCAGCAGACAGTGCCTGCCGGGGCAGCCCGGCCCCCTGGGCTGACAGTTAGGGCTACCGGGTAACTCAAGCTGCTCTCTCCCACTGCCTGCTTTCCCAGGATCTCACACACAGAGACGCAAAAAACACACACATGCAGGTAAACGCAAACTCACACGCGGACACACAAGAGGGCATTGCACGTACACCCAGACACAAACTCTCACTCACAGATGCACACATACACAAACCCCTTGTCAGGTATCTCGCTGGAACTATCCCCGCTCAGTGACAGGATGACAGAGCTCTCAAAGAAAACGCATTGACTATTATGTTGGTTTTCAAAGGACTCTGGTTTCCGTTGCTGGACGTGAGAGTGTGCCTTTCTTTCAGGCCTATTCAGATTTCCCATGTTGAGCTGTCTCAGCGATTGGCCAGGGCAAGAGGTGGTGCATTTTTTATTGAGACAGGACCCTCCACACAATGTTTTGTGTTTGTGCTCTCAATGCCGGGTTAGGTAGCCTGTTAATCTGAGAGGTGTGCTTGGATCAAAGAGGAACTCTCTTGCCTGACAGACGAAGGGGGGAGGAGGGACAAGCAACATTGGCAGAGGAGAAAAGAAACACTACACAGAGAGAGGAAAGTAGTGGAAAACATTACGGGGAACAGAAACGATGGCCAGCTTTTCAACCACACTCAACACAGGAGTCCCTCAGAACTGGTTCAAACTTATTATGGAAACTATTTCACACGCAGTCCTTCAGTTGTGGGGCAGAACAATCAGCAACCCCCCCCCCCCCCCCCCCCCCACACCCAAAAAAAACCCTACCTAAAAAAGTGAACGCATCGCTCACGGCAAGTGGCACCTGTTCGTTTGACCACCGTTGGCTCAACGGGACCCAAAGCCGTCACACCAAAAAAAAAAATAAACAACGGGACCCAAAGCCGTCACACCAAAAAAAAAACCTACCAAAAAAAGTGAACGCATCGCTCACGGCGAGTGGCACCTGTTCGTTTGACCAATTAGCCGCTACGAAAGATTAAAGCGGAGCAATGTTCAATGGGGTCAAAGGGAACTGATAACCTCCAAAGGGAGTTGATTGGTCCAAATAGTCCAAACCCTGGGTGCCAGACAAGCAGTCCTGTCAAGCCCCTATACGGGCGGAAGGTGAAACATGTTTTGCTTTGCCAACATGGCGTCGGGAGGCCAGGGAGAATCAATGGTGAGCCGGGACCAAAGAGTAACTCCTGCTTTAGACAGGCGAAGAGAGGGAAAGGGGTAAAGTGGCTCTGACTGAGCAGGGGAAGAGGAAACAAGGGGACAGAGGATGGGAGGGAGGGAGGGAGGGAGGGAGGGAAAGGAGGGAAAGGAGGGAGGGAAGGGAGGGAGGGAGGGAGGGAGGGAAAGGAGGGAAAGGAGGGAAGGGAGGGAGGGAGGGAGGGAATGAGAGAAAGGGGCTTCCTCTCCTCTTTTGTAATAATAAATAGTCGGTTGGCAAATGCTTTCATCCAAAGAAACGTACAGTTAACACAAACATTCTTCTCTTTTAAACTTAACATGTTCCATGAACCCCTCAAATACTACGGACGTGGCTTGAAATACACGAGGTTACCAAAACCTGAGAGGAACAAGTTGAAAAAAGACTACGGATCCGTCCAGTCCTGACAGCTAGTACGACCGACATACTTCAGCAGGCCTATATACAGTATCCCACAGAAACACAACAAAACACTTGAAAGGAAACAAGAAGGTATTTATTCGTTGACTTCCCCCCGAGGGAGACTCATCATACATAAAGATGGATGTTGTCTGAGTCGCTCTGAACCTCAGAATGTTGTGTTTTGAGGCTCTTGGACACATTTTTACTGGGTTTTACTCACATAACAGCGACAGAGAGCAAACAGGTAGCCAAGCAGGCTCTGAGCACCGCACATGCTTTACAATGATTTACGGTTCAATCCCCAGTTGACTCTTCCATGGTATTGATTAAATATAAACTGACCAAAAATATAAACGCAACATGCAACACTTTCGACAATTTTACTGAGTTACGGTTCATATAAGGAAATCAGTCAATTGAAATAAACGAATTAGGCCCTAATCTATGGATTTCACATGACTGGGCAGGGGCGTAGCCATGTGGAACCTAGCCAAGCTAATCAGAATGAGTTTTTCCCCACAAAGAGGCTTTATTACAGACAGAAATACTTTGCTGTTTCATCATCTGTCCGGTTGGCTGATGGCAGACGATCCCGCAGTTGAAAAAGCCGGATGTGGAGGTCCTGGGCTGGCGTGGTTACACGTGGTCTGCGGCTGCGAGGCTGGTTGGAAGTACTGCCAAATTCTCTAAAATGACGTTGGAGGTGGATTATAGTAGAGAAATTAACATTGAATTATCTGGCAACAGCTCTGATGGACATTCCTGCAGTCAGCATGCCAATTGCACGCTCCCTCAAAACTCGAGACATCTGTGGCATTGTGTTGTGTGACAAAACTGCACATTTTAGAGTGGCCTATTATTGTCCTCAGCACAAGGCGCACCTGTGTAACGATCATGCTGTTTAATAAGCTTCTTGATATGACACACCTGTCAGGTGGATGGATTCTCTTGGCAAAGGAGAAATGGAGATGTAAACGCTGGGCCAATTGTGCGCCGCCCTATGGGACTCCCAATCACAGCCGGATGTGATACAGCCTGTATTTTAACCAGGGTATGTAGTGATGCCTCTTGCACTGAGATGCAGTGCCTTGGACTGCTACGCCACTTGGGAGCCCAAACAGGCTTACTGGAGACATGGTTACTGGCTATATATTTTCAATGGATTGAATGGCAGTTCTTACCTTCGCCACAAGGGGCAATGTGCCAATTTCTAGGGTGCTTTTGGCACCCGCACTGCCTCACAGCACTATTAATGGCAAAAAAAAGTACATGTGCACAACCAAAGCTCTTGCTAATAAATGAGCAATTATCAACTGTTAGCAGTCTCTTACTGGTGGTAAGAACGGACAATTGCCATCACTCAGTTATCACATTCAACAAACCAAACATTGACATACGGTTATGTAAGGTAAAGTAAAAATCTAAACCAGTCTGTGCATCAATACAGGTATAGAGTAAAATATGGTTTACTGTCCTGTCCGGTACTTCCAAGAGATGCCAGGAGAGTAAGTCTACCCCCCACCACACACACACACACACACACACACACACACACACACACACACACACACACACACACACACACACACACACACACACACACACACACACACACACACACACACACACACACACACACACACACACACACACACACACACACACACACACACAGCAGAAACTCAGTGCTCTAAACCACATGCCCGTTGAAATGTTATCTTCAACGGGCATCTTGGTCTCTTTGTCTCGGATTACCACTGTGACCCCTAGTGAACTCTTGGCGAACTTGTCTGGGAGGGGTACCCAAAGGAAGCAACAATGAACACTATGAAACCCAAGACATGGGTTGGAAAAAGGGAACATATTACAGTGACACACTTTGGTAATGTACCGTATCAACATCTGTAAATGTCTATATGAACCCATGTCTATATGTATAAGGAGCATGGTCAGGGTTTGGTTTATCATTTGTGCTGCTTGGCTTGATGATTAACAGAGTCCCTTCATCGATATTGTTTTACACATGCCTATACTGCCTTATGCTACTGTACACGTATGGGATGGAAGAGAACTGGCGTAGAGAAAGAGAGAGGCGGGAGAGAGCGTGAGAAGCGGACGGAACCTGGAATAAAAAGGTGGGTGGGGTACTTGCTACTTAGGCCGCCCCAGTGATCGAGATTAAGCCCTGGTTGGGAGTAGGGGGGGGGGGGCTTGGAGAAGCTGGAGATGACGGGTCCTGGTGAGTGGATCAATGTCGGGTCACCACCCCCAAAACCTCTCACAGTCTGAGTCACTCACAGACAGCTGGGATTGGCCGATCGATTCCCGTCCAGACGGAGGGGCTGGAGGGATGGGGGTGTGTAAGTGTTTGTGTTCAGTGTTTTCTCTATCTGCGTTTAACAGCAGCCACAACATCTTTACAAATAAAAATACTGCCACCGCTGCTGAAAAAAAATCTGGGGGAAACACTGGTGTGTGTGTGTGTAAACTGGGGGGGGGGCATCATTTAGCCACTGTGTTAATCAAGGAGGAGGACAAGGGCACAGCGGAGCAGCAAGTCTGGGGTCAGGGACGCTGGGGCACTCCATTTTCCTGCTGTGCTCTTATTAACCGCCGATGAAAACCCCTGGAGCCCACGCCACCCCCACCCCCACCGGCCTCCAGCCCCCAGCCGCCTCAGCTACAAATTAATGACAAGGGCTAAAACCACTCACGCTGGCCCATAACACGCCTCTCAATGAGGCCATTCATGCTCCGCTTAGGGACCGGCAACAGCTCTCTGCCTCTGACCTCCATTCCACAGCCAAGTACAGGGATCGGGCAAAGGGGAGAAGAGAGGAGGATCGTACGGTGACCCATCCAGTTTCTGTGATAATTACAGCTCCTCTCTCCAATACCACTCAGGTCCAAAGCACCCAAAAGCATAAAGGGATGGTGTGTGTGCTTGTGTGTGCACAATGTCCATCGCCAGACACCCGAGCACACCAACGGCACTCACGACTACGCTTCCTTCTCAATACCAAGTGGTCATAAAGGTTATGACTGGCCGCGGTCAATATCGGGCAGCTAGATGAAGTAGGCTCTAATTGTCCTGACAGCATCCAAGCACTCCATCTGTCAGCATTCTTATCGCCGGAGGACTGGAATTCTGAGCTCAGACGCGCAAGCTGCTCGCAGTTGTCTCCCAAATGTCACATTTGGAGTGGCGTCAGAGATGTTTATTACAACAACAACAAAAAAAAGAGATGAGAGATTCATGGGCATATAGAAACAAGGGGAAATGGTTTCTGTTGAGCGTCATAAAGCCTTAGGGGTACTTACAAACATTTGATTTATATTAGGTTTACCTTGAGTTCTTCCCACAAACACTGAGCCAAACATTGAGTGTTTGAGGCTGAGGGATGTCTTAAATTAACAAACCAATAGAATCACTGTTCACATATACACGTCAGTCGACTTACTTACACTTTACCCTTCAAAAATAGTATTTAGCAGCCGCTCTTATCCAGAGCAACTTATAGTAGTGAGGGCAAACATTGTCCTCCATCCACTCTGCCTCTCCTCCTCTCTCATTTCCTGGGCCCTGCTGATTGGATCTAATGAAGTGTCTCTCCGTGCTGAATCCAGACAGCTGCTGCAACATGCTCGCTCTCTGCGTGTGTGGCGCTCGGCTAGTTTGCCTGCTGTGGACAGCTCAATCTATCACAGAGCAACAAGGCCTCATGGTGCAGGTGGGAACTGCCTGGCTGGAAGGAGCAAGAGGAGCCCGGGCCGAGGAAATGTACCGCGCGGCGAAAGTGTCAGGGCAGAAGCGAAGAACCCTGAATTACATTTCCTAGACGAGGGTGCCAAACGTGAGTCACTACGATCAAACGGCAGCTACCGCTTGGTGCCGCCTTTTCTCTCCTGTTTATTTATTTACTGATTGATATTTTGGGCATGTTTCGCTTTCTCGTCTTTTGACCCCCCCCCCCCCCCAAAAAAAAAAAACATCCTCTAAGGAGAGGAAGGGAAAGACAACGGCAAGTGGCAGTGCACTCAGATCCGAAGCTGCTCAGATAGGCTCCAAAGGCAGCAGGGCTTGGCAGCGTAGCTCAATGACACACAGGCAGGCATGGGTACCCACAAGAGACAGACGCTCTCATGGTGGTGCGTGTGCCAGGGCTAGGGCTCATTACCCAGGCTCCCTACCCGAGCTGCCTGTGCCACACAGCTCGTTAAAACACCGCCGCTGCCACGCTGTCTTTCGTAACACTCGCTGGCAAATCACTGTCCAACGTGTTACTAGGGAAAAGTTCCAACTGTTTCGGCAGAACTTCATAGGCTTTAAGCAGACTGTACTGTACCGTAACATGCTGTCTAGTGTGGCTCCCTAGCATTGCAGAGGATCAATCGATTTAGCGAAAGATCAAATGAATCACAGCTTCTACCCAGAAGCATTGTACTTCCACATGCACCGAGCGTTCACCTTTCGGACACCTCAGAGATACCAATTTCGGTCGTGGTCTCGAGACCAGCAGAGTAAAAATATCTATACTCCTTTCTTGAAACATAAATATCTTCCCGCCTATTGAAACCTGGGTTTCCAACTTTACTCGTAAGATTACTGTCCTTTACTTTCATTGATAAAATATCCTCAAACTTTGTCTGAATTTCCTTGATTCGTTGGTAGAGAAGAGTGGGGGAAGTTGTTGGAAAGTTGTGCACCCACTATTAGTAAGGGGAGACTGGGGGAAATAGTAACAGTCTTTATTTTTATTATAGTAGTATTGGACCTAGGACCTCAGTGTGTGACAGGTTAGTACAGTGGGAAACCTAATGGACCTAGGCCTTCAGTGTAGCCTGTGTAGCTACGCTGCCGCCCCTAATGGACCTAGGCCTTCAGTGTGTGACAGGTTAGTACAGTGGGAAACCTATTGGACCCAGGCCTTCAGTGTGTGACAGGTTAGTACAGTGGGAAACCTATTGGACCTAGGCCTTCAGTGTGTGACAGGTTAGTACAGTGGGAAACCTATTGGACCCCGGCCTTCAGTGTGTGACAGGTTAGTACAGTGGGAAACCTATTGGACCCAGGCCTTCAGTGTGTGACAGGTTAGTACAGTGGGAAACCTATTGGACCTAGGGCTTCAGTGTGTGACAGGTTAGTACAGTGGGAAACCTATTGGACCCAGGCCTTCAGTGTGTGACAGGTTAGTACAGTGGGAAACCTATTGGACCCAGGCCTTCAGTGTGTGACAGGTTAGTACAGTGGGAAACCTAATGGACCTAGGCCTTCAGTATATGACAGGTTAGTACAGTGGGAAACCTATTGGACCCAGGCCTTCAGTGTGTGACAGGTTAGTACAGTGGCGAACCTATTGGACCCAGGCCTTCAGTGTGTGACAGGTTAGTACAGTGGCGAACCTATTGGACCTAGGACCTCAGTATGTGACAGGTTAGTACAGTGGGAAACCTAATGGACCTAGGCCTTCAGTGTATGACAGGTTAGTACAGTGGCGAACCTATTGGACCCAGGCCTTCAGTGTGTGACAGGTTAGTACAGTGGCGAACCTATTGGACCTAGGACCTCAGTGTGTGACAGGTTAGTACAGTGGGAAACCTATTGAACCTAGGGCTTCAGTGTATGACAGGTTAGTACAGTGGGAAACCTATTGGACCTAGGGCTTCAGTGTGTGACAGGCTCGTGATGCTGAAAGAACAACAACCATAATACCAGCGCACTCACGTAGGAGAGTTCACTTTTTGTCAAACACAAAGGGCCAGTGGTGTATTGGAGGCTATACGCAGGCCATATACCTAGTTTTTGTTTCAGTGAGCTTTGCTTCTACTCACTTCTTAATCCCCACTGATCCACATCAAAGCAGCGTGGTGGAGGTATAGGACTTATCAATTATGTAGTACAATAGAGAAATCATGCACAAAGTAGCCTTCACTTTCGCAAGGCACGTGGAAAATATATTCACATGCGCGCCACACACACAGCCTAGTTTCAGCAGAATATATTCTGCAGGCAGCAAGAGCGCACAGGTCTCAACTGGTTGTTGCATGGAGCTGCTCACGAAACGACATCGGTAGTCGGTAGGGTAGGTAGGAAAAAACAGTTCAATGTATGATAACTACCAGTAAAGGGTAACTAAGGCAACAATGGGTATGTGTTCAAACCAGGTATTGATCAAGTTTGGTCCGAAGTCTTGTTCAGTAAGCTATTTGCAATGTGCAATTCAGTCATCACGCACTGTTCGCATGAGCGTTTCTAAAGGGTTTTCAAATTTTTTTTAATGAAAAGTCTACCTGACAGAATGATAACAGTCTTTAAATATCTGATAGCATGCTGATTAAAATCAATGGGGATGGCATTTGTTTGGCTCATTTGAATTAAAGGGACACTACACATTCCCAAAAAATATTTGTTAGATTTTCCCCAGACCTCAAAAATGGCCTCCTGATGTGGTTGAAGCATTGTTGTGGACTTACATTTGGTCTCGATTTTTTTAAATAAATGAAAATCTATAGGAATACCTGTAACTCACTTCTCCAGGTACCATTACACCACTGGATAGGGCCAATGGAAAGACAGCAGTCACACACAGCATGATGTTAAAGGATAAACAGCCCATTCACTCTAACATAAAAAGCCAGTCGGTCCCAATCATAAGAATACCCAAAAAAAACACAATCATTAGGCTAAGCATTTCCCAATCGAAACATTTTGAACTCTCATCATGATGGCGATTTGACAAAATGACAATCGTGGTCTTGAATTGGACTCGCATTTCTTCTGTTCTCGGTTTTGACTCGGTCTCAAACCCCTTGTCCCCCTCCCGGTCTTGGTCTTGATTCGGATTGGCCAAGTCCCAAATCAACCCCTAAAGCCTTGGGGATGTCTGAGAGGACCAGATGGTTTCAAATATAATACAACACTGTAAGGGTAAGTACCATCTTGCAAGTCCGATCTCCATAACTGCATTCAGGGTTAATTCTAGAATAGGATTAAATCTATATCATTCACACTCCACTCTACAGAGATAACACTTCAAGGAAGATTCCTAGAAATCCGCCTTCTAGCCCCGGACTCCCGGTAGCCCATTAGGCCAACTGGCAGGTTAATTGGCCATGGCGTGGAGCGCTGCCTTCACACCGGCCTGAATGCCTTCTGGCCACAGCACCCTTCCAAGAACATATCTTTCAATCTGCCCCCGGAGATGGACCGTTTTAGAGCAGACACAAATAACAGTGCATGGGGGGTAGACGAAGGAAGAGAACAAATTGTGCAAATGAGGAAGACATGTACAGTACAGTCTATTCCTTCTGCTGCACATCTGAAAAGAATTACGACAAAAAAGACAGTGTGCACATCGTATAAGCGCACACACTGTTCAGTACGCTACACTTCACTGGTCCACACTGAAACACATTCTCTCTCAGTGTTTTGGGTAGCTCCAGAGCATATACTCAAAACAAATCCCAAGCCATTACATTTATCAGGGATTGACTGGATACTACATATTAAACTATACTACATATTACACTAGGCTACATATTAAACTATACTACATATTACACTAGGCTACATCTTACACTAGGCTACATCTTACACTAGGCTACATGTTACACTACATATAACACTAGACTACATATTACACAAGGCTACATATTACACAAGGCTACATATTACACTGCATTTTACACTAGGCTACATATAACACTAGAGTACATATTACACTACATATTAAACTAGGCTACATATTACACTATATACTACACTACATATTACACTAGAGTACATATTACACTACATATTACACTAGAGTACATATAACACTAGGCTACATATTACCCTACATATTACACTAGACTACATATTACACTAGACTACATATAACACTACATATTACACTAGGCTACATATTACACTAGACTACATATTACAATACATATTGCACTAGACTACATATTAAACTAGGCTACATATTACACTAGGCTACATATTACACTAGGCTACATATTACATTAGACTACATATTACACTAGACTACATATTACAATACATATTGCACTAGACTACATATTAAACTAGGCTACATATTACACTAGGCTACATATTACACTAGGCTACATATTACACTAGACTACATATTACACTAGACTACATATTAAACTAGGCTACATATTAAACTAGGCTACATATTAAACAAGACTACATATTACACTAGACTACATATTAAACTAGGCTACATATTACACTACATATTACACTAGGCTACATATGACACTAGAATACATATTACACTAGGCTACATATTACACTAGACTTCATATTACACTACATATTACACTAGACTACATATTAAACTAGGCTACATATTACACTACACATTACGCTATACTACACATTACACTAGACTACATATTACACTACACATTACACTAGACTACATATTAAACTAGGCTACATATTACACTAGGCTACATATTAAACTAGGCTACATATTACACTACATATTACACTAGGCTACATATTACACTACATATTACACTAGGCTACATATTAAACTAGGCTACATATTACACTACATATTACACTAGGCTACATATTACACTACATATTACACTAGGCTACATATTACACTACATACTACACTAGAGTACACATTACACTACATATTACACTAGAGTACATATAACACTAGAGTAAATATTACATTACACTACATATTACACTGGAGTACATATTACACTACAGTATATATTACACTACAGTATATATTACACTACATATACCACTAGACTACATATTCAACTAGGCTACATATTACACTACATATTACACTAGGCTACATATTACACTGGACTACATATTACACTACACTTCATATTACGGTACATATTGCACTAGACTACATATTACACTAGACTACATATTAAACTAGGCTACATATTAAACTAGGCTACATATTAAACGAGACTACATATTACACTAGGCTACATATTAAACGAGACTACATATTACACTAGACTACATATTAAACTAGGCTACATATTACACTACACATTACACTAGACTACATATTACACTACATATTAAACTAGGCTACATATTACACTACATATTACACTAGGCTACATATTAAACTAGGCTGCATATTACACTACATATTACACTAGGCTACATATTACACTACATATTAAACTAGGCTACATATTACACTACATATTACACTAGGCTACATATTAAACTAGGCTACATATTACACTACATATTAAACTAGGCTACATATTAAACTAGGCTGCATATTACACTACATATTACACTAGGCTACATATTACACTACATATTACACTAGGCTACATATTACACTACATATTACACTAGGCTACATATTACACTACATATTACACTAGGCTACATATTACACTAGACTACATATTAAAATACATATTACACTAGGCTACATATTACACTACATATTAAACTAGGCTACAAATTACACTAGGCTACATATAACACTACATATTACACTAGGCTACATATTACACTACATATTACACTAGGCTACATATTACACTACATATTACACTAGGCTACATATTACACTAGACTACATATTAAACTACATATTACACTAGGCTACATATTACACTACATATTACACTAGGCTACATATTACACTAGGCTACATATTACATTAGACTACATATTACACTAGACTACATATTACACTAGACTACATATTAAACTAGGCTACATATTAAACGAGACTACATACTACACTAGACTACATATTAAACTAGGCTACATATTAAACGAGACTACATACTACACTAGACTACATATTAAACTAGGCTACATATTACACTACATATTACACTAGGCTACATATTACACTAGAATACATATTACACTAGGCTACGTATTACACTAGACTTCATATTACACTACATATTACACTAGACTACATATTACACTAGACTACATATTAAACTAGGCTACATATTACACTACACATTACGCTAGACTACATATTACACTACACATTACACTAGACTACATATTACACTACACATTACACTAGACTACATATTAAACTAGGCTACATATTACACTAGGCTACATATTACACTACATATTAAACTAGGCTACATATTACACTACATATTACACTAGGCTACATATTAAACTAGGCTACATATAACACTACATATTACACTAGGCTACATATTACACTACATACTACACTACATATTACACTAGAGTACATATAACACTAGAGTACATATTACACTAGGCTACATATTACACTACATATTACACTGGAGTACATATTACACTACAGTATATATTACACTACATATTACACTAGACTACATATTACGGTACATATTACACTACAGTATATATTACACTACATATTACACTAGACTACATATTCAACTAGGCTACATATTACACTACATATTACACTAGGCTACATATTACACTAGACTTCATATTACGGTACATATTGCACTAGACTACATATTAAACTAGGCGACATATTACACTAGGCTACATATTACATTAGACTACATATTACACTAGACTACATATTACACTAGACTACATATTAAACTAGGCTACATATTAAACGAGACTACATATTACACTAGACTACATATTAAACTAGGCTACATATTACACTACATATTTCACTAGGCTACATATTACACTAGAATACATATTACACTAGGCTACATATTACACTAGACTTCATATTACCCTACATATTACACTAGACTTCATATTACCCTACATATTACACTAGACTACATATTAAACTAGGCTACATATTACACTACACATTACACTAGGCTACATATTACACTAGACTACATATTAAACGAGACTACATATTACACTAGACTACATATTGAACTAGGCTACATATTACACTACATATTACACTCGGCTACATATTACACTAGACTACATATGACACTAGACTTCATATTACGGTACATATTAAACGAGACTACATATTACACTAGACTACATATTAAACTAGGCTACATATTACACTACACATTACGCTAGACTACATATTACACTACACATTACACTAGACTACATATTACACTACACATTACACTAGACTACATATTAAACTAGGCTACATATTACACTAGGCTACATATTACACTAGGCTACATATTACACTAGGCTACATATTACACTAGGCTACATATTACACTAGACTACATATTAAACGAGACTACATATTACACTACACTACATATTGAACTAGGCTACATATTACACTACATATTACACTAGACTACATATGACACTAGACTTCATATTACGGTACATATTAAACGAGACTACATATTACACTAGACTACATATTAAACTAGGCTACATATTACACCAGACTAATGTAAATTATCCTCTTCCTGATATGAGGAAACAAGGAAGCGCTATGGTGCCGCCAAATGTTCCCGGTGATAAAACACCGGCTCCTCTGGTGCTGTAAACCAGTCAGCACCGCAAGAACTGGTGGAGTATGGAGAGGCGCCCAATCAGAGAGCTGTTTCTGGCTGCTTGGGCAACACTCCCTCCTGCTCACACCCACCACACACACACTCTCTATCCCTCTCTTTCACACACACACAACTGTACAGCGACGAGCAACACCCCACCACACACAGGAAGCCATGCTCATTTCTAAAACAAGGGTGCTTTTTTTCTCTCTCTCCCCTCTCCGACTGAACCCTAACCCTCAAATAGATCTGGAAATAGGCATATCGTCTAGGGAAATAGGGCAGAGCCGCTAACCTAATTTTATCCTCCCCTTCCCAAGAAATAGTCCCAAAAAATATGAAGAGATCAAACATGGCCTCCGTGTAGTCCTGGATTCTAGACACGTCTCCTCTCCACCTTTTTATTCCCTCCATCACCTGTCAGATGGAATCAGTTCAGACCTGGGCTAGACACACCTGCTCCCTGGACTACCGGCGACGCTTGTCCTCCGGTTTGCACTGCACACTTAGCGACACACATTGGAATGCTGGGCTCACAGAAGTGCGAGCGCACACACACACACACACACACACACACACACACACACACACACACACACACACACACACACACACACACACACACACACACACACACACACACACACCTGCCCTTGCATGGGCCTTTAACCCCATCATCCTCTTTATTGCTGAGTGCTGATAGAGGCTATGAACGAATTGTGGGTAAAAGTCATGCAGTGGATAAGACTGGTTTAAAGTAGAGCATTTGGGGGGCTGAGGTGTGTGTGTATGTGTGTGTGTGTGGGGGGGGGGGGGGGGGTCTGAATACTACAACCATGTGGTACTTAACCCACTTTTGGTAAGTCATAGAGGTTGCTAAGTGAAAGATATTTCGTATGAAATACTTTGAATTATGAGGATAATAATTTGAAGAATCAAATAGGCTGATTTCAGATCTGTCCACGTAAACAGGATTATAAGGGGAATCGTTCTTGTTGCAAAACGTGTAGATCAAACTATTATATTAATCTGAATATCCACAATAATTGTATTATTGTGTGCATGTAAAGTACCTATTGTCATAGTTATATTTGCTGTACAACTCAAAGTTTATAGCTTTATAAATAAAATAAAATTACTATACATACATTTATAATGCATTATAATGCAATATACAGTGATGGTTTGTTGAAAACTGGGTCATAGACAGGTGGAGTGCTACCAAAATGTCTTCCAATGATTATTTTTCAGAAGATGAGATGAAATGAATTCATGAATGGCCCTCTTAAGAATGATGATGCAGAACTGTGTAAGAGAGAGCAGAGAGATGGGAGGGGTTTGTGTGTTTGTATGTGTGTATGTGTGTCTGTGTGTTTATGTGTATGTGTGTGCCTGTGTGTATGTGCTTGCTTGCTTGCGTGCTGTATGTGTGTGTGTATGTATTCGTTGTGCATATGCGGTGTGTGTGTGTGCGCGCCGTCTGGCAGCAAAGGTAGATCCAGTCTGCTTCTAATGAGGCATGGATCAAAGGACCACAGGAGGGAGATTAGAGATGAGTATTGTATTGATTTTTAATTGACTGGAGTGGAGTTGGAGAGCGAGGGGAGGGTGGCCCGGGCCAGATTATGAAATGAGCTGGAGATGTCACTCACTAGAGAGAAAGAGAGTGTGTGTGTTTGAGAGAGAGAGAGACACACACTACTGGCCGGAGTGTGCTTAAGGTAAAGAAAGAAAGAAAGAAAGAAAGAAAGAAAGAGAGAGAGAGAGAGACGCACTCTACTGGTCGGAGTGTGCTTAAGGTAGAGAGAGAGAGTGTGTTTTTAAGGGAGAGAGTGTGTTTTTAAGAGAGAGAGAGAGAGAGAGACACTACTGGCCGGAGTGTGCTTAAGGTAGACAGAGAGTGTGTGTTTTTAAGGGAGAGAGAGTGTGTTTTTAAGGGAGAGAGAGAGAGAGAGAGAGAGAGAGAGAGAGACTACTGGCCAGAGTGTGCTTAAGGTAGAGAGAGAGAGTGTGTTTTTTAAGGTAAAGAGAGAGAGAGAGAGAGAGAGAGAGAGAGAGAGAGAGAGAGAGAGAGAGAGAGAGAGAGAGACTACTGGCTGGAGTGTGCTTAAGATAGAGAGAGAGTGTGTTTTTTAAGGTAAAGAGAGAGAGTGAGTGTGTTTTTTAAGGTAGAGAGAGAGTGAGTGTGTTTTTTAAGGTAGAGAGAGAGAGAGAGAGAGAGAGAGAGAGAGAGAGAGAGAGAGAGAGAGAGAAAGAGGGAGCGAGAGAGACTACGGGCCGGAGAATGATAGGTAGAGTATGTATGAGGCAAAGTACGCAGGGGTGGGGTATTCATCCACGGGGGTGGGGTGTCCATCCACAATGGAGGGGTATCCATCCACAGATACAGTATAGGGATTTGGGGGGAGAAAAATAGGGCTTCGAGAAAAGCTCTGTAGCACAGGACAGCTGGTCTGAGAGAAGCTACACTGTAACCTTCACCCTCATTACTCTCCCCATCTTTAGTGGAAGAAGGAGGTTCCAGGTCAGGCATGACTGTGGCCTCTGACCCCTGGACTGGGCTGTGTGTAAAAGGACAACCAGCTGTGTGCGTCCCATACAGAGTGGGTTGACTAACGAGACTAACCCTGCCACATGTGCTCGCTCATAATGCCATTCCTCTCTACGCTTCCCATTTTCTCTACTGTTGCCTCTCCCTACTTCTCCCTGCACCTGTCTCTTTCCCTGTCTCGCTAATTCTCTCTCTTTGCCTCCACCTCCCTCTCCCCCTTCCTCCCTCTCTCTCTCCCTTCCTCCCTCGCTCTTTCTCCCTCCCCCATCTCTCTCCCTCTTCCTCCCTCTCTCTCTCTCTCTCTCTCTCTCTCTCCCCCTTCCCTTCCTTCCTCCCTCTCTCTCCCCCTTCCCTTCCTCCCTCTCTCTCCCCCTTCCCTTCCTCCCTCTCTCTCCCCCTTCCCGTCCTCCCTCTCTCTCCTTCTCCCACTTTATATCAGTCTCCTGGGGGAAAAGCGCAGGAGCCTTTGATCTGGTCTGGGGGGGTTTTTTCCCCTGAGGTTGAGGAATCCAGAAATGGGACGTGCTCTCCAATTTAGTTTGGGTTAAATATTTCAGAGGCTACGGCAGCCAGCCTCTCGTTGTTTTTTTTTCTCGCCTCCATTTTCCCCTTTCCCCTTATAGACCGGCTTCCATGCTTCCATCAGTTTCCCTAGTTGACACTACAGAGGACGGCATCAACCTAGACTCAACCTTGTAATGCATATACTCGACTGGAACGAAACGGCAGCTAGGTTTGCGTGCGCTACAAGCCCCCCCCCCCTCTAGTGGAAAATATCTTTGAAATGATGACTGCAAGAGAGAACGGGAAATACCAACAGGTTGGATGTTGAATCTTCAAGGGAGGAAGAGAGCAGAAAATGATGCATATCGTGACCAAGCCAGTGGTGAAAGAAAATGCCTTTGATATGAGGAATGAATATGTAAATATCAATTGTGCTCCTCATTATCCTGCTATTGTTGAATATGGTATGTTGTTTTAGTAGTGGTAGTACAGAGGTGAATGTAGGACTGGTAACAGCAACCGCCACAGGACCAATGATGATATTCGTTCCATGGTAATACAATTGTCATAGTCTGATGGGTGCAACGTGCAAATATCACATACGGAAATTTGTCCTTACTTGCTTCCAAATGGCAGCTCCTCAACGCTCCCACTATGTATCGCGGCGCGAACACTAAAACACATATACATCTGGCTCGGATATCTGGTCGAGATTTCTCCTTTGGGGCATGTGTTTGGAAAAGTGAAGTTTCTCTTTCAATTGGTTCCATGAAAGGACAGGAATGTGTAGTGTCGCTTGTAGGCCTTTGCTGGGAATTCGAGAGAAGGAAAAAAAACTATGGGAGAGGAGGGGGAATTCTAGGGCTTGGCTGTAACGACTTGTACTGCTACACTCTGCATTCTGACAAACACCCATTTATATCACCCTACGACCATCTCGGCCCTGCCTCCTTTGTTAAAAGTCAGGCAACAATTCCAGGGTTCAGGCATTGCACCCAATAGGTCTATTGTGTCCGTGTTTCACCACGTTGGGTAAATGGGTGTGGAGGGTTCAGGTCCCAAACACATCTCCACCACGCTCCTTCGCCCCGGCTTCCACTCCATCAATTAACATCAATCACTGGTGGGCTCAATGGCCCCCTTGTCCTGCGGGGTCTCCTCTTCACTGCCTCTATTGACTTCAGTGTTTGGGAAGAGAGCTGTCAATCAAAAGTCTCTCTCTCTCTCTAGTATCGCAAGCTCCTCCCCTTTCAAGACAGATGTAAGCCCCCCCCCATCAATCGTATGATATCAAACCCACTGATCAGATCACTGGCAAAGGAAGCTAAAAATGCAAACATGCTCACGCGAGAAAAGACAATGTGTACGAGGAGGAGGGGAAGGGATGAAAGCCGGTGATTTTTCGTTCTCACTCAGCTATATGGCTCTTTAACAGAATCTTGGGGAATAGCACGACAACTCAATTATTTAATTTACCCAAACTGTTGCACGGTGATGAATTTTTTATACTTCCTTTTGAAGTGTGTTAGTAAGGTTTGCAAGCACAGCGCTTTTAGAAAAATGTGGCTTTTTTTCCTTTGTCAGCACCCCCCCCCCCCACCCCTCGCTCATGTTAATGAGCACGTTTACATAATTCGATATTAAACTGATTATGGCAGTAGGCTGAGTATGGAAATAGTCCTGTAAACACCTTGCTCTGCTTACTTTAATCGGCGTACGGTCAACATCGAAGTATGCGTACACCAATTAAAACACCTTTCGAATTATTAGCTTAGTCGGTGTTCCAGTCGGCGTTTCTGCCGGTGTATTTGATCTGCACACGTGCCAGCACCAGCACCAGCACCAGCCGAGCGAGCCTCCCTCTTGTGCGCGAGTGAAGAAGTGATTCCGTGAAGAAAAAAACTGAATTGGCGCATCTTACAACTTACAACCGAACTCAATCAAACAGGCCTCACAAAAAGAACATGGTCAATGTGGTCATTTCCTGCATGAGCAAAGTCCCGCCGGGAAGCCCGATTTCAGATATGTCCCTGTCAACAGGATTACAAGGGAAATCGTTCTTCTTGACAAAAACATGTGAACGTTTTAAACAAACTATCCACAATAATTGAACATAGTGTGTAACAGTGGTTAATGTGGAATAAGCAAATGAACAGGGAGAAAAGGGAGACCCGGTAGTGGATCAAAGACCTGCAGGTGAGTGCTCTGTGGCTTCTCTGACAAGGCAGGAAGCTGGGAGTGCCAGGTGGGCTTATTGTCGGTATGACTGAGGAGCTCCACAAGTCCCTCAGGCACAAAGGGAGGCCCATTTTCTCCCATTTCTATTACACCAAGGGACTGGGTATAGACAGGCTTAAAAGGTTGAACATTTGCAATACCTTTCTCTGCCTTTATACGACGGAAGAGAGAGTGCAACGGTGGAAGATAGAGAACGTGAAAGAGGGGGCATATGAGAAAATCGAGACGGAGAGAGGGGAACAGAGAGAGAGGGTGAGCTTCGAGTTTCTATAAGCGAAGCAGTGCTGACCAATCACAGCCAGTTAAATCCATTTGTTTGCTGCACTTGGTTAATGGCTCTATTGATTGGTCTCAGTGGCTGCTCTAATGAGCCAGCAGCTCTGATGAGGCTGAAAGGTTGGTCTGAATGAAGAGGCTTTCCCAGACCCTCTTAGAGCCTGGACCCCCATCCCCAGTCCCCATCTCCCCCAAGGCTAATGACCACGTCACCCCCTTGGAGCAGCTGGAGCCTCAATTACCTGACTCAACTCGAAAAGTGATCACATCTCCAGACTCCCCACTGAGCCATCAATAAGCCTAGGGTGTCTCAACCCGCTCCTGGCTCTAGGTCCCTCCAGAGGCCCGAGGGGCCCCGGACCCCCAGCTCCAAAGTTACGACATGTCCCTAATTGTCTCACCATCGTGATGGACCTCGCAGATGAATCTGACCTGATGTTAGGGGATGCCCAGAATCCCCATTGGACAATGAACAAAGGGAGGACTGTACACTTTTCTCTAGATAGTGCCAGGTAGAGCCGTTCATGTAGAATCAGCTGTGTCAAAGCAGAGTAGACAGTTACCAGGCTACACTGAACATTAGAGACCTGAGACATCAAAGCTGAACCGTGTGGTTACATACAGTACTCTTCACCCAGTGTCCCGTTGAACTCGTCATTGTCCCCACTAACAGTGTCCTGGGGAGAAACTAATGGCACCCCTGACATGGTAAGTAATTACAACAGACTGAATTCAGTAAAAGTGCTGAACCTGTTCACTTACATAGCAGTGTACAGTAGATAGCGACAATAGCTGCTGTAAAACAGAGCCCATTTTTCCAATGTCCCTTCTGGAACTTACTCCAAAGGATCCAAGTCCAACACCATCTGTAACAATCTGGTACCAGGTACCAAATGGTGCCAAGAGGAGTTTATTCTTTTTGTGTTCCTAAGCAGTGTTGGTAGACCGGTCTTCACAGTTAAGGGACAGACAAAGCCGTGCTAAAGTGGGCAGGCCTGGCACCAAAGACTCCTGGCACCAACACGGAGGAGTCTTTTCACTCCAGTAGAAACATGAGGCAGGGCGACTGGCCAAAACCTCGGCGCAAGAGACACAAAATGAGAAATGGCCCCTTTAGGGGCGTAATCAAACAGGGGGGAGATGGAGGGGGCGAAGGGGAACTGTGGCACTCCGGACAAATAAACAGCTCCAGCCCAGGATGCAGCAAAGGCCCCCCCCCCAATCTGAATTCCTCCCGGTCCTGTAATGTGTCCCAGGCTTTTGGTATGTTTATCGCTGGCGTAAATGACGGTGATTTAACTGAGTGCCACAAAACAAGACGCTTTTCTGGATGATTTCTCTGGCTCCGGGTACATGTGCCCGGCATCTGTTACAAAACACCCAAAAGTTGAATGACATTCGGAGATTGTCAAGCCAAGCCTTCGAAACTGGGTAAAAGGTAGGAAGGGAGGTATTTTCTGTTTATTGAGATTGGCATAGCCTACTTGACTGTGGTGTTGAAAACGAAAGCCATGATGTTGAAGCGCCCAAAGTCGGTATGCGTTGTTTATTGGTTGTGTGGCGCATTGGCACAGAAACCTGGTGGCGGAAACTTCATTGCATATATTTGATATAATTACATAGCATCGATATGATTCCCCCTTAGCTGATCATCTGCAGCCAACCCCTGACCGTAGTGTAATGTACTGTAACAGGCAGGTAAAGTGAGCTCGCCCGTGGTGGTCGGCGAATCCTCAACCTTCTGGCCCGTAGCCCTGAGTGGCATCGACTGTGCCACAAAATCATGCTGGAAGTGGCATAGTATATATTCACATTAATTATTTGTGTTTTTTTTTAAATGACATGACCTTTTTAATGACACCTCGATCCAACTTGTGGTTGCTTCAATACCAAATGACACAAACTTGCAAACCTACAGAAATGCAGCAGGAAGAATTGCATTTTTGAAGGGAAATGCATTTTGAAGGGAATTGATAGCTTCACTGTCCTTCTGACGTGACCTTTTGTAGCCTATAGCAACGCAAATATAGTAACACAGAGAGAGAAGATGAACAATGTAATGTACAGCCAGGAACAGATGGGTTGGTTTGGGTCAAACCGCTCGGAGCTGCCTGGGAAGGCGAGATGTCGAAGCTCATTTGTTGCCGGCACAAAGACGTTGAGGGCTGACCGACACCGGAGAGCCTGGTTCCAGAGTCCACGGGGGAAGGAGGAAGAGAGGGTGATGAGGATGAAGCCGCACTACAGCTCCCTTCCCCTCCGTTAGCTGTTAGTGCTGTCCAGAAAGCCCAGCGGGCTCTAATAATATCTCCCGTGGAATTAGCAGGGATCAATGCGCCCAGCGAACAGAGAGCTTTGCTGAGGGAAAAAGCTCTCCAGTGGCAGATGGTGGGCAGTTTATCACTTCAATTAACTCCCAGGCCGGCGCTGGCATGGCCGATTGGGACGTATCCAGTCTCTTCTCGACTGACTCAGAATTACAACATCCTCTTCAAATCACATTACCGCAACCTGACAGGGAATTTAGCCATCATTTTATTTTTCATGGCCATGTTCCCATCACGCTTCCCGGGTGAAGGGAAAGAACGTTTGCTCGTTCTACCCGGTAACAAGTACATCAGAGAGAAAGACTGAAATCGTCAATGTCTAAAATGCTAATTATGTGTTGACTTTGTTGGTTTTGGGGTTTGACAAGATGCTGTTTGTCTAACAAGAGGGGATTATTTCCTATTTCATTGAGGTTTAATTCAAATTGATTGTATGAAGAGATAAAAAAGTGTTTACGGGAAGTATTGTGTCAGTATTCCTGTCTTTCACGCCTATCGGTTAGATCCGTCAGAGCAGCACTGGCAGGAGACATGGGCTGAGGGGAGATGACTGAGATTCCCTTCACTTCTCATTCCAGTAACGGGACACACACGCCTGTGCTACTCCCCCTTCTCTCTTTCTCGCTCTCAATTTCTCTCTCCTTTCGTTCTTCTGGAAGGCTGCCAAGGATTTCTTCGACAGATTTGCAATCCAAGACTGTCACGACAACCAAATTCATCCTGTTTGTCATTATATTGTGGGTGGAAGTGGGAGTATGCAAAGCCATTGTCCATTATCACTTTGCGCATTATCACTTTGTCCATTATCACTTCACGGTGCACATTATCACGTTGTCCATTATCACTCGGTGCATTGCCACGCGGTCCATTATCACTTTGTGCATTATCACTTCACACTACACATTATTGTGTTGTCCATTATCACTTTGTACATTATCACTCTGTCCATTATCACATTGTGCATTATCACTTTGTCCATTATCACTTTGTCCATTACAACTTTGTGTGGGACTTCTAGGTTTCATTTAGCTGCTCTGCTATTTACACTATGATTCTACATGAAGATCCCCACGACGCCGAACCTCATGCCAGCATGTGCCTCAGAAGTCTCCAACACTCCTCTCTCTTCAATCAATACAAGCACCTTGGAGGTTTAGAGTCTTACCTCCACATAAGAGACCCAAAGGCAATCCAACCTTGTTACGTGAGAGGGTTACAGAATTATGTCAGACGCCAGTATCCCAATGCTTGTTCAGAGGCTACATTTGAATGAGGTATGTACATTTTAATATCAGATTACTAGCAGCGAGAGTAACCATAACGGGTGTAAAAAGAGTGGCTTGCCCTGTGAGGTAAGGCGCAGCACGTTGACAGTGCTTGCGTCAGACTCGTTCTCTAGAGGTGGGCTAACGGTTGGTATGTGAACATCCTTTCCTTCCCTCCTTCACTCTCGCTCCCTTCCCCCTACTGCACACTTTCCTCCTTGCTTGCTCTCTCTCCTACTCACCTCCCCACTCGCTCGTCATCTCTCCCTTTCCCCTAACTCACACTTTCCTCCTTGCTTGCTCTCTCTCCTACTCACCTCCCCACTCGCTCGTCATCTCTCCCTTTCCCCTAACTCACACTTTCCTTCTTGCTTACTCTCCCCCCCTCCCACATTTCTCTCTCACTCCGGTTCTTTTGAACGAGGCCTAGCAGTGGGTAATGTATTCCTGGGCTGGTTGCGGCTCCATCCACTCTCCTCCTCAGTGGCTAAGCGAGGATCAGACGGGGAGATCTATCAGCCGTCTCCTGGCAGCGCTGGCACGCCGTCTCTCGCGGGCCTCTGCCGTTCTGTGTTATGTAAAGTAACACTCACGCTGTCAAAGAATTACAAAAAAAAAACACCCCGCTCATCTCCATATCAAAGTGAACCAAGTCGCCGGGCCAGGCGGCGCTCGGGAAAAGTGGCACGCTAAGTGTTGTGTAGGTTAAACTTGACGATAAGAGAGAAATGGGATTGTTTCTTCCCCTCCCTTTATGTCAGATTTTTTTTCTTTGACCTTCCCTGAAACAAAAAGTGCTTCGTTTTGGTTGAAGTTTTTTTTTTTGGGGGGGGGTGGGTTAGGATTATTTCATATATGAACTGGGGAGTTTCATAATGAGGTCTTGAACATGAGCAAGGATGACCTTGAATAAGTGTTCTGTGACCTGTGCTTATTCCTGCTGTTAACTGCGACGGGCAAGATTAAAGCTAGACCAGATGCCTGCCGTAAGAGCCCGGCTTAGAGAGGATGTGTTGACACCAGGCATCCCCAAGCAGCTTCGGTAAGCTGGCCCGGGATGCATTCATGCTATTTGACCTAGGAAACCAGTGAAAACCAGGCACAATTCTGTTTGAAGTCTTCACGACACAAGCGGTGAGTTTGTGTTACGCATTAGCTGGGCACCACAGGTTTACTGTGTCTGTCCACGGGATCGTATTTTCCTGTCCCTGTACTAAACATAAACAAGACAGTCGCTCTGGGGGGGACAGTCCCTGGGGCCTTGAACCCCACTCCCTCCCTGAGGAACAACCATGCCTCAATCAGCAAGAACCTCACTAACACTGCCAGACCTGCAATAGTGCCCAGGAGTGGCCTTGACCAAGCCAGAGAAATCAATTGCAGGGGTGAGCGAGGACAGAGGGGCATCAACACTCTGCTAAGCTCTATGTTCTGCTATGGAGCTGCAGCCAGCTGGGGTCCTGAGCGGTGCAGTGCATGCTGGTCCCCATGTGGCGGCCGAGTGGGTCGGCGGTGTGCGCTCATGTGCAGAGGAGTGCTAGGTGGAGACGAGGAGGAGGAAGGTTGTGCTGACTGAAGGTGACCTGGAGACAGATTACTGACAGGTCCTGGGCAAAGAGAAAGGGGAGATGGAGGGAGGGAGGGGCGGGCGGGAGGGGGAAGGGAGATGGTTGGTTGGCCGCCCCGGGAGGAGGGCACACAGCCAGGCTCCTGAGTGGCAGACAGGTCCCGCCAGTCGAGACGGATTGACTGGGGCAGCGAGAACGAGAGCTCAGGGAGAGTCGATAGAGCATCAGTGGACGCCTGCGGTCGTGGGTAGCCAAGAGTGGCCCACCTATCCAGTGGGGCTGAGGGGGGGGGCGACGGACGGGGCGTGTGACAGGCCAGAAGTGGCCCTCGCTATCAGAGCGAACAGGTGTAGTTGTCAGTGTCATGGGGGCTCAGGGAGAGAGAGAAGGGAGGGCAGGTATAGATGGAGCGCTGCCTGCTATCTGACAGGCCTGCCACGCTCTCTGACAGAGGAGCCTAAGAGGCCTGAGTGACCAACCCAGGGTCCATGTCCCACTATTGGGGGGGACTTGGTTTGATGGCCCAGGACGATTGAGGGGAGGGGGGGGTGAAAGATGTGAGGGTAGCGAGATGGAGCGCTGTCACGACTGACTTTCAGAGCATGGCCGCACTTCCCATCATGCCCCTCACCAGCTGTCGGAGTCCATCTCTGTCCGTCATACCTGTTTACACTGTTGACACCTCATTATCCCAGTTAAAGGGAGGGAGCAATCGGACACTCGTTTCCCGGCTCCGACTGTTCCCTTTCTTTTTCCTTTACTTCTCTCTACCTTCTGTTTGCCAAACGCATGGGTTCTTCTTCTTCTCTGGGAGTTGAATTATTGACTGAATCCCCTGCACTTGATCCATTCATCTCTCTCTTCGGAGAGCGTCAGGGCTGAATGTAAAAATGTCCAATAAGAAACATTTCCTCCTCCCCGTGCTCTGCTTGACTGCGAGTCATCTATTATTGAAGTGCCCCTCCGTAAAAAAAAAAAAAGAAGAAAAGTTGAAAGCAAATGTATTTTTAGTTAATGCAACGGAGCAAATCGTAGTTTCTCTGCAGCCATCCATAAAGATCTTGAACATGAGCCTTTTAAAAATAAAAAATAAAGACGTTTAAAAAAAAACTTTGATACATTCCATTTCTAATCAAGATGGCCTGGGATATTATGCAGGAATATTATGCAGTCGCTGGATTTTGTGTGCTTGTGTATTTGTGAAAAACCTTTTGCCAACATAACACATGAAAGCATGTGTACCAGGCTGCATGTGTATGTGTGTGTACGTTTGCATGCGTGACCGTTAAGACAGGGTAAGTGACATATAGAAAACCACCATTCCCGCCGTGGCGCAGTTGGTGAGCGGGCATCATCGGTTGAGATCAACATCAGCAGGGTCGAGGCTGGAGTGGAGCGGGTGACAGGGAGCACCTTGCGGGAGCATTTGATTGACAGCACGGCACACTCGATGTCTGCATCGATCACTGCGGAGGGGGAGATGGGAGTGGAGAGGCCTAGAGGGGTGGGGTAGCGGGATAGGGAGAGAGGGGTGACTGTCAATCGTAGGGGGTTCGGGTATTGCTTGCGTGTGTGTGTGTGTGTGTGGGGGGGGGGGGGGGGGGGGTAGAGTGTATCTGTTTGCGTGTCTGTTTGTGTGTATGTTCTCATGTGTGCATGCCTGCGTGTGCGCTCATGTGTACAGTATACCAGTGCGGGAGGCAAGAGGAGCGGGAGTGGAGGGCAAGCGGAGGGGATCCAGCCCGGAGCCTGAGGCTTGTCTTTAAGATATCCTGTCTGTGTCGCGGCCAGCGTGCCCAGTCCAGAGCTCCTTCTCTCCAGGAACTCCACAGGCCCTGGTGACCAGCCATGAGTTCCAGTCAGAGTAGATTAGTGCCGTCTCTCCCTGTTAACCCTGCCTGCAGGCTACAGACCCGGTTACAAACTGCCTCGCTGCCACACAGGCCAAGTGTCATGGCTCAAACAAGCATAGCCACATCTGAAAATAGGGTTTTCATAGGGAAATGTGCCCAACTCTAAAACAGTGATGATCATACGCTTTCATCATCAATGCAGCAGCTCATGTCTTCGCCCGCAAGATAAACAAACTGATTTTGGATTAGACACACCAGCATTAAAGAAGCATCTCAGAAATCTGCAAAAAGAAAACAATGTTCAACAATGTCCCCAATGAGGGCAATCAAAGTCAACACACAAGGAAAACCATTTTGGAAAGTGTCCCTACTCCTAACTCCTATGTTTCTCAAATGGTTTGGCGCTGTGGCACAAAGTTGAGCGGCCCCAAAACGAGGCCGAAAGCTTTATGTATCTCCAAATGTACGAGCACGAGAGTCACTGATGGCTTCGTTGATAGGGTAGGATTTAGCTGCTTAGCTACGGTCCAAGGCTCTTGGGTTCCATGGTAACATTGGGCAGAGGGAGGCAGTGTACAGTGCCAGATATGAGACAAGCAGAGAAGGGTGGGGGAGTGGGCATGTAATTTTCAATTCAATATCCTAATAGCAACCACGCTGCTTTTTAATGCATAGTTCATTCAAGATTCCCCGCGGAATGTCAGAGGCGGCTCTGTTTTGACATGAAAAGGCGGGCTTCGAAAAAAAACGTCTTTAATATTCCTGGAGCTGGTGCCATTCTTAGGCATATCTAAAGAGCCCCGGTGTTAAAAGCCAAATGCGACTTTGAAAACAAACACCGGTAAAGCAACGGGGAGCAGTGTATTAACCAATAGGAGTCAGCGATGAAGAAAGACGTGGGGCCTTAGACGTCTCCTACTGGAGACGGGCCAAGGCCAAGGGAGAAGGCAGGAAAGTGATAAAAAATATATATATAAAAAACGAGCACAACAAACACACTGACTGAGCTCCGATTCTGGCAGCCGTGCCCGCAATATGTGATGAGCGAAATTAGGTTATATCCAATACTCTGCCATATTTCAATTTGCATCTAATTAAAGGCAATTCCACCACTCCGGTCGGTGCCAGAAAATGTATTTGACAATTGGGTTTGAGGAGTTATGTAAAAAATAAACTTAAAAAACGGAAACATCTTTTCTTTTCTTCGTGTTTCGTTTATTGTCGCGTTGTAGCACCATGACAGATGTTCATGCAACATTAAGTTGTTCACAGGTGGAAAAGCAGAGAGGGTCAAGCGTGAAATGTCCTTTTTGTATTTTAGACGAAGAGGCCCCTTTATTTCTGTGTCACACACTGTGTTCCACTTTAATTCTTCCCCACTCCAGCTCCAAAACCCTCGTCTGAGGTGACACAACTAGTCACCCGTGGCCAATTACCGTTACACACGGTACCTGTCTCTGTCCCCTAAAGTCCCCTTTCGACACCGCAGGAGACAAGCCGCAACCCAGGGGTGGGCCCTGCGAGCACAACACAGCCTCAGCCTGACTCACCTTGGCTCAGATCAGCTCAGTTCATCTCTCTTCCGCTCTTCCTCCCTCTCTATCGGTCTTTACCTTCATCCTCCTTTCCCTTGGATAGCCACCCTTCTTGCCCTTCGTAAACCTACACCACCACTACAGAACGATCCATTCTGGAAAACGCCATACGCACAGTCACGCACACAGTCACGCACACACACTCACACACACACACACAGCATCACACTCCCATGAGCTTCATGAAGAGAAACATGTTTCACAAATGCTGCAATCTCTTTGTCCCCAGCCACCAACAACCCCCTACCTCCACAGCCCTCCTCCTTACACTCTCTGCATCTCTCCAGCCCAAATACATTGTGTGGATGGTGATCTAGCATCAGAGCAAGTTTCCCAGAGTTAAAATAACAGAAATGTATCCATTAGAATAATTATTGTTGTCTCTAGTTCCTCCTGGGTTGGGTGCCCTCAGGGGGGAGGGGCCCTCTCTAAATGAAAGTAAATAAACCAAATCAATTCAATCTGCATAGCTTATGAGATGGCTATGAAAATACCACGCATCCCCATTAAAATCAATAGCGGGTGCAACATCACAGAGTAATTTCTCAGTGATCAGATACAGCACGAGGCACAACAAACTGGGTATAAATAGAGTGTGTTTGCCCTGCCGACTACGCCATTTATTCTGACGGGGGAAATGTGCTCTACATAGTGTTCCGTGCTTTTCGACACGCCTCTCTTGAACAGATCTAATCGTGTAAGACAGGCGTTTTCGCATGCGGTTGTATTTGCTACATGAGTATCTAAGACCTGCCCGATCACGTATCTACGAAGTGAGCTGTATGCATCTCACTAGCTATTGACCTATTTGTTGACTCACCTAAGATGGCTTCTCAGAGGTTCTAATACTGTGCTTTTTATCTGTCTAATAGTTTAACGTTTATTCATTTCTATGGCAAGAAAAGTCATGTAATAACATTCATTGACATGTTTGATACTCTTCTACTTTACAGCTTACAAAACTAATAGAAATGATCTAAAACAACAATCCCCTGTCTCTGTGAGGGAATGGTTTATCGAAAGAGTAGATCAACTTTTGAATTCAAGTGAAATCCATTTGTTTCACTTCCTGTTTTATCAGCGAGTGTTGACAAGAGTATCAACGAAAAATATTGCCGTCTCTAGACATTATTCTTCAATTAGGCCCTTGGAACACTCGTTCTGCACGTAAGCTGTGTTCTTGACACGCATTTCCACACACAATGCCAGAAGTAACAGAAAACGGATCATTCTGGTTGCTTATCTTTATTAAAAGCTGTATATCTGAAATGGGGACATTTGCACGACAGACTGCTACAGACTGTTACATAGTCTGTGTGTTGTTGTTGCCGTGCAACCTGGACCAAGCACACTTCCAGGCCCAGATTGCTAAAGCAATCTGCATATTTCACACATAAACAGGAAGCAAGTGTTTCGTGGGAATTGTAGGGCGCTGCAGCTACACCCAGGAGAAGCCATACACAACAACAGGGCCCGTCCTGTGAGGCTGAGAGGCAAACCGATACTAGTGGAAGAAGCTGAATATATCGCATCCAGAGCTTTAAAAAAAAATTGGCCTTAAAGTACTTCTCACATTTCTTTAAAGTGCATTTTTTACTAAATGTTTATTTCAATTTCATTTCAGATATTGCCCATATTTCCCGTTCATTCGGGATTGAGGCATGTGATTTGATCAACAGACCAGATTTTGGGAAGTGGACATCTCGGTTTAAGAAAGGGTCCACGGTTTTGGAGTGAACTCTCACTTTCAGACACAGCATACAGAGCAGTCCAAAGACTTGTGTCAAGTGTCAAACTAGCTCAGGCATTTTTTCGGGCTTAACTACACCTCCGAAAAGTAGAACAAGAGAATTCCCGGTTCAAGGGCACATAAGAGTCAGTGAATCTGAGGGCAGATTTGACAACGGCACTCCTGTGGCCGAAATTGTCTAGTACAAATGAAGTGAAAACATTTGCAGCCCACTCAGTGAATTGTTATGCATTATTTCAAATAATGAAAAAAGAAACGTCTAAATTGTGTTTAAATTGCCCTCTGTGGCCCTGTCGTCCCACCCTGATGACCAGTTCGGCCTGTTCTGTCTACCCCTCACATTAGTCTTCTGGGCTCTGAATGAGTCAGCGTATGCAGCATCTACACAGCAATCACTAGGACAGGCTAGTAAATCACCTAAAGGTAAACGCTAAAAAAATCAGGTGGACATGTCCAGAGGAATGCATGTGCACAGACACACACACACACACACACGTCTATAATGTACTGTACATAGACAACCACACACGCACGCACACACACGCATGTCTACAATATACATACTGACATGCACACACACAGATGCATACCATACACACACGCACATACTGTACAGACACAAACAAACACACACATACATACACACACAGTGCCTTGTAATATCAAGATGTAGGATGGGACATAAACCCCAAACAACTTCAATTGCTAATTTCTCTGAAGAGGGGGGAAACCATCACCAAATTCCCTGACAGTACATTACATAGTCTGAAGAACCAATTCTCCAAGCCACAGCTCCATACTACTTGTCAGACATAGAGAACTGATACTATATACTTGTTGTTGGGGTGGGATGTGGGTGTCTTTTGACCATAACTTTGGATTCCTCGTGGCTTACTCATTCTTAGAAAAAAGTCTGGTCCAAATCAGATGTTAGGTACTATAATTATTGACTATTATATGAACCCTATGAATTGAAATTACCAATTTGGGTGCAGTCGATACCCCAATACAGCGCTCCTCTCCAGGGCTCCTCAATACCACATCAATACAACCTCATTCAACACATCACACAACGGAAGGGGTCTTCTTTCTTTCTCCCTCTCTCTCACACACACACACACACACATACATACACACACTCACATGCCGACAACATACAGTACACATACTGGAGTGTACAGTGAAAACACACACAGACATCTATAATATCATGCAAATACAGACACAAAACACAGATATGATCAAATATGCACAAAACACCAGCTTAAAGGAGAAACAGAGCATGACATCTACGTGAATGGTGTCACGTGATGGATAGCTTCATCCATTCATATATACATGTGAACATATGAAAGGACAAAGCCATCGATTACGTGACACCATTCATTCCTATGCGAGGAGTCAATACGGCATTGAAGTCAAATAAAGTTGGTTAAGATGGCGTCTCGTGGAGACATGCGCAGTTTGAGCTACTCCAGGAAGTGACAGTGCAGCCTAGTTCAGTGGTGCCCCCTCTCATTGAGTAACTCAAGGTGAAGGCCAACCGGGGTACTGACTTTGGCAACAGAATTATCCTTATAGCATATTTTGATAGCTAAAATAATAGTTTCAAGGACATACATCTGGAGTACTAGAAGCAATTATGGATTTTGTATTTATTTCTTTACATGAAGATTGACCACGAAGATTGACATTATTCCTTTCACTCCAATGGAGGATCCTGTTTTCTGCTAACAATACCTGCAGTACCGCGGTTGGGGTTGAACGCCCATGGCTTCAATGAAAGGGGGCAGTCACTCTCCCCTGATCAATACACATACACTCAATGGCCAGTTTATTAGGTACCCCATCCAGTTCACAAAAATGGTTCGCTCCTACAGTCAGTGAGTCACATGGCTGTTGCTTGCTATATAAAGCAAGCAAACAGACATCGAGGCATTCAGTTACTGTTCGATTGAACATTAGAATGGCCAAATCAAATTACCTAAACAACTGAGCGTGGTATGGTCGTCGGTACCAGGCGCACCGGTTCCAGTATCTCAGAAACGGCCAGCCTCCTGGGCTTTTCACGCACGACAGTATCTCGGGTTTACCGAGAATGGTGTGACAAACAAAAAACATTCAGCAGCAGTCCTGTAGGCGAAAACAGCTTGCTGATGAGAGGTCAAAGGAGAATGGCAAGAATCGTGCAAGCTAACAGGTGGGCCACAAACAGGCAAATAACGGCGCAGTACAACAGGGGCGTGGAGAACGGCATCTCGGAACATACAATGCCCTTGTCATGGATGGACTATTGCACCGGGGTTCACTCCTATCAACTAAAAACAAGAAGCAGCTGCTCCAGCGGGCACGCAATCACCAACACTGGACAATTGAAGATGGAAAAAAAACATTGCCTGGTCCGTCGAATTCCAGTTCCTGTTGCATCATGCTGATGAGTCAGGATTTGGCGTATTGCCCCATCCTGTCTGGTGTCAACGGTACAGGCTGGTGACGGTGGTATTATGGTGTTGGGAATGTTTGCCCGGCACACTTAAGGTCCCTTCATCATACCAACTGAGAAATGTTTTCATGCCACAGAGAATTCGGGATGTGCTGGATGCAAAGGGGGGTACTAGATAGGTGTACCAAATAAACTGTAATTCACTCTAAGGACTGATGAGACGGTAACAGCAGGGAACATCAAATACGGCCGATGTGTTTCCAATGAGTTCGTGTTGTTGGTTAATTAGTTTGGCTCTTTATATAAGACACTCCAACATGTTTCAGAGGGATCAAACCAGCCATCTGTTAATGCCGGAGAAGTGTAATTGTACTGATTCAAGTAACACTCTCCAGAGGCGAGTAATGTATGGCAAATGGAATGTATATTATATTATGTAGGTATGGGGATCGTTTGGAGACAGTCGGATTGAAGTTCAGCTCTCATGGAAGCTCCACATGTGTTCAGATGTGTGTGTGTGTGCATATCTGGTGGGTACTGGTAAAGGTAATGAGGCTAGTTAATAAGCCTGTGGGTGGTATGGTGCTGCTGCCTGCCCACCCTTCTGTCACGGGCTCCCCCCCACATTTCCTCCCATTAATTCCAGACCGGTGAAGGCCTGTGGAGGCCTGGCAAGAAGGGCCTTTTCTTTCCATGAAACTACCTCTCTCTCCATATAGAAGCCCAGGCTGGTGTCTAACACACAGACACACACACACACAGTCACAGACTCGGACAGACAGGGGGAAAAAAAGCCCATCTGCCTGTGGAGGGCTCCTCACTCCCTGGGCTCTTGTCAACAGCGGCTTCTCGAGTGCCTGGTGACACACTGCCTGCTGCCATCTGCCCTGCCCGCCGTTGTCTAATGCAGGGGTATTCAACCAGGGGTCCACTGCAGAGGGTGCGTGAAAATGGGAATATGTATTTTATGAATATCATGTAGCAACCATGTTGGATTACATACCTACAGTAGAAAATGGGATAATATTTTCTTCCTAATGATGTCAATTTTATTTCTCAATTCCTAATATTAAGCGAGTTATACTCATTGGATCCAATTACTGGAGTATCTGATGTACAGTTGAAGTCGGAAGTTTACATACACCTTAGCCAAATACATTTAAACTCAGTTTATCACAATTCCTGACATTTAATCTGAGTAAAAAAAATCCCTGTTTTAGGTCGGTTAGGATCACCTCTAAATGTTAAGAATGTGAAATGTCAGAATAATAGTAGAGAGAATGATTTATTTCAGCTTTTATTTCTTTCATCACATTCCCAGTGGGTCAGAAGTTTACATACACTCAATTAGTATTTGGTAGCATTGCCTTTAAATTGTTTCACTTTGGTCAAACGTTTCGGGTAGCCTTCCACAAGCTTCCCACAATAAGTTGGGTGAATTTTGGCCCTGTCCTCCTGACAGAGATGGTGTAACTGAGTCAGGTTTGTAGGCCTCCTTGCTCGCACATGCTTTTCAGTTCTGCCAACAAATTTTCTATAGGATTGAGGTCAGGACATTGTGATGGCCACTCCAATACCTTGACTTTGTTGTCCTTAAGCCATTTTGCCACAACTTTGGAAATATGCTTGGGGTCATTGTCCATTTGGAAGACCCATTTGCAACCAAGCTTTAACTTCCTGACTGATGTCTTGAGATTTTGCTTCAATATATCCACATCATTTTCCATCAACATGATGCCATCTATTTTGTGAAGTGCACCAGTCCCTCCTGCGGCAAAGCACTCCCACAACATGATGCTGCCACCCCCATGCTTCACGGTTGGGGTGGTGTTCTTTGGCTTGCAAGCCTCCCCTTTTTCCTCCAAACATAACAATGGTCATTATGGCCAAACAGTTATATTTTTGTTTCATCAGACCAGAGGACATTTCTCCAAAAAGTATGATCTTTGTCCCCATGCACAGTTGCAAACCATAGTCTGGCATTTTTATGGCGGTTTGGGAGCAGTGGCTTCTTCCTTGCAAAGCGGCCTTTCAGGTTATGTCGATCTAGGATTAGTTTTACTGTGGATATAGATACTTTTGTACCCGTTTCCTCCAGATTCTGCTGTTGTTTTGGGATTGATTTGCACTTTTCACACCAAAGTATGTTCATCTCGAGGAGACAGAACGCGTCTCCTTCCTGAGCGTTATGATGGCTGCTTGGTCCCATGGTGTTTATACTTGCGCACTGTTGTTTGTACAGATGAATGTGGTACCTTCAAGCATTTGGAAATTGCTCCCAAGGATGAACCAGACTTGCAGAGGTCTACAATCTTTTTTCTGAGGACTTGGCTGATTTCTTTTGATTTTCCGACGATGTCAAGAAAAGAGGCACTGAGTTTGAAGGTAGGCCTTGAAATACATCCACAGATACACCTCCAATTGACTCAAATTATGTCAATTAGCCTATCAGAAGCTTCTAAAGCCATGACATAATTTTCTGGAATTTTCCAACTTGTTGAAAGGCACAGTCAACTTAGTGTATGTAAACTTCTGACCCACTGGAATTGTGATACAGTGAGTTATAAGTGAAATAATCTGTCTGTAAACAATTGTTGGAAAAATTACTTGTGTCATGCACAAAGTAGATGTCCTAACTGACTTGCCAAAACTGTAGTTTGTGAACAAAAAATGTATGGAATGGTTGAAAAATGAGTATTAATGACTCCTAAGTGTACGTAAACTTCCGACTTCAACTGTAGGCTTTGAAAAAGCTCTCGGGAATAGGCTAGTGCTGCTGGTAAGCTTTCTTGACTTGGACAAACCTTTTGGCTAACTAGCCTAGTGAGCGCTAGATCTGCACTGTCGTCTAGGCTTGATGTGCATTCCCGGTAATACGCTCGTGTCCCCCGTGGACCGGCTCGTAAATAAAGCCTCGTCCATTTAGGCTACAAACGCATCATTTTCCTCCTTAACTAGCCTTATTGGCGAGAAGCAAAAAAATATATACAAAAATAAATCAGGACAAATATGTGTACTGTCTTAATATAATGCACTTTTCTACCACCATTTTTGTATTTTTGGACAATTTAGGATGTTGCACACCCTAGCTAATGGCTAACCTTTGTTTAACCAGCTAAACAGCTGCTCTTAGCGATGTGTTCGCAGTAACCTTTCTAGCTAATACACAACGTTAGAGTTCACATTTCCTCTTCCAAGATGTGAAGAAATCTTTTTTTTGCTAACGTATGATGGGGGTCCCTGGGTCGCCTGTTTGCCTGAGAGGGGGTTCTCTTAACAAGAAAAGGTTGAAGACCCCTGGCCTACAAATGTGTTGGCGTGGTGCTAACTTTAGTGGATAACACAGGCCCAGGTGTGTGTGTGTGTGTGTGTGTGTGTGTGTGTGTGTGTGTGTGTGTGTGTGTGTGTGTGTGTGTGTGTGTGTGTGTGTGTGTGTGTGTGTGTGTGTGTGTGTGTGTGTGTGTGTGTGTGTGTGTGTGTGTGCATCTGTGTGGCGTAGAGAGACAGTGACAGAGGATCGCGAGAGGCTGAGAATGGGTAGGAAAGCGAGTCAGATACTGTCACTGTAACGCGAGGGTAGCTCTTACATCTATAGGACTGTGTCTTGCCCGGACCACACTCACTGCAGGACAGTCGACTTCACAGAGATTCCTTGCTGTGTACAGGACTAGAGAATCAGGGCCGGCTTGGTTAGAAAGCAGGCTCATTTCCGTGTGATCCCTCAGACCTTATCCTTTACATTCTCTGCATTCAATGTCAGGCGACGCGTCCATGGCTGCTGTGAGACACAGGCCTTTCATATCCAAAACAATCACATCTTATCAGATCATGGTGGACTCCCGGCGACATGGACTTGCAGCCTGGGAGAATGTCTAACATGTATTAGGGGCTGCTGAAAGATCCCTTTGGGTAGCATGAATCACGCTTCAGTCCGCATGAATCACGATACAGGGAAAAATGTACCGCCGGCCTGACCCTGCTAGTGTTGGTGATTTACAAGGTTCCAGAGGACGAGGGGTCCGAAAGGGGTCCTGAGAGGGGCCAGGGCCTGCCTTTTGTTGTGCCTGACAATTAATTATCCCCCTGCTAATGATGAACTCTCACCTGCTGGGAGGAGAGGGGAAGGGGTGGCCCCATTGGCTTAGAAGGGGGTTGAGGGAGTGGTGGAAGGGTGAAACCAGAGGTCACCGTCACTGTAGATGCCCAAACAGGTGTCATGGCAACCGCTCCGGAGGCCGGAAAAATCCAGAAATTAATGTGCTGTCATCACCCCCTTTACATCAGCCAGGCAGGGTTAGCTACAGCCTGGGTTGTTTTGGTCCTCCTTCAGCCTGACTGATGGCGCATGTCAAAGGCTGCACGGAAGCCGTGAGAAACTCACCCCCCCCCCCCCCTCCCCCGGGGATCAATTCCATTCTGGGGTTAGATTCATTACCATAGAATACTTGGAGCTGTAAGTATTTCAATAACCAGTTGAATACACCGTAAATTCTTCAACAGTTGACAAATGTGTTGGCGTGGTGCTAACTGTGGTGGGTAACACAGGCCCAGGTGTGAGTGTGTGTATGTGTGTGATTTATACCCTAACCACCTCTCAGCCGTACCTCTTGTCAAGATACTATTTCACCCCAGATCAGGTTTCATAAGTCCTGTGAAACCGGACGCTAAATTGATGGAAATTACACGGACCCCGGATTGGAAGTCCGGGGGAGTGTAACGGTGTATGGTTTGTGGGCTGAGGGTGGGGGGGGGGGGGTAGAAGTAGGAGAGCAGGGGTCGTTGGAGTTTCAACATGTTAACCGCACCCAGGTTTTTCCCAATTACTGGTTTCAGTCAAAGCCACTGTTGTATGGTAACAAAGTGTGAGCATATGGACTGATCTACACTTTCCCCTGTCGGATCCAATCAGCTCCTAATTAACCGGCCTATGAAAGATGCATATGTCCGGGAGCATTTGTGGAATTATATACATGTCATTTTTTCTCTCAATAATAATCGTTTTATTCCCTAGAGGTTCGCTTGTGGGAACAGCTGCAAAACTGCCTGAAAACTGCCTGAAACATTGACAGCTTGATTCCCATTGTCCGAGTGGCAATGAACACATACAGCATTAAGCAGAACAAATCTGAGCTCATGTTCTCCCTCTCTCTCTCTCTCTCATGATGAGCGTGGAACATGAAACCTGTGCACACGACAGGAGGTCGTGAGCCAAGCCTGTCGGCGGTTTCGTACGGATGCTTCGCACTGAACGACTGTCTGAAAGACCCGCAAATAGAACGAGGCAATGTTCTCATCTAAAATGGAGGAGATTTACTAGGTCACCATTCGTGTCCTCTGTCGTCCCCCCCCCCCCCCCCCCCGTGACTTCACCTCACCTCCTACTCTGGGGGCAGAAGGAGTCAGGCGGTGTGTTTACACACTTCACCACCATTCTGTTTCTGTTCCCAGAATAATCTACTGGAAATGTTATTCACAGACAGAGTTGTGGGTTGCGCAATCCAAACCACAGCCATAGAGTTGCCCTGTCTGGATTACACCCAGACACCCGGGTGAAGTAAAAGTAAGAGACATCTGATGAGGTCACCGGGGAACTCCTACTGTCAGCCAGTGGGAAACCAACACTACCTCTTGTCTCTTGGGTCGCATACTGAGAGTCAGGTGTCACAGTCCTCTTCTTCCCTCTTCATCCCTCTCAGCCCGTGACCCTTTGCCCCGTCCGCTAACTAATGCAGATAAATACCCTTGCTTTGTGGAAAACACTCTTAGATAATTGCCCGTGACTACTCCCCTGTGCCCCATTTCTGCCTGAGTTCCTGATTCCCAGACATCTGCCATGGAGGGTGGGCACAGAAGGAGCCTGGCAGTGCTGTTTAACCCGTGGCGAGCCCATGACCAATCGATTGGCGAGCCCGGCAGCCCGAGTGCGACTGGTTAGGGCCCTCTCTCCCACAGAGGGAGGGTCAGAGAGAAGGAAAGGAGGGCTGCAAAGTTTATCCGGAGGACAAACGCCTTTCAGGCTACCAGTGTGGAGCGTGGTGATGTTGGTGAGGGGAGACCCAGCCAACCAGTCACTGAACCGAGACCCCCCCCCTCTCTCTCTGCAGCATCTTAAGGGCTTTTTCCCAGGGTTCACTTGTGTGTTCTATTCACCCAGAGGACAACACCCCTTCCCCCCCCATACCGTATCCACGGCATGTTTGCGTAAATAAATGACCGGCCAACAAGTGGAACTATCCACTTCACACTCGGCCCTATTTTTCATCTTCGGTAGTGAATAAGCCAGGTTTGAAAAGAGAGGACTGGCCATAAATCCTTTAAGATCCCTCCACTCCACCCTTGTAAAGGCCGGGAATATAAACTGATGGCGGAGAGAGTAAGAGGTCCTCAACGCAAGCTAGCTTACCCCCACCGCCACATTTCACAGCCAAGCGGCATATGTCATTTCAAAAGAGTCCGAGAATCAATCCTCGTATGAAAAGAACACATTAACATTAGCTTCATTCTGTCCGGACTGCGGGCGGACGTGCATTCCTCACCGCTACACCGTTACATGTGTGACAAAGACAAGTGTTTCAGTAGAAAAAAAAATAAAAAATAAAAAGTCTGAGGAACTTGGCCATAAAAAAGGGGGCAGTTGAATCCCGCTTCCATTATTGGTCATGACATTTAATTACTTAAAAAGGTTCCACATGGCCCCTCTTTGCAGCTCTCTCTCTCTCAGCTGGTCTGGATAGATGAAGTCAAAGACACAACCCGTGGGCCAGACACTTTCACCACCCGTCATGCTGAGAAGAGTGGAGAGAACTGGAGACCTCAGAAGTCCCCCCCCCCCCATCTAACCCATTAGTTGAGGGAAGTCTCAAGTACACGGGCTAGAGAGGAATCTCGGAGATAATAAGGCTTGAGCCATGACTATTTTAACCTAATCGTACATAAGAACACTTGGTTTTTGGTTTTGCGGAGTAACTAAAGCGCTGACTGGAAACGAAATAGAAATCAACCCTTTAAATCGCAGAGTCAAAGTAATAAAACCCAAACTGTAGACAATGAACGTGGCACAAAAGTGTGAGGTTTCTCACCAATTCTCAGGTGCGTGCTCAGAGAGCGGCACTCGCTCAAAGGCCTTGTATGCTTTCAGCCCAGTGGGTAGTAAAAGTCATGGGTCAATGGCATTGATTTGTAGCACTTCAGAGACTGAAACTCAATGCCCGTAACACCTCCACAGCGTATGACATACAAGGTACGCAAACTATTGAAGGGTGTTTCTTATTTCGGCATATCTAAACTTGTAAAGGAAAGCGGGTGCGAGCTACCGAGCCCCACTCAAATCTTTTTCTACTTTATTTTGCGAGATTCTTTTTGCAAATGAGAAACCAGGATAGAAAGGTAGACCCCAGCCATAAACCAACATTTATGAGGTGCTTAGGTTTCACCAACGTTTCCTTAGCAATACTGGGTAATCTGATAATCGGCATGGATAGATTTACTGCTGGTCTTGAAGATTGTCCACTGTCTTAAGAGAACTCCATTTCAAAGCATGGGATGCTATTAACATTTCCCCTCAGCCAATCACTGTGTTGGAATGCATGGCTACGCTAACCATGGATGGCACTCAGCTGACCCAGTGTAGATCATGTTCTTAAATTCCCATTCTCACGCGAGGAGGTATATTAGGCTTTTTTTTTTTATACCTCAGGTCAGAGACTATCTTTTTTTAAATTGTATTCTTTTAATGTGAACGATATGTTATATTGTTGTACGATCTGCCTCCTGCGTCTCCTATATGAGCCAATGTTTTCCTTTTATGAGCTTGTGTTATCCCACACTTTCTTTTCGGGCTACTTGCTAAATCAAATGCTATCTCCATTGATTCAAAATAGTTATATTGCCTGCACTTTCCTGTCTGGGGAGATCTTATCAGACTTAAATACAGGTTGTCGAAATTCCAAGTGGGCCCACTTCTCAGGGCTTTCCTAGGTTTTAACTCTGTTCGATCTACACACACTGTGGTCTCATCACAGGATACCTATCCTCGACAGACAGACAGACAGACAGACAGACAGACAGACAGACAGACAGACAGACAGACAGACAGTCAGACAGACAGACAGACAGGCAGACAGGCAGACAGGCAGGCACCCACACGTAATATAAGTTATTCAACCCGGTTGGGATTTCAAAGATGGTAACTCAAGAGGGTGAAATACACTGTTCCATATGGTTGAACACATGCCGTGAACTTTATTACATTTCAATCTTGTGGTATGGAAGTGTTTAACAGCATTGAAGAATCCCACTCACGTTGCAATGTTTTCCATTTTTTGTGTTACCAGGTTGCCTTGTTCTTATGACCTTATAGGAAACAATGCATTAGCGAGAGTACCTAAACACTTGAAGCCGCCAAAATATAATCAAATTAAGCCACATAATTCAAAACATTTTACAGTAAAAGATTTTTTGGCAAGGTACGACCCTCCCAACAGGTTCTATATTTCTCCATAAATAGCTTAACCTACACGAGAATAAATAGTGGAAAAGGTTTCAATTTACTACATTCACTACATTCAAAAGGAGCAATTTGCAGTTTGCTTTGGTTACTATTTATTTTGTGTGAGTGTGTGTGTGTGTGTGTGTGTGTGTGTGTGTGTGTGTGTGTGTGTGTGTGTGTGTGTGTGTGTGTGTGTGTGTGTGTGTGTGTGTGTGTGTGTGTGTGTGTGTGTGTGTGTGTGTGTGTGTGTGTGTGTGTGTGTGTGTGTGTGTGTGTGTGTGTGTGTGTGTGTGTGTGTGTGTGTGTGTGTGTGTGTGTGTGTGTGTGTGTGTGTGTGTGTGTGTGTGTGTGTGTAGTGACCAGTGCCCTCAAACTTAACTACAATGATTTCAAAGGAAAAAAAAGGTCGAAAAAAAACGGGAAGCAGCAGGCGTTGGGGATTTGTTCCGCTTGGTCACACCCCTGCTTTGTTCACGTAACCCCTGAGGTGGCGGCCTGTCAACGATGGATATGGAAGGCAAATCAAAGAGGTTGGACAACAATAACACTTCCCTGTGAGCAAGCCAAGGATTTTCCCAAGGAGCATTTGCATACTGTACGAGAATGGTGGTGCCAGGCCCTGGGGAGTCAAACACAGATCTCAGTGCCCTTTCCTTTGCACTACACCATGTGCAAATGAAGGAAACCCGACAGCGATAGCCTAGACAGGCAAGCCAAGAATAAATACAGTCATTTGACTCTATCGAATGGAATACGGTCAAATCTCATTTGTCAGAGGATCGGCAATTTTCTGAACGTGTTCCCTTTTTCGGGAAATATTGCAGGAACCGAGTTGATAACGGGGCCTTTTGTGTTGGTTTTCAAAGAGTGAATTTGCCACTAAAACCTTCAGATGGCTAACAGTGAGCGCCAAGCCAATCGACTGCTTTAACCCTCCGTTTGTCATTTTCGCATGAAAATGGAGTCATTATCCGAGAAGATCATCATGGAACTGTTTTGATTTTCAAACAGGGAGAAAGTCTCATATAGATGGAAAATAATTGTTTGTTTGACTATAGGGGCGAGTTGATCCATTCCTGCAATACAGTCTCAGCAGCACCGGCCCAATCCCCCTGGCCTTTCTGCTGGTTCAGACAGGGCAAGCCCAGACGAGACCTGGCCATGGAGCGTAGAGGAGGGTCCTCAGCAGACGTCCCAGCCTGCCTTCAACAAGTCGCACGCTCCCCTGGTCTCAGTGGCCACGACGGACCGGGGACCGAGCCCTTATCGGCGCCCCAACCCGACCAGGATTACACGCCACAGCCCACTGGGAGTTGCGCTAATCCAATCGCTCATTAATATTTCACGCAAATCCCGCCCGAGAGACGGTGTAAAAAGATTGGGACGATGCAGCTCAGTCTCTGTAGAAGATGCTCCTCTGTTGGACCTTAGCCACGGCCGCTGCATTCTCTCTAGCCTCTCCTCGGGGCAGTGAGGCAGCTCACTGCTCCCATACAATCCCTTTCCATTCGGGAAGCTTATCTCCAGTGTGTCTTGTTAACAACCTGCTCTTTGGCCCTCAGACATATCTTTACCTAAGCATTTATGGACCAAATGATCCATTATTATCTAATGCACTGCACTGTGCGACTGGGACAGAGCAGTGTCAAGAGAGACTCGCAAAACCGACTGAACAGATGTGTGTGTAATGTGCATCAAAACGAGCCAAAGCACAGTTCAACGTGAATGTGAATTGGGATGTGATATGAGCAATTTGAGTTTTGGGGGGGGTTTCGTTACTGAGGCCTTAGTTACTGCACTGTAACTAAGGCCTCAATATTGTCAATTCCTTGAGCGATAAAATTATTATTTTCATTCTTTAACCTTTTAAACTGAACGCGATTTAAAAATTATTATTGTAATATATTTTTCAAATCATACGATTATCACCAACCCCCTCTCCCACCGGCTGAACATCAATGTCAACATGCCACTACGACAGATGCAACATCAACTAGTGCACCGACTTGAGTCTGTGACCATCCCTATCTGCGGGAGTTTCATTCTCTGTTGACCAATCAATCAATGCGAAAGCTCTTAGCCATAATGACATGGAGCAGCAAAAACAACAGCGAAGCTCTCAGGCCCCGTAATGAGGCTTCCTCACCCAGCCACACATGGGGCCTTGCCACTGAAGTAGTGTCTCAGGTATCCACTTGCCCTCTGCTTAGTGGTCATCAAGATGCCTGCTCAAAGTGCATTTGCAACCAGCCCCAACTTAATGGGTCCCATGGCGCCCCTGTGATTCCGCTGTTAGTCGGATGATGGTGAGGGAGGAAGAAAGGGTTCACTTGGTAGAACAGAAGAGGGGACTGAGAGATAGAGGAGGGAAGGAGGAAGGAGAGAATATTCCCAAACAGCTGGGAATTCATAATGATAGGGTGACAATGGCCAGATAATACGCCGGGGGGGGGGGGGGCTCTTAACTCCGGAGACGTGGGAATGGGACGAGGCATCTGTTGAAGGGGCTCTGGCCGTTCCAGATGAGTAGCCAGGCTCCTTGGCAACTGGACCTCAGGCCCTTCCAGAGATGACCCCCCCCCAGATCAGATTTCCGCTCTACACCGGACAATCGGGGCAAAGTTGCCTGCTGATCCTTGACGAGTCGTCGACCCAGAGCCCATGGAACCGGTGTTGGGGTTGGGGTGGTGGGGTCAGGGAGGTGGCAAATTGGTCAAAAGGTCAAGACTGACTTCTGATCAGTTAGAAGCAGAGCTTTAGCTGCGGGGTGGCCTCTCCAGAGCCTTAGACAGGTGTTAGAATGACGAGTGAGCCAGCTTCAATAATCAGTAATGGGGGGCCAACGCCCCAGGAAGATGAGAGAAACCCGACAAGGGTAATTACCTGTTGAGAGGCAGTGGGGCTCGGTTAAAGGTCTCTTTGGTAAACCAGACCACCTATTGACTCCAGCCCTCTTCATTCTCACCATGTCCCTGTCCTGAACTCTCTGAGAACACACCGGATCCCCCTCCTCCGTTCAACCGGCCTTGTGATAGACGAAGAGCTTCACCATATCTCTGAGGTAGCCCCCCTCCCCATTTGCTACTGTAGGTGGGTAATGAACTGGGGTGCCAAGCCCAACGGACCTGGTGAGTGACGTGCTAACCTGAGCTCTTACACCTCCTATGGCATTTGCGTCACATCTTATAACAACAGAAAAAATGGGGGACCTATCGTCACAGTTACTCCCCATGTTGATTTCAGTAAGGTAAATTGTTAATATTCATCTATGCATGTGATGTCATCTAGTAACATCCCTATGATATTGATGTGTACAAGTCCATACCATACAGATTTCTCAAAGATAATTAAATGTGTGGAGGGGCCTCATTGAAGAATTTTTTCAAAGGGACACCGGCGAGATATCGTAGGACTTTGTACATTTTGGATACGCTCCGTAACGCAGAGAGAACAGAGCTACTTCAGATTTCTTTAGGGTGAAATAAGATTTATGAGGTAGCAGGCACCAATTCCCAGTCAGAACCTTTTGACTGAATCAACATTAATTGAATCATTGGGTTCTACTTTGGAGACTAGTCTTTTTCCAGGGTTGGCATTAATATAAGGGCCTGTTCTCGTGCCATTGGGAAATGGCAATTATCTAACACAAATGACACAGTGAATAAAGAATGAAGCCCACCGCACAGCTTTAAGCTATTCTCCACCTGACTCTCATTCTATTATGTTATCACGGGAGAGCTTTCAATTCATGCCTTCCTGATAGGGGACTTTATTGAAGTCAATTTAATTCTGACACTGGTTGCCCCCAATAGAGATGGATTGTGTATTTCACCAGGACTATTCTGAGCAAAGAGCATTTGGATGGAGATTATTTTTAGGCCGACATATTTATCCATCGAATCCTTGTTATTATATGTTTCTCTTGTAAGGATATCAATCCCAATTGTTTACAGAGTTCGATCCTGCCTTTGAGCCAAACACTATACATTCAAGTATTATTTATCCAACACACACATACATACACACACGCGCACATGCAGCACGCACACTTGTCACGAGGAAGTGGAATAATCAAATGCTGACGCTCTGATTGTCAGATGTCAGGCCAATGCAAACTGTAGGATGATGAAAAATTAGATATATAAACCAACAAAAACACACATTTGCACATTCATGCCAATGCATAAACACATGCCTATCCACACTGCAGCATCAAAATTCCAATCACATGGGTTAGAAGTGAGGTTGCTTTGCGCCAGTGGCATTCCACAGCTGTTCTTCAAAGAAACAAGTTGACTAGTAATGGGTCTGAATGTGCAGCGGAGTCTGTTTAAGTAAACGATACTGTTTGCGGTTGGGATGGATTATGTGGGGGAGTGTATGGCTGCTCTCTTCTCTCCATTGTATCAAAGCCAGCCTAAACCACTTCAAGTCCACTCCCCTCTTTACTGTCACACTATAGTTGCTGCTGCCCAATCCGTTACCCTCGGCCTGCCCACCGCGCACCGCTGTTCGAGTGCTGCCGAGGCTAACACCATGTAGAGCTGGGGGGGGGGGGGGGGGGGCTTTATTTCAACAATTGAACAACCCATTCCTGTCCGAACATGGTAGACTTGAGTCGAGAAGACGGACATTCAAATAGGTTATCAACACATGCCCCCCCCCCAAGTCTGGTGCTATTTCAATGACTCAGCTAAAATATTAAATCTGAAGCCATTTGATACATTGTGGAATTGGTAGACCAATTCGGGAATTGTGTTTCCCTAAACCTTAAGTACTTCTGAGAGAAATGTTGGACAAAATAAATCACAAAGGAAATATCAGAAAAATCACACTCACCTTTTTTAACACAGGTACGGGAGGAGATGGACCCGGAAAAAGAAAGAGAAAATAAAAATAATTAACACCAAGTCGACATACAGTAACAAACACCGACATTTCAAGGCAATTACCTCAGCAAAGGTTACTATCAGAAAATACATTTAAGCTTTCAAAAAGTTGTAGGTCTATTATCAGGCAATCAAAACTTGACAAAGGTCTAAACTTTGTCCAAATCGTTATAGTTCTCAATAAATGACAATTGGAAGTTTCCTCCCCCTCTCTTTTTCACAGCGGTTGATTTGACCCATATAGTCCCCGCCAGTCCCTTTTGTCTCCCTTCTCCGCCGCTCCCTCTATTCCGCCTCAATCACTCCCCTGTTTACTTTGAACTGATCGATAATTGGACGAGTGTAAGTGTTTCTGAGAGGCCTCGCTGTGCTCCCGGACATAAGGACATGTCAATCATCGAGATTGGGGACCATCCTAAGTGGCTACACGGGGAACTCGTTCAGAGTGCTGCAGTGGATCAAATAGCATCTCTCCAATTAGCTGAGCAAAGATCTAACAAAGTGTGTGTGTGTGTGTAAGAGTGACAGGGATATCGGAGGGCACGTTTACGTGATACTTCCCTAAACGGCGTCTTTGTCTGTGTTTATGGTAAAGAACAATAAATGGTTTGGAATTGAAATCAATGTTTGAACATAGCCAGAACTGCATTTCATAACCTTTATCTTGTTGATGATGCTCTCTGTCCGAGATTCTTCCATATATTTACTATAACGTCCAACTAGGAGGTGCTAAGTAAAGTAGTCACCTCGTCCGGCCGGCCACCTAACCTTACATTTTTAGAAGGCCTTTCCGGTACCCTACAACACAGGCTATTCCCTGTGTAATGAGCTTTCTGGAGAAAACCTTTTTTTCCCCCCGTAGTGAGTAAGTTCAATGAGGGAGAGGGTGGAATGTTGCATGTCGTGAAAATCCTTAAAAAGGCCACGTATGACTGAGGGAGAGCGAGAGAGTCCTACTCAGTCTTTCTTCTGGCCAATGAAACACTAATTGGTCACAGAGCTCGTCTCCAGCGAAACAAAGGGGAAGGAGTCTCCCCTGACAGAACCTCTCCAGGTTTCAGAGTCCCCACATTGTTCTCCGGGAGAAGCCTGAGCGCTTGAAGTACGGCTTCTCTCCGAGCGGGAGAGGTTGCTCACCAAAAAGAAGAGGAGGGAGGCAAAATAAAAAACGGGAGTTTGTTTTTGCTCTTCGTTGAAGAATGAAAGAGGACTAAAAAAAAAAAAAAAAAGGAATGTCGGTTCTAGGTTAACAACGACAAAGCTCTGGGGATGTTTACCAAGTCCTCTTGAAACGCTAAGACTGATCAGCCAGCTGAGAGACAGAGGTTTTTCAGTTCCCCAAACATTCACCGACAACTCCGGAGGACCATCTTAACAAAAAAGTGGCAAAGAAAAACAGCATAACCTACATCTGCCGAGTACTCCTCCAAGCAGATCAACAGTTTAGAGATGACTTGAAAATGTGCCTGATGTGAGAGTGCCGTTTCCACACTTTGGGTGCAGAGCGGGAAACTTATTGAGCGCAGATGATTCCTCGTTTGCTTCCAGTCTGGGAATGAGTGACAGGCCGGAGCTATAAACACGTCTGGTTCAGCCCAAATTGAGTCTATTTTCCATGTGGATTATCATGGAAACTATAAAAAACAGCACACTCGCTGACTACAATCCCCTCAGCTTTTCCAGGAAGTACTGCACGAACAGCTTTCTCAATAAAATCAGGGTGATTAAATTAGCGTTACATCTAGCCAGCCAAGATGTACTGGTTAATAACAATAAATAAATCCATATAACATGATGTTTGATGAGGATGGTAAATCAAGGGTGCATATCAAACATGTGAAAGCAAGCGGGATACAGGAACTGACCGCGCCTGCACAACTTGCATAACTCCCCAGGTTTACATGTTGGGCCCCCACGCTGTATGCTAGAATGATCTATCCAAAGGGAGGGAGAGAGAGCCTCTCTGGTATGTGCATCGCAGATGAGATATTATTACAAGAAACAGCAGGGATCTCTACCAGTTGAGTGTCATCTCGTGTAACCCAGCTATATGAAATCACTTACGGGCCACGCCTTTCATGGATACTCCTGTAAAATATAAATCTGCAAAAGGCTCGAGTCACAGCTGTCAGGCAACATTTGTCTGTCATGGGTGCAAAATTTCACACGTCATTTTATTTTCTCTCTCGCTAGCACCCTGATTTTATTTTTTTCCCCCTGCATGGGCATCAGCAGTATCGAGTGCCATGTGATTGAAATGCATTCCCTGTTGCAGGCTGCGAGGGGAAAGGGAGAGGGACAAAAGGACCCTGAGCCTCCTAGACCCCGATTTTCCACAGTGGGAGCAGATTGGAGACCAAATGGCCATATCATGAATTCATGTAGTCCAGGACCGGTGCCCAATTTACACACAGTCGAAAGGGAGAGGCGGTGGCATGTTCTCACTGCAGCTGAGGTTAGGCTAGGACTACTACTAATCTGCTGCTAGACCAGACCTTGATTGTGAGAGTGCGAGCTGGCAAGGAGTGAGAAAGAGGGAGGGTGAGAGAGGCTCAGACGGGGGGGACGGGGGACGGCGGGTTCTATGCCCAGACTCTGTTTTCTTCTTCCTTTCCTCATTCTTTTCTCCTCCCCTCTCCCTCTTCCTCTCTCTCCCCCTCTCCCTCTTCCTCTCTCTAAGGACTCCTGTCCTTTTGAAGAGCTGAGATGTGGGTCAATACGGGTAAACAGAAACATGGACATTCTCATCGTTGCAGCCCTCTCCGCCGTAAAAATACATGTAAAAGCCTAATTTGCCGTGATATATTGAGGCCTCTACTCAGCTGGGTACAAAAGCGAACGGACCAGGGTATAAACCTCCTCCATCCACTCTCTCTCTCTCCTCATCCTTTCTTTCCATACGCAGCTTAAAGGCTAATCAGATTGGGGGGGGGGGGGGATGAAAAGGTTTCCAAAGGACGAGCTCCCCATAATCCTGACCCCCCTCGCGTCCCTCTTTCAGCCTTTCATATAAAATGGGGAGAAAAAAACGCCACTGAGGCCTTGCTGCTCTCCCTCCAACCTCCAATGACCTCATCACTGCCGGCTTTGTCCCGTCGCTCTGGGCAACCTTGGCCCGCTCCTGAGTGGCAGTTGGCTGTGTGAGGGGTTGACCTCCCCATTGACAGGAACATGCCCCACAGTCCCCTCCATGGGACCCTGAGGATGCCACCCCAACAGTGCGGCCTACTGCAATGCATTCTGGTTCCTTCCCTGGCCCTGTGCACGTGTCCATTGGAGAAAGAAGGCTCATTGAGTGGCTAATTTACGACCGACATTAAAAAGGTGGAAATATGACTGTATTTCTTGCATTTTTTGTTGTTGTCAACCACTGTGTTATAACAGGTGACCCATTAAAGTCTAGGTATTTAGTATTTATTGGGGGGGGGGGGGGGGGGGGGGTCGGTGCTTTAGCTCTCGTCAAGCGATGTATCTCTGTGGTGTTCGATTTCCACATGACTGCACTTACTTTATAGCCCCTCGATAGAAATGTGCTTATCTTGGTGTTCATCCATGGCCTTCCTCCACACCTGTGAAAAATAACGTTGCGCTGCCTGTTGCGCCCCGTGCTGTTTTCTCTGGCCCCAGAGTGTACTCAGTCAGCGACAGAATGTCTGCGAGATTCATTCATATGTTCTCCCACGCTACTACCTCAAGTTCCACGGAACACAGTCCTTCATTGAGAAGCGAAAAAAGAAAAGAAAATGTCTTACTCGTGACCAATGCGAGTCAGGTAAAGAGCTTTGTCTCTGTCTTAAAGGGGCAGTGTTGTATTTTGAGTGGTCTTCGAATGAGCTTAAGTAGCCAATAGGCAGAGGGCAGCATCATTTGTCTGATTCTCTGTAATAAATGGTATTGGAATAATAATGAATGTTCTTTTTTTTGAAAGTGGTTTCTTGCATCAAACAACACAACATTTTCAGTCACCTCTTTGTCTGGATAAACAGGTTAATGTCAAGCCCTGCATTTTCTTCCTCTGAAGTCTCATGGAATGTAGGCCTACGTTGAACACCACACATTTTCTGCTACTGTAGGCTGAATGATAGAACAGCTATTTCCATGTTAAAATGTTTTGGGGATGCATTTTTCTCCATAGTTTTTTGATGCTATGCCCCTCTGGTAGTACTACACTATGATCATGTATCCACAGTAGTCTACTTGGTCACTGTTAAAACGGTAACTTAGAGCGTCAGTGTTCAGTGTTCGGGTAGATCGTCGGTGTTCACAGGAAACGTGCTGGGACTTGCACAGAATTTTCACAACGTTCAAGTTTGCACTCAGCAGACCTGAAATGTACTCAGTGGCACCCAAAAATTGAGGGAACATTGCACACGACATAGGATATATTATGTCCACATAACACACAAAGTGTACTTTTTTCGGAGGCCCCATTTTCCCTTTGCTAGAGAAATCTACAATATTGCATCATCTTAAAACGCTATCAACCACTGGGAAGCTTTTAAAACAACGAATCACGTTGGTGGGACCTTAACCAATGGAGATGGACGTGTTTAATTAAATAAGATATAAACAACTGAAAGGTCAACGTCAGCACTTCGCTGGGAGCACTCAGTGGCGTACTTTGTTAGAGGTCCAATTTCGAGATTCCCGCTCTGTCTTCGGCCCGGGGACAATTTACCCTTCACCGTCCAACACAGAGGCTGAAAATCATTTGCATTTCAGATTAACGCCGAGCTTCATCGGGGAGAAGGAAGGGACGTTTCGATTGCCCTTTACCCGAGCATCCCCACGCATCCTCCTTCATTCCTGACACGTTAATATTTCCTTTTGCCTTTGTGTACATCCTCAATGTCTTCTCTAGTCTCTAGGAAACAAGAAGAGAAACGCGGTCTCTCCGAGTAAAATGCTGAGAAAAGCTCAAACGAGGCTTTTCTACCACACCCGCACAATAACAGCCTTAGACATCCCAATCCCGGCTTCATCAACCCGCTTGTCAATACTTGCAAATAAACTCTTTAGCGGAGCCTATTGATTCCAACGTGTGGAAATGTGCCTCCTGCCATGTGCAGCCATGCCCCAGCCTCCTGTGTGGAGAGTGGGTGTTGAAGCAGGTGAGTGGGAGACAGGAAGGGGGAAACGATGAAGGACTTGCCACAATTCAGGCTCATCACGGGCTTCTCATCGTCGTTAGGGGGTCTTATTGATTGGAGAACCTCATTAGGCCGCTTTTCTCTGTCGGATCCCGGCGAATCAGCAGCCTGTAACAGGGCCGGGCGTAATTCGTTCCACACAGGCCTCTAGCTATCTAGCCCCGCTCCACTTTGCCTGCTAAAAGGAATGAGATCTATCAAGCAAGGGATTCAAAAAGTGGCAGACGGACGGGCTTTCTTCTTCTTCTCATAAAGTCATTATAACCAACAGTCAAAACAGCTTACACACTCTTGTCCCTCTCGGTCGGGGGGGATTTTAAGACACTTTCAACGAGAAATCCCAGTCTTTTTCACAGCGGTAGATTTCACAAACAAAAATCTCAATGAGCATCTCCTTGATCATTTTTTTTTTTACATCCACTACAGTGTGCAGATTGGAAGCATCTCAGACACGCTTTGAGGTGGGTATTGAATGGAATCGGTCAACTTCTTTTCGGGTCATTTGGAGTTCTCAAATGCAGTTTGGAAAATCCTGCAGTGCCCGACATATTACAAACAGCGCATTCCAACAGGAACTGTGGGGGGACTCAAGTCACGTCGTATGTCATAGCTGGTTGTGCCGTGCCATAGGATGAGGGAATTGAACCGGTGCGTGCATTACAAAAAGACAAGGGAGTGTGTCAGACTCTACCAGATGACTGGACTTTTCCTCTTGTTATGATTTACTAGGATACTATCAGGCCCAGATGAAGAAAAAAAACGAGTTGCTGGGGGAAAATAACAACACCAGTGTAATAGAGGCCGTGTGGGAGGGAAGTCCACAAGAAATGGGAGCATGATTTAGTCTTTGATGAGATCGAGCCGGAGAGGGAAACATGAGGGGGCCTGAACAAGCACCCAGGGACACGTGAATCTCTCATTTGTAAAAAAAATAAAAATGTTTTTAAATGCATCAGCATGTTATTAAACGTACCCACTACCCACTACCCACACACCAGCAAACGCACACTACTCTTCCTGCTTACTGTCATTGTGCAAAAACATGAATGGACACAGCGAGAAAAAAAAACATATTTTGCGCTCATGTGGCCGAATCTGAAAACAAAATAAGAGCACCACAAGTTTACTGCCGTGCAAAATAGTGAGAAAAGCTGGTAAAGATATTTTTGGGACGAGGTGAACTAGAGCTGGGAAGTGCGGTTAGAACAAGGCCAATTGCAGCTAGTCATCTATATTTGCTAGGAGCCATAAAGAGTGTGGAGAGCTGTGTGCGAGACAGAGGAGGCCCCTTTCATTAGAGCACTTTAGCAGGGCTGGAAAAATCGGCTCGGGGGTTAAAGGCGGCAATTTTTCTTGCCATTCTCTTCCTGAGGGGGAAAAAAAACAACAGCAGTCTGACTTAATCTAAAGAGACATCCGCAGCACTCTCACAGAATCCAAGAACAACTCCTCAGGTTTAGCGTTAGCATAACAACCTCAGCCACTGAAAGGGAACACAGCTCTCGAAAACAGACAGGTATCACAGCCCCCGTGCCATGTGTGAGGGACAAACTGGATTGTCTTGGCCAGACTTGGTCCCCATAGTCTCTGTTAAGCAGAACTGGGAAATTACAGTATCTTTCTTTGTTTGGTCGTGGCATTAGAATTAGCATTAAGCCGTGACGCTAATGCTAAACAACGCTAAGCCAAGTCCAAGGCACATTTACAAGGGGACAGGGAAGAAGAACCGACAGGGCAGTGGTCGAGTCTATGAAAGTTGCAGTTCAAAGCCCCGAACTTGCTGAGGACGTCTTGATGAAGACAGTTTGAGGTCTCTAATCGCCCCGAGTTCATTATCGCCCACACCCAATCCCCCACTGTCATGGCCGGCAGGGCCGAAAGGAAGACTGTTTGCAGGAGACTCTGTTGTATAAATCATGCAACTTAACACAGCAGGCCCAATGAAGGAAAGCAATAAGCAGAGAGAGAGGGGGGTGGGGGTTGGGGTCCCTGTGCTGATGTATCGATGCCTGAGACACGTGCTTGTGAATTCATAAAGAGCCCTCCCTCCTAACACGTGTCCGTTGGTAATGAAGAGCCCTTTGGATGATGTGCTATCAAAAGCACCGAGAGAGAGGAGCGAGTGAAGTCATGGCACAGCTCGGTAATTGAGATTCCGAAATCAATATACTTTTCTTTTTTTTCTCTCGCCGTTCCCCACCTTCCCTCCTAAACAGTGCCCGTACCTACTTCATAAACCCCTCTGTATTCTTCTTGGACACACTCGGCAACACACCTACCTCCATGACTGTAGATACTAGTCTGTGCTCTGACCAATGACCTTCGTCCTTTCACTCACTTCCCATTGTGAGGCAAGGTTCTTAATGTCATCAGTGAATTCACTTTAAGGGATTATGGGAGGAAATTAACGCCTCGTAATCCCCATAGACCTCACACACATCCTCATATTTAGGCTTTTTCTAGAGGATTAGAGGGTGTGTTTTTTCTGCCGGCAGCACTGGTTTTGACATGGCACTCCTTATTACTTTTGTTAGGGCTACTGTAAATCTGTCTGGAAGGGTGAGTAGGAAGAGGGACTGTGGTTCGACACTCCACATAAAGTAAGGAGAGTCACCTATGATGTATGGCACGCACATGGCTGTACCTGATGTACCAATGGGGCGCTTACTAAAGTCAGACCGAGGCAGGACATTCATCAAGAGTGTTTTTCCTCAGATAGCCTCTTGTTATCCCATCTGTGCCTAACCCCCCCACCCCGACAAGCGCTCAGCGCCTGGAAATAAATAACTCCTGGTCCACCGGTGTTAAAACACACACACACACACACACAGAGGCACACACAGAGGCACACACACCCACCCACCCACCCACACACACACACACAAACGCACACAACACACACACGCACAACACACACGCACAACACACACACACGTACAACACACACACACACCCTCAAGACCACATTTTGGTACTTTTCAACATGCTGACTTGAGCCCTTTCCTCGGCTTGGAGCTGGGCTGTCGATACATCTTTTCAGCGCTGATGGGTGTGACGATGGCGGACGATTGATTTTGTTTTGTTAGAACCACAGGCTGGGGCCCTGACAGATTGGGTTTGTCCATTGACGTCTTGTTAGGCAAGGCCTCCGGCGCATACAGTGTGTCTGCAGCCAGCCATTCAGTGTGGCAGAAACCCCTTGAAGAAAACCTGATGGAGGAATCAATGCACGGCTCTATAAATAATAGCCTTCAATAGTTGCCATGACCTCGTCACTAAAACATGGACCTGCCTCAACCCGACAACTTGGATTCATAGAATTCAGGGTTCATGACCCTCAACAAGTAGCATCAGTGCAAAATACACAGACTGGCACATTTGCTCAGTGATATTTTTCGAACCTTTTCAAGCAACAGTGGTGAGAGAAATCTTTGTAGCCCTCTAACTATTGACTCATGGCAATATCTGTATACAAGCACAACAGCTATAATTGCCAAATAATCAACAATTGTCTACCACCTCTGCATTTCGGTATATTGAGGCACTGTGCTGAGATAAGGGTTACGTTTACGACCATGATAAGAGAAAAGCAGGACAAACATTAGGAACACCTTCCCCTTTTTCTCTCAGAACAGCCTCAATTCATCGGGGCATGGCCTCTACAAGGTGTCGAATGCGTTCCACAGGGATGTTGGCCTTTGTTGACTCTAGTGCTTCCAACAGTTGTGTCAAGTTGGCTGGATGTCCTTTGGGTGGGTGGACCATTCTTGATTACACACGGGAAACTGTTGAGTGTGAAAAACCCAGCAACATTGCAGTTCTTCACACAAACTGGCGCGCCTGGCACCTACTCCCAATACCCCGTTCAAAGGCACTTCAATCGCTCGTCTTGCCCATTCACCCTCTGAACGGCACACATAACACAATTCATCTCTCATTTGACTCTATGCATAGAAATCCTTCTTGAACCCGTCTCCTCCCTTCCAACTACACTGACCGAAGTGGACTTAACAAGTGGCATCAATTAGGGATCGTAGCGTTCACCTGGATTCACCCGGTCAGTCTATGTCATGGAAAGAGCCGGTGTCCTTGGTGTTTTGTACACTCAGTGTATACTGCAAGTTCCCATTGGCGGGGATACAACAGCACCGCAACAACTTGTTTGTTATGGGAACGAATGTAGGGCCAGCTGGTGAAAACAGCACCGCAGGAGAACACAAATTAGACACATGTACCGGGTGGTTGTGTTGACCCAATGGTAATCAAGCGGTCATCAAAACCATTACTTAAACACTCTGTTTAATCAAGGGAAAAGGAAAGGGGAGGAGGCACACGGATGAATATGGAGCTAATTAACGAAGCAGTAAGCACAACCTCGCGAGGGAGGATTCCCTTGGAGATGAGGGGGAGGGAGGGGTGTTAGGAGGGTAGCTAATGAGTACAGTTTGTGTGGCTAGCCTGCATGCTCATCCGTGGTTTTGAGTGTCCGTCATAAAGGACAGGGCTAGAGGGACACTGAGGTGAAAGCTGCGCCTCTGAGAGTGTGTTTGACTGGGCAATTACTGTCACCATACTGGCTCCGTAGGGCCGCCACCTGACCACCAGGCACCGGGGCACTGAGGGACACACACACACACACACACCTTCACTTTATGCGCTCCCCTACGCCTCCGCGGTCCTGGCCATGCCACGAGCTAACCCGCCCAGCTGCGGTCGGGTCAGGAAATGAAACAGCGAGGCGGGGAGGGGAGAATCAGAATCGAGCCACCCGGAGACTCTATTTGCAGTGCCCTTGAAGTCATTGCAAGTGAGTCCTTTTTAAAACATTGATGAAGAAAAATAAGAAAAAAAAGAAGCTACATCACATTGGGCAAATTCTTTTCTCCATTTACTTGGCACTATCAGCCCAGACACTGTAATTGTAATTGCAGGAACTTGGGTCTGTATTCCAAAACAGCGTTTCTTTATTTTTTTACTGGAGGCCATGGTTTGCAAATGGGCACAATTAGAGCTTTGGTATTAAATGTTCCTCCAGGGAGAGAGGTAATGTACTGCTAATCACAGAGGGAGGGTCACTGGTCTAGTAGTGAGGGGGGGGGGGTTATCTGGGTTAAACTAGTACTGTAGCCACAGGGCCCTAAGATCATTGACCACCAAGTACCCAGCACATGATCCGGAACGACTGAAGTGGTGAATGTGCTGAACTTTGGGGATTCATTGCTTGTGCCACTGGTGCCAAGTAATATATTTTTTTTAACAAAATGTATTTTTTGAAGAAGAAGAAGAATTCTGTATTGTTGAAAACTCTCATGATCCCACACAGAACAGCAACAAAAAAAAACGGAGTAAAACGAAAACAAATGTTTTAATCAAATCCTTCATATGATAAACTACAGAGCTATTCTAGGTTCCACCAATAAAAAAATGAGGCCTCGTGAGTCTTGGCAAGGACGGACATCACAGTGCTCCCAACGATATACCCGGTGATAACAGCATTAGCCAAATACACATGTAGTGTAAGCCAACACGATGCTTATACTAGTCCTGCACCAACTATAGAAAAGGGAGCTTAGGCTATGTTCTTTAGTGAAACAACGTCACTGACTTGTCTATTATTCATTCTGTGGGGAGTACAGTTTCTATCTAGTAGGATATACTCCCCTACCAAATCTACAGCGGTTTCAGCTCAGCTCTCATGCTAGGTGAACTCAACAATCCCCTCGTCTATTTTTAGACAACAAATCACTGCCTCTCCTCTCCTCTCCAACCAGCCCAGTGCAGTTTCAAGGAAAATGCCATCCGGTAATTCGGATAAGTAATGACCTTTTATCTAATAGAAGAGTGAGACCAAATCAATGCAGTCCCAACCTCTATTTTGGACTCATTTCAATGATCTGCTACAAACAAAAAAAACATTGTGATTTGGACATGTTACATTCAAACACCGATGTAAAGTCTGCTCTGCTTTGAAATTCAGGAGCTCCCCAAGCGCGCGCGTTCTCCCTGGGTTTGCTCCGTTTCCATTGATCAAATTAACTACAGTATTCACACGTCCCTTGAAATGAAACCGTACACGCGGGATCCAAAACAATGGCTGTAGTCTGAAAATGCCCTGACTGTTCTCAAGTGAAACATTGGTCACGAGTCGTGAGCTGAATAATTGCTCTGTTCAATGAAGACCTCGTTGAATTTACTACATGCTGTCAACACAACGATAGCTATGATAACACACAGAAACTATAACTACAAAACTATGGAAAGTTCCCTTTGTGTGTTTAGTATGAGGTCTCAGCGTTAAATACAATTACCTCAATGCTTCAAGAAACCAATTTTCGTGTTTAGAAAAAGAACAACAGAGATTTCTTGGCATTCCAATCGCTCACTTAAAAGTGCTAGCCAACATTTTCTCAAACAATTGCCTTAGAAACCAGGTCACAATTTCCTTTGTTTACAAATGTTTCCTGCATCTAAAACTTGCTAAACTTGATTTTAGTAGGTAGGGAGAATGCTTTAAAGACTTGGAAAGTAATCATCTACAGGAAAATCTCAACCTCTTGCTCATAAGTATGTATATCTATAGGTCCCTTAAATAAATGCATCTTCACATTTATTTCCTGCTTTGGGTGACTTCAGAATAAACATGCATAATTGTGAGACCTCTGAATTGCAAGGAAAGCACTATATTGATGATAAGCAATGTAATATCAGAAAATCTAGACTTAATATCAGATATCCCAGACGTAATATCGGAAACTCTAGACTTGCACATGATGAACGGATGCTGTTGTTCAGTTGAACCCTGCACGGCTTCCATATCAGCTCGATTCCTACATATCCAACATCTAAAAAGAGAGTTCATCAACATTTGGAGGCATAGACGTCGTGAATAATATCACATCAAACGTCACATCGGAAATAGACCACGCAGGTATTGTGGGTGCATTGAAATCAAGTTCAGGATAATCTGAGGCTAATTTGTCTGCAAACTCAATCCAGTCATCTTGAAACAGAGTGAAGATAGAAAGAGTAAGACAGAGAGCAGACAGATCTACAGTGGCAAGAAAAGGTATGTGAACCCTTCAGAATTCCCTGGACGTCTGCATAAATTGGTCATAAAATGTGATCTGATCTTCATCTAAGTCGCAAACAACAGACAAACACAGTCTGCTTCAACAAATAACACACAAATCAAATCAAATGTATTTCTATAGCCCTTCGTACATCTGTTGATATCTCAAAGTGCTGTACAGACACCCAGCCTAAAACCCCAAACAGCAAGCAATGCAGGTGTAGAAGCACAAACGATTATATGTTTTCATGTCTTTATTGAACACACTGTGTAAACATTCACAGAGCAGGGTGGAAAAGTATATGAACCCTTGGATTTAATAACTGCTTGGCCCTCTTTTGGCAGCAATAACCTCCACCAAATGTTTTCTGTAGTTGCGAATCAGACCTGCACAACGGTCAGTAGGAATTTTGAACCATTCCTCTTTACAAAACTGTTTCCGTTCAGCAATATTCTTGGGATGTCTGTTGTGAACTGCTCTTGAGGTCATGCCACAGGCATCTCAATCGGGTTGAGGTCAGGACTCTGACTGAGCCACTCCAGAAGGTGTATTTTCATCTGTTGAAGCCATTCTGTTGTTGATTTACTTCTGTGTTTTGGGTCGTTGTCCTGTTGCATCACCCAACTTCTGTTTAGCTTCAATTGGTGGACAGATAGCCTTACATTCTCCTGCAAAATGTCTTGATAAACTTGGGAATTCATTTTCCGTTGATGATAGCAAGCTGTCCATTCCCTGAGGCAGCAAAGCAGCCCCAAACCATGATGCTCCCTCCACCATAATTTACAGTTGGGATGAGGTTTTGATGTTTGTGTGCTGTGCCTTTTTTTCCCACACATATTGTTGTGTGTTCCTTCCAAACAACACAACTTTAGTTTAATCTGTCCACAGAATATTCTGCCAGTAGTGCTGGGGAACATCCGGAAGCTCTTTTGCAAACTTGAGACGTGCAGCAATGTTTTTTTTGGACAGCAGTGGCTTCTTCCGTGGTGTCCTCCCATGAACACCATTCTTGTTTAGTGTTTTACGTATCGTAGACTCGTCAACAGAGATGTTAGCATGTTCCAGAGATTTCTGTAAGTCTTTAGCTGACACTCTGTGCTCTTGCAGTCATCTTTGCAGGACGGCCACTCCTAGGGACAATTTGTGTTACTGGACTGATGAACATCAAGGCTTTTAGAGATACTTTTGTAACCCTTTCCAGCTTTATGCAAGTCAACAATTCTTAATCTTGGGTCTTCTGAGATCTCATTTGGTCGAGGCATGGTTCACATCAGGCAAGGCTTCTTGTGATTAGCAAACTCAAAATTTGTGAGTGTTTTTTATAGGGCAGGGCAGCCCTAACCAACATCTCCAATCTCGTCTCATTGATTGGACTCCAGGTTAGCTGACTCCTGACTCCAATAAGCTTTTGGAGAAGTCATTAGCCTAGGGGTTCACATATTTTTCCAACCTACACTGTGAATGTTTAAATTATTTATTCAATATATATATATATATATATATATATAAGAAAAATACTATAATTTGTGTGTTATTTGTTGAAGCAGACTGTGTTTGTCTGTTGTTGTGACTTTGATGAAGATCAGATAAAATTTTCTGACCAATTTATGCAGAAATCCAGATAATTCCAAAAGGTTTTACATACTTTTTCTTGCCACTGTACTGTAGAAAGTGAGAGAGAGAGAGAGAGAAAGTGAGAGAGAGAAAGTGAGAGAGAGAAAGTGAGAGAGAGAGAAAGTGAGAGAGAGAGAGAGAGAGAGAGAGAGAGTGAGAGAGAGAGAGAGAGAACAACTCTCCAGAGATGTTTATTTACAATGCTAAATAGCCAGCTTTGCTCCCTCCACCCCATCTTTTTGGTTAGCTTTCGCCTTTGTAGCCTGGCTTCCAATCCCCCTCTCCTCTCCTCTCCTCTCTCCGGACCGTTACTAACCCTGGAAGCATATGCAGAAAGCAGGCCGGCCAAGGAGACCATACATTATTCATGGAGCCCTGTCTCTCTGAATTAAAGCGTGCAGGCTGAGAGCCTCACATTGTACCACGTAAACACAGAGAGAAGGGGTGGGGAGGACAGCCTAGAGGTGGAGCTAGAGGGGGAGAGAGGGGTGGGGGGGGGGGGGAGAATGAGAGAGAGATGAGAGAGATAGTTTGGGAAGGAGAGAGGGGTTAGATGAATGGGGTGATGTCAAATGTGAAAAAGTACATGTGGTATTTAAAGTTGTTTTTAAATTTTAAATGATGTTGTTGTTGACGTCTATAAGCAGGAAGTCACCCCGATGTCTAGGGTGATGTCATATTGAGGAGTCTACCTTTAAGGTACTGTAACTGAGTCTTAATTACTACAGTTCATTTCTGTTGAGATTGCCAATTAGCTTGGCAAATATATTATTTCTAGGTGTATGTGTACACACTCCCAATGCACATTTCAATGACTGTGCACAGCAGAGTTAAAAGCCCAAGAATTGTACATTGTTTTAATTATCATGCACCTGGATACTTCAGCAGATTTCCCATGCTTCCTAGCAGAGTGAGCGGTTTGGATGCTGACAATAGGCTAAATAATTAAAATTGGGCATATGGTAACTTAGGCTAATTAAAAAATGTGGGCTTATGTGTGACCCTACCTGATTCAAAGGGAAATCATTTAAAGAGTGTGAAAGAAATGTCCGGAAAATTCTATTGAAGTCAAACTCAAAATCAACAACAACAATCCACACATTAGAACTGCAAACCTCTCCCCCGTAAAAGGAATAGACTTTCATCGGTGTCGGGACAGAGAAAAATCACGAACATGAAACAGGGAGATGAGACATTTGGGGAGGGTGTGTGGGGGAATAAGATTTCAACTTTTTTTTCTGCTCAGTTTCTCCTTTTCAAGCAAAGGAAGAGAACACGAATGAATAAAAATGAGTCGTATGATTCGATGCTGCGCGGGGAGGTAGATACAACCCAAAGCATCCTGGGAGGGCAAGGACAATGCTCAGTCCAAACATGGAACACAGTGTGTGTGTGTGTTTAGTGTATGTGCCTAAAGAGTGCAGCATATGAGATGACTCAGTGTGTGTGTGTGTGTGTGTGTGTGTGTGTGTAGATCTTCTTGTAGCAGTGTGCAGGGTTTGAGTTGGGAGGGGCAGAGTATGCTAACAGAGGGCTAGGTGGGGGGGGGGGGGGGGGGGACAGACGGGGGGCCTGCTTATCTATGCATTGAATAAAAAGCCATTTCCCTTGGCCAGCAGGCCCACCGACACCGCCCCTCCACTTCTCCATTCCAGTCTGGAAGCCAGGGATGACGGAGAAGGGATGACAGAGGGGTCGCAGGGAGGACTGGGGGGGGGCGCTGGGCGAGGAAAACACACAGGGCCATTAAACCCTCATCGGGAGAATGTCATTTCAACTTTTAGCGACAGAGAGGGGACAGCGGGGACGCCCATGACGCCAACTACCCACAGTGCACCGGAAAGCACTTTGTGAGCAGCCGCGTGAGTGTCGGTCATCTCCTCTGCTCCACTGCTGGAGGAAAAATACAGACCTGCCAGCTCCCAAAGCAAAACATGCCAAACATGTTTCAGTGTGAAACCTTGAATCAACTTTTGTGGCATGTGCAATCTTCTGCATTGTACACATGATACTTTAATACAAAATGATACAGTGATAATACCTCTCAATCTCTATCCCCTTTCTCTCCCCACCTCTGGGCAGAGCCCTCAGAGGAGAATTGGCTGAGGTGAGAGAGAGCGAGAGAGAGAGTGAGAGTAGCTTTGATTCAGAGACCACAGGAAGACCGACTTTCACAGCAGATTGGTGTTAGCCGATTAGCTAACCACAGAGCACTAGCACGCATGGGGATGACTTTGATTTAGCTGAGCTACTGTCTAAGCACAAGAGACTGAAATACACACACACGGGGACTGGACACCAAAATATTCACGGTTGTTCTTCATCGATAAGGTCTAGCCAATTTCTGACTATGGTTTCAATTTGTATGTACGCTGTTAGCCACTTGAACTAACAACAAATTCAGCTTGAAAAAAGTTGCACTGGTTTCAGTCATTTTCCATAATGTTGCTAGTGAACAAACCAGCCGAGACATATATTTGTCATTACAATAAAACTGTGCTGCCAGGTTTAAAGCTGGGTATTGGAGTCACTGATCACAACGTAACGACAGTAACAACACACACCAGAATGCCTGGAGGAAGGTATTGCAGGTAAATGCCAAATTAAAGCAAGGCCCATTGATCCAGCATGTCACAGGCCTCATCATTTACAAGTCAAGCCACTTGGATACGAAACTGTGTGTTCTGCTACTGTAAGCAGATTCATTAGACTGAAGGGGGGGGGGGAGAAAGAGGGAGGAAAGCGAAGAGAAAGGGACGAAACTGTAGGGCAAGGAAGGGGCATCAGTTGTCTTCAGCAAAACCTGCTCCCCGTTCCGCCCCCAAGCCCATCGGCACGGCAGCCAGGGGGAAATCGCTATGGCAACACCCACCTGGGAGCACTTGTTAACACAGAGAGGAGGGGTTGGGGGGGAGTTCTAAACTGAACGCTTTTCAGTCTGTATATCAGCAGATTGGGGAGGGAGGGAGGGAGGGAGGGAGGGAGGGAGGGAGGGAGGGAGGGAGGGAGGGAGGGAGGGAGGGAGGGAGGGAGGGAGGGAGGGAGGGAGGGAGGGAGGGAGGGAAACAGAAAGGGGGAGGCAGGATGGAGAGAAGAGAGGCAAGAAAGAAGGGGCCCCCATCAATCTGAGGGAAAAGTTCATCTCTGTCATCGGCTCGCCTGCTTTTCTCATGAAGCCTGTCTCTCCAGGAAAGCCCAGGTCACAGGCCCAGATGCACAGGGACTCTGGGTGCAAGGAGAGGTTGGGAAAATAAAGCCGCCATCTTGGAGTACTGTCGAAAATATATACGTCGAACTCCTCTGGTTAATCTTGGAACTCAGGCAACCCGTTTCATTTAGGACTGACATGTATTTTACCTTTACTCTTCTTGAAAGAGTGATCAAGTGTTTTGGGGGGTTATGTTGAGATTTTTCAGACACGTGTTTCAAATGAATTGAACCTGCCATCAGAACGCACAACACTAAATCTTCCGCGAATATTTTACAAGCCTTCATTTGACATTGAAAACTGTGTCCCGATGCATATATACATGCATTGGGACAGAGTGTGTTAAGCAGACGTATCATACAGTATAGAAATAAAACAAATGAACACCGCCCACTGAACATCCCAAATCGACCCCTAACCCCTACAACATTCTCCACTTCCCATTGCCCATTCCATTCAAACCAAGGTGATCTGTGGGTATTTTGGAGATCACTTTGGGTTTGGGCACTTCTCCCTTGCTATCCACTAGGGAACTGGGATGAACTGAGAAGTCTCCTACCCCAAGAGAAAAGAGCCATAGAAGCTATAACTCTGACAGCCCAGCCTGTGCTTCTATTTGCTTGGCCAGAGAGAGAAAACTCTGTGGAACCGAGGCGGTATTCTCCTGAGTCTTTTATTTATTTAAAAACCACAATCACCAGTCAGTCACAAGATTGTCAGGAGAGGCAGTTACCATTGGACGGATGCTTCGCCTTTCAGAAGGAAGAAATCCTCTTCGCTGTCAATCTTTCAGACCTACAGGTGTTAAAAAACACACACACGCAAGTGTAGGCAGCTCTATTCGTTTCTGTCGTTCAGGTCTGCAGCCTGGTTTGAGACTTGAGGCGAGAAGAGTGGATTTTATTTGGAGAGCTGCTGTTCGAAAATTCACAGAGTCAATTGTATTCACCTCTACAGTCTCCCTCGTGCTCTCTCTCTCTTTCTGTGTGTGTGTGTGTGTGTGTGTGTGTGTGTGTGTGTGTGTGTGTGTGTGTGTGTGTGTGTGTGTGTGTGTGTGTGTGTGTGTGTGTGTGTGTGTGTGTGTGTGTGTGTGTGTGTGTGTGTGTGTGTGTGTGTGTGTGTGTGCGTGCGTGCGTGTGTGTGCGTTCGTGCTTGTGCGCACACAGGCGTTGACTTTGAAGTGAAGCTGACAGAACAAGGTGTCTGTGGCTGTTTTACATTTCCAACACAGCCCTCAGAGTCTTCAGCAGCTCTACTCTTCTGACCGACCAGTTGATACTCCCTTCAAAAAGATTAGTGTTCACTTAGCAGGCAGAAGGGCTGGAGTGACAACGAGTGGGGGGAAGTAAAAGAGGGCCGTTGCCAAAGACACCACATCACATACAGTGAAGACGTTCTGCACACACACGTACACACATCGTACACACATCGTACACACATCGTACACACATCGTACACACATCGTGCACATATTAATATGAAGTAAGCGCACACTCACGGGCGCACGCACACTTTAAAATGCGGGCCGAGCCAAAGCAGGATGACGGGGCCTACCGGTGCTGCAGCTAAGTCATCATGAATTATTACTGGTTGTCAGGACAGCTCGTACAGCTGGGATTGTGGTTGCTAGTAGACCAACTGAAGGCTCTGCTCTTAATTCAACAGCGAACAACTTCAGTACAAACGGCAAGACACTGAGTAACTATTGAGGGATATCTTTCCATTGTGTTTGAAATTACAGCTATCAAGATTTTCCAAGCGAATGCTTTCGATGCTGTTTGAAATTGCACATGATTTAAAAAAAATTTTTTACTCAAAAAAACTTTCTTGTGCCTAACTGAACTGGTTACACTTGCCATTTCTCAATGTGTTCCAAAAGTCCCATTGACTGCATATCAACCCACACACTCCATCACAGCAGCACAACACCAGCATGTGTTTTAATAATGTATCCGTCTGAATAATGAATCGGTTTCAACCGACATCATAGTAAACACAGATAATAGTTTATAATGAGTTTCTCTCCAGCTTTATACATTGGGGGGGGGGGGGGGGGGGGGGGGACGACGACAGGACTACAGTTTAATGTTTCCTGGATTAATGTTACATTGTAAATGATACAAATCACAGGAGGCTTATTTATACAAATGATTGTGAAGCTATAAGGTTTTCTCCGCCCTCCGATCGGATTTCATATCGATTCCAACCCGCAGTTGTAGGGCCACGATGGCATTCATTACGTCTCTGTCTTTGGCCAGCAGGGCATTAAACAGTGTAATGTTTCCCTCTCATTGACCAATCTCCTTCACGCTGAAGCTTTGACCTTTTGTTAGCGCCCAACATAAAATCACCCCCCCCCCCTCCCCCCCTCAGCACCGGCCTCTCAGGAAAGGACAAGCGGGTTGCAGTAAAAACAAGGTCGGGGGAATGTTTACGTTCCCTCTCCGACAATATTATAGCTTTACTACCGCGGCCATAAAGTACGTGTAAGATCGTCCGTCATTAGCATTTACGTATCTGTCGCCGGCGAACCAGACAGTTTCATCTGTGTTTATGTCTCTGCACTTTAAGTTGTGGGCTGAATACATGTGCTTAGGATGACACCTGGCCGACCTCATGGATGGACTTCTAGACACACTCAGGATCTCAGTATGAGAAATGATAGAAATAAATATCTGAACAACTGTCACGTCCCAACTGTACCCACTTTATCGGGGGGGGGGTATAAAAAAAAAACACACCACCAAAAACAACTACAAAATAATGTCACTACATCTACACTCAACGTGATGAGGTTTTCTGAAGTTACATATTCCTGTACAAATCCTAGAATATTCTTGCGTGTGTGTGGATTTCAACTAAAGGGGTTCCTCTCATCAACAACGATACTTTCCAGTTCGTGTTTGTCCAAAGATCTCGTCTTTCTACTACCACTGCCAGGTCGTGGGGCTGAGGCCCTGCTGAGTCTCTGTAATTAAATGTGCCACGGCTTCTTTTCTTTACCACGGCAGCAGCATGTTAAATGGTTTGCGCTTCGCTCAGTCCAAAAGGCAATCAACCAGCCCCCATAAAGGTAAGGCTGGGCTCCCATTCACGATGATCTCTCCGGTCTCGTCCTGAACTCATGACACAATGTTTGTGGCAAAACTAGGACGGGCCAGCGCTGGCTCTGCAACGTTAACTTTCCCAAATGTAAACGTCGTTAGACGGCGTGCTTACTTTGGGAATGTAGTTACGGGCAATCAGCGCCTAAGACCAGTCGGATGTTATTTCAAATCACTCAGAGTTGTGTGTAACCGGCTGGATAGCAAACGATTGCTTCTTCTTTTAGCACGTTCATAGGATTGCTTTCCACCGCCTAACACTTTTGGAAAGGCGTAATATCATCAACTCACTACTAAGTGGTTACATGTTTCGTGATTAAGTCCAACGCAGCCACGAGTAGAAGATAATGGAGGGCAGCTTTTGCATAGTTACCGAATGTTCCACCAGGACCACACAATAGCTCCTTCAAGCCAATAGGTAAATGTTTTGCAAAAACTTGCTGGTGAGATTTCAATTTTGACCACATTACAGTGGAAGTATGGCCATAACAAAGGCAATTAAATAGATATACAGGGCCTTCAGAAACTACTCACACACCTTGACTTATTGCATCTTTTGTTGCGTTACAGCCTGAATTCAAAATGGATTCAATCGTTTTCTTTTCTCGCCCATCTACACACAATACCCCATATTGACAAAGTGGAAAAGTGTTTTTAGAAATGCTTGCAAATGTATTGAAAACGAAATGCAGAAGTGTTCTCACATCCCTAGGTCGATAGAAGTGATTACAGCTATGAGTCTTTTTGGGTAAGTCTCTAAGAGCTTTTTCACACCTGGATTGCACAATATTTGCACATGATTATTTTTTTACATTTTTCAAGATATGTCAAGTTGATTGTTGATCGATGCTCGACAGCCATTTAAGACTTGTCATAGATTTTCAAGCTGATTTAAATGAAAACTGTAACTAGGCAAATCAAGAACATTCAATGTCATTTTGGTAAGCAACTCCAGTGTAGATTTGTCCTTGTGTTTTAGGTTATTGTCCTGCTGAAAGGTAAATTCGTCTCCCAGTGTCTGTTGGAAAACAGACTGAATCAGGTTTTCCTCTAAGATTTTTCCTGTGCTTATAGCTGTATTCTGTTTATTTTTATCCTAAAAAGACTCCCTAGTCCTTGCCGATGACAAGTATACCCATAACATGATGTAACCACCACCATGCTTGAAAATATGAAGAGTGGTACTCGGTGATGTGTTTTGTTGGATTTGCCCCAAACATTACACTTTGCATTTAGGATATAAAGTTAATTTCTTTACCACATTCTTTTGCAGTATTACTTTATTGCAAACAGGAAACATGTTTTGGAACATTCTATTCTGCTTTCTTCATTTTCACTCTGTCATTTAGGTTAGTATTGTGGAGTAAATTCAATGTTGTTGATCCATCCTCAGTCCTCATATGACAATCATTAAACTCTAACTGTTTTAAAATCACCATTGGCCTCATGGTGAAATCCCTGAGCAGTTTCCTTTCTCACTGGCAACTGAGTTAGGGAGGATGCCTGTATCTTTGTAGTGACTGGGTGTATTAATACACCATCCAAAGCCGAATTAGTAATTTCACCATGCTCACAGGGATATTCAGCTTCTGCATCTTAAAAAAAAAAAAAAAAAGGGGTTTATTTTTTACATATCTACCAATCGGTGCCCTTCTTTACGAGGCATTGAAAAAACTCCCTGGTCTTTGTGGTTGAATCTGTGCTTCAAATTCACTATTCGATTGAGGGACCTTACAGATAATTGTATGTGTTGGCTACAGAGATGGGGTAGTTATTAAAAAATCATGTTACCCCCTTTTATTGAACACGGAATGAGTCCATGCAACTTATTTAGGCTTGCCATAATAACAGGCTGAATACTTATTGAATCAAGACATTTCCGCTTTTCATTTGTTAAGAATTTCTAAAAATGTTCTACAAACAAAATTCCACATTGACATTATGGGTTATTGTGTGGAGATCAGTGACACAAATTCAGGCTGTAACAACATGTGGAAAAAGTAAAGGGGTATGGATACTTTTGAAGGCACTGTAGATCACCCTCAACATTATTTTGGTAGGACCAATTTAAACACTGTGTTGAAATCTTCCGTTTGTTCGTCCAGTACATCATTATATGACTCACTTATGTATGTTTTCAAGGGCAGCAACAGATGTACCATCCAACATTTTCTCCGATATAGTCACCAAAGCATTTTCTAATCCCAAACCACAGGCATTACACACGGGCTATCCACCCGCATTTCACAGATGGGTTTGGCCTACAATGAACCTCAAACAATACCCGTTACGGAGAACCCAACACAATATGACGCTAATCAAAAGAGCTTGCGGGAGAAGCCAAGAGGCGAAGATGGACAGGGAGAAGCACATGAAGACAGCGAAGCCCCCCCCCCCTAAACTCCCCCACCCACAGAATACTCCTCCCCCACCCCCTTCCTCACACAGTCCTCTCTGCAGCTTTTCCCTCCCACCTGACACAGGATCATGGCCCCATCCCATCTCCCATTGCAGTCCCAACTGCAGTCGAGCCGGTCCATCATATCCATTTTTTTTGTTATTTACTTATTTATATATTTTCATTCTCCTAGCCCACACTCTCCCATTGCCTTTCATTTCCACTGCGAGCGTCTTAGCCAGAGGACCATTTCCATAATCTCCATTAACCACTTCAAATGGGCCCTTTAAGAGCGCCTTCATTTGCATAATCCCATTAACTCTCCAGTTATTGCGCTGCCTTTACTACAATCCTCTGCTTCCCCACACTCGTGGAAAAGACAAGAAAAGAGGAACTAGGTAGGGACGGAAGCAAAGGTAAAAATAAATTGATACAGTGTGGAGACCGGAAACGAATTTCCTTTGTGTGAAATTATTTTCTAAATAAGGGATGCAAGTTGGGCATTTACCACCTAGATGAGTAATAGGGGAGATGGTTTTTCCTTGCCATTTGTTGGCCACCAGTGGAAATTTATATGGAATCCTCCTGTTCCATCTGAAGTCATTATTTCTGTGGGAATTGTCATTGTGCAAATCTGTTTATTGTATTTAGTGCTTTTCTGGCATAAGAGAAGTCCCTTTACTATGTGTGAATTTCCTGACTAAGAAATGATTCATGCCTCTTGATGACAAAAAAGTAGGTCAAATTTCAACTCAGTGTGCAAATCCAAACATACCCGTAGTACAGATGTCGTAAATGATAAAATCATGCATTGGTCCTTCCAAAAAAAAACATAATTTCTGACGTTTTAAGATGAAAACCTGAGAAAATAAAATCGTATAACCTCTATAGGCTATAATGTGTTTTCGTCGAGACTTTAATTAATGCCCTTCATATCTATATCCAACACTTAAAACTGGTTTCTGGAATTCTTTTGGGATTTTCATGCACTGTCCCACATTCACACAATTCCATGTAAAATAATCCCCCCAGTTCAAAATGAGATGTGGGTAGGGAGGACCTCACAGTACTGTGATCCTACAAACACAAAAGCTTTGTGTTGCTGATGCAAATTGTATCTATGTGTGGAATAAACACACAGCACTGGTCTCTTATCAATAACATAGAGAGGAAATGAAACAATCCATCACATATCAAACTATCAATAAACAATAGATTTCTCTGGGCGGTAAATAAATCTCCCATCCCTAAGGAAAAGAGTAATGAATTAACCGTTCCACTAGAGAGGAATCTTATTAACAAGGTGCATCAGCAGAGAGAGAGAGAGAGAGAGAGAGAGAGAGAGAGAGAGAGAGAGAGACAGAGCGAGAGAGAGACAGAGCCAGAGAGAGACAGAGCCAGAGAGAGACAGAGAGAGAGAGAGACAGAGAGCGAGAGACAGAGACAGAGAGAGACAGAGACAGAGACAGAGAGAGAGACAGAGAGCGAGAGAGACAGAGAGAGAGAGATCCTACCACTGCCACCAAATGTAAGATTGAGAGAAATACAACAGCCCAATAAACTCCTACAAAAAAACAAAAAAACAAAGCCTGGAATAAACAACAGCTCCTGTATGAGTTATTGTCTCCTGTCAAACCGAATAAAAAAAATAGAATATTGCCTCAGGATGCAACTCAAGTAAATAATGATGTTATCAAAGTAATTCATCTACAAGCTCAGTGCTAGAAACAGAACCCTAGTCAGAGGTTGCATGTAGCTCGACAAATGAATATCTGATCCTAGAAAAATGCTGTGTATATAAAGTGAGAAACTGACGGTAAAATGAACCAGAAACAGATTATATCAACTAGATAGTGTTTAGTTGGGAGAACAGAGAACAAGATATTTTGAGGGAACCATTTTTAAGAATTTCAAAACACTTTATACGGAACCAAATGTGCATTTAATGAGGTCAACTGGATGCCAGGGGCTAAATGTACTAGTCATTTTTTTAAATATTAAACCGTAGGCAATTGTGGGAGAAAACAGACTGATGGCTGCTAATAAAAAGAGGAGGATCCCATCAGCTTTCTATAGGCTAGGCCTAATATATTTATTTCTCAACTTTCCTAATATTAAACACATTGCTTATATTTACAACAGGAGAATAGTCTACCTGACTGTCATGAAAATGAACCACGGGGAAAAGCGTCCTCCATGGAGGACATGTTTCAATACAGGTGCGTGATAATGGTCCATTCTAAATCAAAACAAATGTCCAAAAAATATTGTTTAGCATATGTAAAGACAAGATAAAATCAAGAATAGTCTGATGGGGGACAATATTATCCAACCACTTGTGAATTATATATTATCACTTGTGAATGATGCCCAGCATAAGAAACCATGCTTTTTTTTGCGACTTTTTCTAAACGTAGTCGCACACCTCATGTAGCCTAGCCCATAGGCCTATATGTTTTGATAAGGTTTGTATCACAACTAAAGTGGCCAAATAACTTATTAAAACAAAGCACATTAATTCGCTTTACAAGGGGTGTAGAGCCTAACTGGCACATATAAGCCACAAGTAATTTTGGGGAAGTTTGGGGAAGTTTGGGGAAGATCATTTTCACCATAAAAATGCACCTTCATAATAAAAGCATTATGTGGATAATTGCATTTGAGGTAACTTTTGATAAATGGTGTTTTCTGCTAATGTAACATTTGCACTTATAGCCTACTACCATGTTGCGCTTATAATGTGAAGAAATAGCCTAATAGTTTATCAACATTTTAAGTAAACGTTCTGATCTGTTGCGTCAGCCACATTGCATAAAGAAAGTTGTTTTGATGCTAGTGGTTGTATTAATTTGGGATCTCTCATCCCACAACTGTCCCAGACTATATTTGGAATATTTATTTCTCGCACAGAATAGAATAGGTTGAATTTGTACTATGGGGGATAGTAGATTGCTATATAAAGGCTAGTGCTTTTGCTGTTCATTAGGCCTACTATCTTGTCGGCTGACTAAAAGTAAATGTGGACAGTTCTTCCATTATCTTCAATGTGCACCTCAGAATTGGATAAGGACGCCCGCAGTTGCATCCCCGATGTGTCTGTCTTCACTTGTAGCCTGTGAGAAAGACCCGGTCACGTGACAGAGAGCCATGTGAGTGAGAGACTATTGGAGTGCATACAGCCTGTAAAGCATTACAATGTATTAAAAATCCAAACATATAGCCCAACGTTTGTAGAACAATTAAAGTTACATTAATAACTCTAAATTAAGCATATAGGAGTACTGGTTTCTGTGTTAACAACTCTACACAGAATAGTACACACTCCCTAAAATCATTTTGAGAAAATATTAATATTTTATTCAGCTTTGTTCCATTGAATTCTTCATACTGTAAAATAATATTAAATAATGCCATGGAATTATAAGCAAATCTTGTCTGCTTAAATGAACTAGTGTAGCCCACAGCCATATGGCATAGCCAGATCAGGACCTAACATAAGGACAACTCAGAGAATGCTATTCTGTTCTTCTGAAATAGACTACATTTTATTCATATCATGCTTCTTTAGACCTGTCTAAAATAAATAATGGATTTATTGTGACGTTGTGGGGTATATTACATGGATTTATGTGTAGAAGCCAGGAGATGCTAAATGTGTTTATGTTAATTAACGGTCAATTACCGTGAGACCGACAGTTATCTGCTTGCCATTCGCTGGCTGACGAAATATTGTGACCGACCAAAGCCATACCTCTACAACATTCTTCATTCACAATATTTGAAATTCAATGTTATATTTTTCTGGAAATATTCATTCAAAGTGAAGCCCAATGTTGTAAATGCCAACTTGTTCACAAAATACCAGGATAGATAGAATCTTTGAGATATTTATTCGACCATTGTGTAAGGAGTCGTCAAACATTAAACGATAAGAATTTAATCATATTTTCTGCTTGGGGACCACCAATGCTCACGTGTTAGCCAACACGAGTGAGCCTAGATAACATGGCTAGAATATCCAATACCACACACACACACACACACACACACACACACACACACACACACACACACACACACACACACACACACACACACACACACACACACACACACACACACACACACACACACACACACCTGGGCCTGTGTTATCCACTAAAGTTAAAGTTAATTCTTTGGAGAAATCCCCCCAGTTGGGGCAGTGATATATGAGTGCCACTTCAGTGGCTCCGCGCGATGGGATGAAGGGGTATCAGGCTGGGGATATTGCAGGGCTGTCGGAGATGGAATGTGGGGTGAGCAGCCTGGGTCTTGCAGCAGAGGGGATGGGCGAGAGGCCTCAGCCTTTCCTTTTTTTTACCGCTCGGCTCCACTAGAGATCAATAAGCAATCTGTTAAGGTTTTATTCTGTGAAAATGTTCCTAATAAAGACTCCCTATGGGCGCCACCGATCGCTGGGCAGAAACACAAGAAACAACAAGAGCGGGCCGCAGCACTGACTGAGCGTCGCTGCTGTTACCTGACTAATGCATGTCGAGGAATTCTGTCCCCGCTTCGGGTTATCAAGATGGGGAATTCGCACACAGGCTGACTCCCGACTGATTTCTGGCTTGGGCTGCCTGCAAGCAATGTTGGAGGTTGGTTGGTGGTGCTCGAGGCGTTGATATCGCGTTACACTTTTTTTTTCCCCTTCACCAACAACTCCCCCACCCCCACAGTGCGTGATGAATGTCCTACTGTTTCGGATGATATACTGTATGATACACGTGTGTTTGCGGCAATCGATACTCATCAATCACGCAAATGTGGCTAAGGTGCAGGGAGTAATTGACTTAATGTGTGGAGGTTGGAGAGCGGGGGCGGCACGAAGGAAAGATTACACTTTAAGCTCGTTCTGGTGACCTAACGAGCCTTTAAGGATCTACTGGGAAAACATTACAGGGGTCTCATTTGCTCATTTATTCCAATGATGTCCAGAGAGTCGTACATACCGACACGTAGGCCTCGCTCCCCTGTGGATAAGGCAAGTTATGAACCACTGTTATTCTTACGTTTTTTTCAAGGATTTATGAAAAGGAACACACTCATTTCAGCTCATCAATAATGAATGGTGCAAAACATTAAATGTTTTCCTTTCCTTAAGCACACTACGCCACACAGTACTCAGTAGAATCAAATAAATGCATATTAAATAACCAGGGCCTAGGAAAAGCAATAACAACAACAACAAAATCATAATTTTGTTTGTTTTTCATTACAAGAGAAAATCTCTTACTTTAGCCCCATATACGAAAGCAGCCAGGATCTGCAGGAGGTCACCCGTTTCCCAAATACTCTACTTCATCTTAATAAACCCATCTTCAAAATATGCCTTTTTCTGTTTGCCAAGTGCACACAGCGGTCAGAAGCGTGACGCGGGCAAGCCTAGAACATGCATCCATCCATCTATTTTGTCCATCAACACATATATCCACCGTAGTCAGTTCCATTCACCGATGACACTGACAAGTGATGACAGTCTGTGTGGCTAGGGGAAGCTGTGGCTGAAGCATGGCCTCCTCACTCCTAACTTAAGACGACTGTTGTTGGCGCTGTGCTCGCCCAAGCGAGAGGAGCGACAAGACGAGAGGGGGCCGACCTCGGAGCCGGCCAGCTGTGTCGTGGCCCCGAATTGGGCCCTGACCTTGGGCTAGGATGCAGGCCTGTTGGGGGTTAATCCCATCGGCCTCTCTCCTGCCCTCTGGCTGTTTGTGTATGAGGGGGCTATAAATGTAGTACCCCCATCCCCCAAACACACATGCACACACAAACACTAAGAGCACGGGGGTGGGCCTGTGCCCTATCAGCGGGCATGGAGGAGGGCGGAGGGGGGTCCTCCAGAGGCTCAGAGATTAAGCGTAGTATCTGCTCTGGGCCGGTGTTACACTTCCATCTCACACTCCAGAGGGGCGATCCAACATGGCCCCCTTCTTTCACAGAGGAAGAGGGGTGAGAGCACAGAGGACCGACTTTTCAAGGACCTCGAATAAACTGTCGTCAAACTCAAAACACAGCCCGTGGCTGTACCGCACAACTAAACTGCATGCTGGTTTTTTTGGTCAATGTTTATTGTCCGTCCAATTCGATAGACCTAAGCAGTATCTCTAGATAGTTACAGAGTCAGATATGAAACAACGGAGTCGTTCAAAGGAAACCTAGTAGAAGATACAATCGGGTCATCCAGAGGGGGTGTTTCATATGGAGAGCTTTTACTGGAGAGCTTACACCGAGCCCACACCCATCATCGCCCTGAACCCTCCATCCTACTCCAACCCACTACCTAACTCCAAATTCTGTTCAAGCTGACCAGCCAAGCGACCGGGTTCAACTGACAAGCCTTAAGCCTCAGTTTCCTCAAGAAAATACCTGCACTTAAAAGGCTCAGTGCAGTCAAAAATATGATTTCCTGTGTTTTATATATATTTCCACGCCATGAGGTTGGAATAATAATGTGAAATTGTGAAAATGATGATAATGCCCTTTTACTGTAAGAGCTGTATGACATTTTTGCCTGTTTTGCCTGCCTGGCGACATCACCAGGTGGTAAATAAGTAAATGGACCAATAAGAAAAAGAGTTTCAAACCTCTCTGCCAATAACAGCAAATGTTACACCCAGCAAACCATTGCTTCTGTGAACGTTTCCAGAACATTTGTATGGTCGTGGGAAATGTTCACAAAAACGGTCCTGTCATTTTTTGCCTAATTTTGCAAGAACATTCCTAGAACACATTTCATCTGTTCTTTAAAGGTTCCAAGAATGTGTTGTTAGCTTGTGGGAGAACAGTCTGGTGGGAGCATTGTGAGGGCATCACAAAATAATTGTTCCCAAAACACAAAAACTGTCCAGTAGTGCAGATGATTCTACAATGTTTCTTTCGGGGTGCCAAAAAAATGCAGAACACATTTTGCCTGTACTTTAAAAGGTTCCCAGAATGTTTCACTAGGTTGTGGGAACATTGTGTGGACATGACAAGAGATATCTTCCCAAAACAACAAAAACGGTCCAATTGTGCTTACTATTACAATGTTTCTATTAGTTTACAAAAACCATTTGCCTGATCTGAACACATGTTTTATGTTCTTTAAAAGTTACAAAAACACTTATTTAGGTTGTGGGAACATTGTGGGCATATGACAAGAGATAGGTTCTCAAAACACTAAAACGGTCCAGTTGTGCTGACATTCAGATAATGTCAACATATCTTTGATGTTGCAAGAATGTTGATACAACAGCCTTTCTGAGTTATTTAAAGGTTCCCAAAACATGTAATTAGGTTGTGGGAACAGTGCGGATACATTACAAGAGATTGGTTCCCAAAACACAAAATATGCTCATATATATGACATTCATACAATGCTTAAGTTAGGTTGCACAGGAAATTCCCTTGTTGTTAGAATTAAATAAGTATGTTTTTATGATGCTGGTAGCATATTTGCTTTACGTTTAACAAAATATTCCATTGATGTTTACGCACTATACATTTGACCTTGTCTTGGAGGTCCTCAAAACATTTTGAAAATTGTATCTGTAAGTTTGACCTAATATTACCACAACATTCTCAGCATGCAAAAGTGTAGCTCCTTATTAAAGCCTATTGGAATCCCCATTATGTTTCTCTCAAGAATTAACGTCAATCTGCATTTGAGGACTGTATTGTAGGTGATTAAGACACACAGCATTTTAATTTCATTCACAGGACATTTGAACAGCCTTAAATCATACAGACACAGCCATACATTTTACACTTCATATGTTGACAATCTGCACATACGGGGATTGGACCCACAACTCGTTGTATAAGCCATGGCAGTATGGTCAATGGAGAATTCCATGCTTAGACAAAACTAACCCAGGGAACTGCTGGTAACTGGGTTATTCACCATCACTTCCACCAGCCTCTTTATATGCTGCATACTTCTGGGCCCATATCCAAGACTATGAATGCTGATCTATGATCACTTTTGCTTTTCAGATCATGAAAAATAAGTCGGGAGGGACCATATCAAGCATCTCGAAGTAGGAATTATATTGGGTGTGATTTTTTAAAAAGTTGAACAGTCAATTTGTACAAACATTTTAATGTTTTTTTTTTTTTTAACAGGTTGTCTAAATTCTTCATTTCTGACAGGATTTATAAATCTTGATGAAATAAATACATCCTCTCTTTCAGCAGAATATTTTTTTTTTAAGAAACATGGTTAAATAATATGTGGGATTGAACCCGCAATCTTCAGAAAGATCATTTCGCATCTGCACCAGGGGATATTTTTTTTAAAACATTTACCTTTATTTAACTAGGCAAGACAGTTAAGAACAAATTCTTATTTACAATGACAGCTTAGGAACAATGGGTTAACTGTCTTGTTCAGGAGCAAAATTAGAGATTTTCACCTTGTCAGCTCAGGGATTTGATCTAGCAACATTTTGGTTACTGGCCCAACACTCTAACCGCTAGGCTACCTTCAGCCAAGATATCTGCAGACTTGTGGGTTTTTGGCCAAATATGGTCAATCAGGACGGACACATGCTGTGTGCTTGTATCACTGTATTTTACCATTTTCTTTCTTCATCTTGTGTCGAAAGTCTTATGAAATGTGATTTTGAAATTGAAAAAAAGGGTCAAGTTGTTTTACACAATTACACAAGAATACAAGTTATTTAAACAAAGCCCTATCCAACTAAAAAGACTTTCAACACGTGATGAAGAAAAAAAAATCGTAAAATACAGTTTTATAAGTACACAGCATATGAAAGGGCTCAGATGTACTCCAGTATAAGAGAGGATATTATTATCTATTTGATCCACATTTATAAATCCAGTCAGAAATGCGGTTGTAAATATGGTTGTGTTTGTATGATTAAATGTAGTTCAAATGTCCTATGAATGAAATGAAAATGCCATGTGTCGCTATATCACGTACAATTACAGTCCTCACATGAGAAATGCCGTTAAGTCTGGAAACATAACAGGGATGTTTGCTAACCTGAGTTATTATGCATTATTATTAATTGGGGCGGCGGCGGGTAGCCCCGTTCTGAACATGACAGTTAACACACTGTCCCTAGGCTGTCATTGAAAATAAGAATGTGTCCTTAACTGACACGCCTAGTAAAATTTAAAAAATGACAACGTTGTGGTAATATTAGCTACAACTTAAATGTAACATGTTCTAAAGACCTCGAAGAGAATATAAAATGTATATTGCGTCAACACCAACGGAATATTAAGTTAAACCTAAAACAAATATGCTATGAACGTCATAAAAACATCCTTATTTTATTCTTACAGCATTAAGGGAATATCCTGTGCAACCTAACTTAAACATTGTATGAATGTCATCACAACTGAGCATATTGTGTGTTTTGGGAACCTCTCTCTTGCCGACCTCGACCTGCACTGTTCCCACAACCTTATTACATGTTCTGGGAACATTTCAAGAACTCAGAAAGGCTGTTGTATCAACATTCTTGCAACATCAAAGGAATGTCTTGTGAACCCTGATACAAACATTATCTGAATGTCAGCACAACTTGACAGTTTTTATGTTCTGAGAACATATCTTTTGTCATGTCCCCACGATGTTATCACAAGCTAATGGAACATTCTGGGAACCTATAAAGAACAGAGCAATTGTTCTAGGAATGTTCTTGTAACATCCGCTGACTGTTTTTTGCACCCGAAAAATAAACATTGTAGGATCATCCGCACAAACTGGACAGTTTTTGTGTTTTGGGAACATATCTTTTGTCATGTCCCCACAATGTTCCCAGAAGACTGTTCGCATAACCTAATGAAACATTCTGGGGAACCTTTAAAGAACAGATTAAATGTGTTCCTGGAACATTCTTGCAACATCAGGTGAATTCTTAATACAAACATTCCACAATCATCACCACGACTGGACAGTTTTTGTGTAATGTGAACATTTCCCGCAAACCTAACGACTGTTTTGGGAACTTTCACAGAACCAGCTGGTACATTGTGTTATTACATTACCTGGAAACCTAATGAGAACTTTGGGGGAATATTCTATGGTTGTGGTTACAGATGTTGTGCCCAACATTTAGGAGAACATTCCAACGATATTTCATTTAAAACATTTTGTGGAAAATATTTTGTGGTCAAAAATATTCTCTTAAAACCCCTTACAAGAACTTAATGGGAATCTTAGCTAACGTTCTGGGAATGTTCCCGTATTGCTGGATAGACAGTCTTAGCAAAATTATTTTACATTTGAATTGAAAAACAATCACAGCAAGGTACTTTATTGTTGTCCAGAAATGATTTGATATTGAGATTAAAATGGCTGCATTGGACCTTTAACCCTCCCACCACACACACACACACACACCAAAGTCCCTTTCTCGCAAATTACAGCAGTGATGGGACAGGGGCTTTCTCATAGAGTCTGACCCTTTCCTTTAACTTTCAATAGGAAACTCCAGTTAATTGCAACCGCCGAACGCAGGCAAGGGACGAAGGAGAAGATGGGGTTGGGGTGGGTGTGTGTGTGTGTTTGGGGACCAGGAGGTTTTCCTAGACCACAGTAATCCTCTTTGTTAAAGCTAATGTGGCAGAAAAGACCCTTCCAGCGAAGTCCCTCTCGGCCGGTTTAATCCCAGTGTGTACGGAGCAGCCTCTGCCATAAAGGGTTCACTGGCCCAGTGCTTCCGAGGATACCCTAATTGTCCCGTTCCACCAACAGATTAAAACAGTCCTCTAAAATCTCGGAATACCGCCGCTCTCTCTCTCTCTCTCTCGCTCTCTTTCCCCTTTCCGGTCGGTATTCAGAGGGAAAGCTGGGATAGGTCCCGAGCTCCCTGGAGGTCTTCACACACTCGTTCACACAGGCCTTACAGTAGACCCTGTGAGGGAGTCATGAACCTCAGAATGCACTCTGTGAGCAGTGAAGGATGGAGGGACGCAGTCAGGAAGAGCTTTAGCCCTCTTCTTCACGCTGATCCAGCCCTCCTCGTGCTTATTTACCTTGGATCTCAGAAGTGAGAAAGAGACTTGGGGGAAAGGGGCTTAGACTTCCCCCTTGCATCATTAACCACACTGTTAGTCTGTTACTCTTACACACACACACACACACACACACACACACACACACACACACACACACACACACACACACACACACACACACACATATACATGCTGATACACACACGCACACACACACACACACACTCACAAAAGAATGCACACACGATACCCCCCCCATACACACACACTCCTTGACAACCCCCGATCGTCACGTACTACTCTGGCGTCGGAAGTTCCGCCAAAAGCTTCCCATATTCCGCCACGTAAGCATTTTGTTTTTAAGACCAGTGCATTGCCCCCCCCCTGGAGGGCTCCAACTGGCCCAGGCCATCAGACAGTATGTCACAGGGTCCCGTGAAGGCCACATCTTGCAAAGTCCTTTTCACTAGGTGTGGTTATGAACAGCGGTAATGACCCATGAAATGCCTTCTCTCCCAGGCACTACTAATGCGCACGGCCTACACCGAGTGGCAATTCAAAAACACAAGTTATTTGGACTACGCTTGAGCAAGCAGTTATAGAGACCACAGATTATCTTTGGGGGGGGGGGGGGGGGGGGGGGAGTCATGAAGACTATTTTAAAAAGGTGCACACAGGCGAAATGGCGAGTGCTTTTTCTAACGATGTGACCACAGCTGCCGGCAGAGAAGGCAGTTACAGTAGCAGAGTGTAGTGTAGCATATAAGCCCTTCAGATCCTCTATAGCCGGAGGAGTGATTGTCACAATGTCATGGTAACAAGGCAGTTTGAATGACTGGCACAAAAACTAGGAATACATTTATACAAGGGGTTATTCTGGGACAGCGATGGATTGAGTGAGAGGGAAATGAGTGAACAAACTAGGATCACAGAATATCTCCCAGCTTTATTTTTCTAAATGGTTTTCCTTTCTGACACAGAGGTTTAGGACACAATGCTACAAAAGCGTTAGGCTCCACAACAATGCAAAGCTCCAAAAAGATTCAATCATATGGAATTAGTACATGTTCTAAACCACACTAGGTAATGTGTATCTGTCCACAGATATCAACTTGTGGAGTTCCTCGTTGCACGAGTAAAACAATTTGATTGACTTTACCGTTTTGTTTTACAAAGTTACATACTGTAGTGTACAGCAATATACATAGATACAAGTGTGTTGGTGTGTAAGATGGCGGATGTCTGTGTGTAAGGGGGTTTGAGCCTTTTTTGTGCACAACACCGTGACTCGTTAGAGAATTTAAAATCATTTTGGGGGAGGCAAAGTAAATGCATTGTCTTGATCCACCAAATGGAGACAAAGGACTATATGTTGACGTTCTGAGTTTCAGAACCGCAGGATTCACCATCTGGAAAGCATCCAAGTAGTTTTAAGTAACTGTTTCCGCTCGTCGAGACTAAACATCGCCCCCCCCCCCCCCACCCCTCATGACACGAGAGATATGAGGTCAAACATTTGTCTGAATGACAGACTTAATAAGCAACTGCAAGATTTAATGGTGATTTACGATTCATGGAGCATTCAGACAGATACAAATAGGCCCTGAAGGACAAAATGTAGAGACTGCAGGGTCAAGAAGTTTAATCTGAAGGGACTATATACCGTTTGTATGTTTCAATCACAGGTCTTAGCAAGAAAAACATTGACGTCAATCAACAGCTCATAAAAATGAAGGGGAAAATGTACTTTTACGAAATAAAACCTCAAATCAAGCCTCCGTAGATTTAAGATTAATATCAATCCAACTCATAACATATCACAATTATTTCACTGCATGGCCATTTCAGAGTTTGTATGTATATCGGACTAAATTTGTCTAAAAAAAGAATGTCAGTTTGAAATGGCAACAGGTGGTGAGAACCAGCTTTGCGTCTTATATTACATGTGTATAAGAAACAGCCATCGTCCGATATAAATCTATGCATGGGGTCGGTGTTTCAGTGCCGATACAGCACCACACAGTATAGGTTGTCATTTCTGCACTACCTGCGAGGGTAAAAATCTATCTGGATAATTGGAGGGCGATTCAGACGAAGGGGGTTGGAGTTTGGCGCTGCTTGTGGTGCTTCCAGCTGCATGGAGGGTTAATGAGGCCGGCTCTGGAGGTAATGAGGAAGTGCCCTCTTGGTCGCTGGCATCCTCAATGAACCCCAAGCATCTGGACGACACGGGGAAGAAAGGCTGCCACGTCCTGACCCCCATCAGATGCCTTGAATATTTCTGAAGGATCTCTGTCATAATGAAGTATCTGGGGAGAGCGCAATGAGAGCGGGTCACAGCACATGAGGCGGGTTCCTCAGTTCAAAAGAGTCACAATCAACTTAAAGGGTGACCCGTCAATTGGTTGAGGTTAAGGAACCAAGCTTGGGTGCACCACACCACGTTTCTTTTAATGTTGGTTCCTCACTTTAGGGGGGGGGGGGGGGGGGGGGGAGAATGTGGTAACGCTTTCTAAAATAATGAAGTATCTCATAACTTAGCCATGAATACACTTTTCATAAGTAGTTTATGCTTACATACATTTGTATTCCAACATTTATAAATGTAAGTAAGTGTTTATCCAAATGTTTTAAATGGAAGCTCTTAGAAAGTGTTTCCAAACATACATTTCAAAACCAAATAAAAAAATCAAGACTCCTCCTCGTCTTTAAATTTAAAAATATATATGCTGCAACAGATGTCAACAGGCTGAATAGCAAAGGCCAGACTGTACTGCAGCCTGTAGATTGATTGTTAACTGAGAAAAAAAAGCTCAAATTTACCACAAATGACACTCACTGAACAATTCCACCAGGCATACTATTCAAGGCCATGATCGTCAATATTACCATCGCATACGCCATTGACAGGTTTGCTGAATGAGCATCTCTAAAATTTGTATTGACAGCTGTGGTCTGAACTGAGCATCAGCACGGCCGTGGCCTTGCTTTCATAATAATCAATCACTTACCCTGCTTTCAGCTGCATGATTGTCTAATATACAAATGACACTCAATTGAAGGTATTTGACTGCATACTACTCATCAATGCACCTTCTAATCAGTCAATGAAGTAAAAGCCCAACCCTAGAGAATTCATTTCTGTGCCCTGACAGATTGCTATCAGATGGGGTTTCTGCTTTGTGTTGACTGTTGGACTGACAGGGAACCTTAACCCCCTTAAGCTAAGAAGCGGGGAGTGATAAAGCTCGTCTAGGAAGCCCAAAGCTAAAACACATGGACCATCAGTCTTGAAAGGTGGTGCCGAGGTAGTATTTCAGGGTCTAGGCTTGTCGTCATGGCTGCCCTCCCTGAGACCTAAGCCAAGACACTGCTGCTTTTAGGGTGTGAATTGTCAAAGCAGTCTTGAGACAAAGGACTACTTGCATACGGTTGCGTATTTCTTTTGAGGGTTTGGGGCGATCACCCTCCTTTATGTAGCAATCTTCGTTGGAGAACCATGCGGTGAGATAAAGGTGGTCGTGGGCAACTCAGCCTTCTGTGTTTACATCAATTCCTGAACAAAATCACACTGTGTAGGCTGCCAATGAGGCGGGGCGAAATGAAAGGCGGGTATTGAAGAGCAGACCTAATGGTTCCTCATTGAGCGTAGGTGCTAAGTGCTTTAAATGAACAGTGCATTCTTCACATGGCTCTCTGAATCTCTACAGGAGGAGAGAGAAGCAGGCAAGCCAGGCTTTGAGGGACAGATGTAGGCCTAGCTTCAGAACATGGATCTCCCTCCAGCTAGCAGGGGGACCCTGGGAGTCCTGTCTAACTGGTGAGAAGCAGGCCTCTGAAAACTCAGAGCCGCTTCACCTGCTATCCTCCAACGGCATTCCCCCTCAGGATCTTCAAGAAGATAACCAGCTAAGCCAGCCCAGAAGTGCCTCTCTTCCCGCCCTAAACGAACAAGCCCTCCACACTTCGGCAAACGTGAACCCCTCCTATTAGAAAGGGCTGTGGAGCAGAGAGTTGTGTGAAGAACCTCAAAGCCTTCAGAAAAGAATGGCTTTTGAAGGCTAAACCCCGGGATTAGGTGGAGGTCCCTTACGGTTTCTCCTGTTGGCCCCCACAAAACTGGCACAAAGGAGATATCAGCTCCTCTTTTCACAGCCCATCACAGTAACCGCCCCCTAGCAAGATTATATCTAAAGTGATGGGGAAATTGATACGGGATCACTCCGGTGGAATTGGACCGATAACAGTTATCATGATTGGAGAAACTCAAATGTGTAGAGATACAGACTACTTGAAGTCCTGGTGACCACTAAGCTCTAAGGGAGCATTATAAGTCTCAATGCTTTACACTCCATATCTACAAGGTCGTTTAACCAAATGTAAAGACAGATTGGCTAAATAGACTATTCCGACAGCTGAAAATAAATGGTATAATAAACTAGACTGTCATTGAAATCAAAGGATAATACATCTAAAATGGAAAGGCTATGTGCTTCTATTCTCCAATAAAACTAAAAAAATCTGATTTGTAGTTCTAAGGCCATCCTTTAGAATAGATGCTTGCATTTCCATTAAACAACTTTCTTCCTCCATGCTGTAAGTGGGTTTGTCTTTTAAGCAGCACTAATCTTTAAAGGGCTATCGGTACCATCAGCAACAATGCAATCATCGCTCAAAACACTTCCTCCAGCAAAGTGGCTTCTATGCCCTGAAAAATGCATGGACTAATTAAAGTTCCATCGCTAACTAAGGGGACCCCCAAAGTGTTGGGTGACAGTCAATATGGGGGTCACTCCCTTCAGAACATGTGAGGGGGATCCCCCCCCCCCCTAAGAGCGTTGTCTATCCCTTGTGCGTCCTTGTGCCGTCCGAATATACACCTTTGTTTTGGGGGCCCGTAATTCGTCTTAACGCTGGGATGAACAAGAAAAGGGACTCCCTAATCCTATTAGCGTAGCACCTGAGCTGGAATGGCTAATCCTGTTTAAACTCACTCCACAGGCTCTGTAATCTCCCCATATCCTGATGTTCAGCTGGCTTCACCGCCGCCCCGAGGTGAGACTGCACTTTAGCATCGCACGGGAGCGAGGGCCAAGCGCCGAGAGGTTCCCGCCGCCACCAGGATTACCGCCGGCCGAGTTTCACACAACACCTAGAATCTCACCCCGGTATTGTTAGGTATTCATGTTTCTCTACTGTACCGGCATACAGAGAAGATACTGGCGTGTTCAATGTGTTTCTGAGGCACTAGAGATATGCCAGATGCTTAGACATGTTAAAGTGAGGTGTTTTCGTGGAGTGTAGGGCCAAAAGGGGCAAATAGCAGATTAATAGGGAAGGGTTTTTCATTCAATTCTAGTCATCTTTGTGCGTATGAGGTTTTCAAAACGATGTTTTTAAATCTTCCCTCGATGTGCTCAGAACTAGTATCTCATACACAGTACAATGCCATGCGTGATGCTGAAACTGTCAATTGTGCTGAATCATTTAACCAAGAAGAAACAATAGAAGGCAACTGTAGTCGCATGCAGTCATAAGCAGCAGTGCTCCAGCATGTTAGTGTTCCTAATAATGTCTATGTTACTACACATTATGTTCACATGTTTCATTTGTGCACATTTCTAAACAATTGGTCCATTTTCAAGCTCGACTCTTCCTAAATTGAGAAACTGAAACCCAAACAGGCCTATCTAAACCTTAAAAACTGCACCGATTCCCTCGCCGCTTTTGGTAACCCACTTTTGGAGCTCCTTGCCCCTGGTCATAGAGAGATTTAGGAACATGAGTGGTGGCGGCCCTGGCTCGGGTTTCCATTGTCACACCAGTCATGTTCCCTCTCCTGTTACTGCCACTGTCCCCGTCTTCCATCCCCCTTCTCTCTCTCTCTCTCGCTCTTTCCTTCTCTATCTCTGAAGAGGCATGCCTGCCAACAGAGCTCAGTCAGGAGGTCACCTCCATTAGTTTCTCTGTGATTCAGGACTTCAGTGTCACAAGAAACTCTGAACGTTTCAAGGTTTTTTTGCAACCTGCTATGTGATTGCCTTTGTACAGGTGATATTAAAGGATCCATGTCAGCCCATTCCTACCGTTGCGCCTGGAAGGGTAAAAAGAGCTCACACAAAAAAACCGGCAGTACGTTACGTGCAGTTGATATCAAAGTCCTGTGCCATATCTGACGTCAGTTCACATTCGGAGCACATCACTGTCCCGATAGCATTGTAAAAGGCCATAATACCACGCCAGGTGAAAAACGATCCTTTTGTGCAGCTTTAAGCTCTCGTCTCTCATTTCTCACATTTTTCACTTTCCCGGATCACAAGCATCCTCGCTGGATGATGTACTTATTCATAAAACGTCAGAGTCCTAATAAAAAAATATTGGGAACTTGGGAGTGTAATTCCATTTCCCATTCTGTAGGGATTGAGAGAGATTGTTAAAAAGTTTGCGATGCAAGAAATTATTTTGAAATGTTGTCAAATGCCAATTTATGAAGAGGGAATGAGATATCCAAACGTTCACAAGACACTGGGACAGCAGAGGGTTTCACAATGGGTTATACAACACCTTCTCTGACAACAATATACAGTGCCTTCAGAAAGTATTCACACCCCTCGACTTTCTCCACATGGAAATGTAATCCATTGAAATGGATTACATTTAGTTTTTTGTCACTGCCCTACACGAAAAAAAACAATAATGTCAAAGTGGAATTATGTTTTTCTAAGTTTTTACAAATGAATTACAAATGAACAGCTGAAATGTCTTGAGTCAATAAGTATTTGTCCCTTTTGTTATGGCGAGCCTAAATATGTTCAGGATTAAAAATGGCCTTAACTAGCCACATAATAAGTTGCATGGATTCACTCTGTGTGCAGTAATAGAGTTTAGCATGATTTTTGAAGGACTACATCATCTCTGTACCCCACACATACAATTATCTGTAAGGTCCCTCAGTCGAGCAGTGAAATTCAAACATAGATTCAACCACTAATACCTGGGAGGTTTACCAATGCCTCACAAAGAAGGGCACCTATTGGTTGACGGGTCCAAAAAAAACAGAAATTGAATATCCCTTTGAGAATGGTGAAGTAACTAATTAAACTTTGAATGGTGTATCAATACACACAGTCACGACAAAGAAACAGATATATTACATATATGGGTATATATTCCAAAATATGCAATCTGCAACAAGGCACTACAGTAATACTGCAAAAAATGTGGCAATGCAATTCAATGTTTTGGGAAAATCCAATACAATTCATTACTGAGTACCATTCACCATACTTTCGAGCATAGTGGTGGCTGCATCATGTTATGGGTATGCTTGCAATCGTTAAGGTGTGTGGAAGTTTTTCAGGATAAAAAAGAACTGAAATGGAGCTAAGCACAGGCAAAACCCTAAAGTAAAACCTAGTTCAGTCTGCTTTCCACCAGACACTCAGAGATTAATTCCCCTTTCAGCAGGACAACAACCTAAAACACAAGGTCAAATCTACACTGGAGTTGCTTACCAAAGAGACAGTGGATGTTCCGGTGTGGCTGAATTACAGTTTAGACTTAAATCTACTTGAAAATCTATGGCAAGACCTGAAAATGTTTGTCTAGCAATGATCAACAAACCATTTTGGAATACTTTCTGAAGGCACTGTGTCTCAGAAGGTACATCTTGGAAAATGTATGCTGTTCTGGCATTGTGGCATCCATAATATGAAGCCAAAACATTATAAATGGCCAGTTCCTTCATGGGGCTACTAATCATGAGATTGTAGAGCAAAATGGAAGGCTTTTTATTCATTTTTACTTGTCATTAATTTAAAAAATGGTCTAAGAGAATTACACATTACCTTCATAAGGCCTCATTCACCATTAGTAGTTTATGAACTCATGGAAATAGACTATACACTATACAGCATCTGAGAACACTCTATTCAATATTGGCGACAATGTACAGTACACCTAAGCAGGTTAAGTGTTGGCTACTTCTGTTTGTACTGTCTGTACCTAACTCCTCCCCCCCACCTGCCCACCGAACCCCAAGACCCCAGATAAAAGCCCTTTTTTCGGTCCATGTGAATGACAGGCTTGACATGTCTGCTATTCAGGAAAGAAGTCTCCCAGATGACATGGGAGCAATGCTCCACTTTTTCACAAGCTTTTCTTTCTCCTTTCTCTCTCTCCAAATCTCCAGTTGTTTGAAGGTCAAAGCTTACTGTGCACTGTGGTATAGCAAATCCCCACCCTCTCACTTGAAGACAGAACCATGTGTGCCAAAGCCATCGCTCGTTCACCCCGTCACACAGTCACGCCATGCTAAGAAGAAACAGGTGAGGGCCTACAAGGCTCAATGGCTGTTCTGCAGAGACCTACCAAGACCGTCAGGTCACACCACACATGACTGTCAAATCTAGGCTAAAACATCATCCAAGCATCCAAAACAAAAACAAAAAACATTTGTTTTGCTGTAGCAAAAGTATTGCTGTGGTTGTAAGCTTACATATTCATGTTCATTTACAGTACGTAAACCTGATCTAAATTACATTCACTGAATGAGAGGAGACTAGGCTCTTGTATTCAACCTCATTGTGTCTGGAGTTGAATTTCCACAATTCACACATCAGGCAGCTAACTCTATCCTGAGGTAAATATTGTTTTCAGATCTCCTGGTATGTGTTTTCTCAATAACTAGTTAAATATAAAGTTCAGAAATATGATTACACCTAGTTGTAGAATGGTCAAAATGTCAAACTTTACTTTTAAGATTGTAGTGTTAATTATGTTAATGATGTAGTGTTAATGATGGGTGGACCCATATATTTAATAAATATTTTGGGGGTTTGCGGTCAACATTTTTTTGTTCCTCCGAACATTTTTCTCAATAGCATTAACTGTTATTTATTATTTTTGCTGGCGGTAAGAATAATGTCCAAGAAGAAGAAAAAAAACATTGTCTACTAAGAATTTTCGACTTACATTATAAAGTGCAAAATAAACTGCTGGTATACATTCATAAACAACTCGATAATTCATTATTTCAGAATCAACTGAAGAACTGCATGACCCATTTACTGTTCACTCACTACTTAATGCCTTACCCTCAGTGAATTCTGTGGGATAGCCACTAATGCTAACAGCAAGTTGTCCTAAATGGCGCGGACAATTTTTTTGTAGGCCATGTATGCATAAGATTATGTCGTGGTACTAATGTATAAAGTGTAAGGCGTATAGTATAAAATTGAGGTATGTTGTTTTTTGTTTTCTTATGTACGAAAAAAAGCAGATACGAGAATTTTTTGGGCCGATATATGCTACATATATTTCAAATAATGACAATTAACGCAACATGTAGGATACTCCTGGTCAAAACATTATGGTGGGAAGGCATTCTGAACTCAATAATCAATATCAAAACTGTGAAAACATGTCAATATAAATAAATAAAAACTCTAAATTATTAACTACATTATCCTCTGTATGTTACCCTGAAATCGAGCATTTATTTAATGGAGATCAATATAGAAATGGAATAGTAAAAATGTTAATAATAATTCAAAGCGTTTTCTAAAAAATGTACAACAAAGACAGTGTTAAGATATTATCACAATTTAATCAGAAAAAAAATACTAGTTCAATATCATCCATTGCTAAGAATATCAAATATATGAAAATATTTTTGACCAATTTCCAACCAATCAATAAAATGATATGGACCTATTACCCATGTACAAACTATGCAAATATCTGAAGCCTAAATATACATAGGCCTAACTTCATTCTTTTACATTCTGGCCGCCATTTGGGTCAAGACTACCTTTGGGGGGAGAGGATTGGACAATTATATACAGGAGATATTGTTTAATTAGTAAAGCATATCCTTCTATGTGGTGATATAAACATGATTAGAGTGTTCTAATCTATGCATCAATCCAGAACTAGCACTTCAATTCAAAGCACACATCTGTGATAATAAATTCCTGCGTACCTTTTCACAGAAATCAAATTAACATACCAGAACAACAACAAATCCTTTCTCAGAGACAGGTTAAACCCTACTTAAAAAACGTTTCTCTACAGTCAGAAGTGCACTATTTTATCACTCGGAAGGAGTGTTGATTTTGTTTCCATTGTGGCATGTTAGTTTAATCAAAGCACGTCCGTGTATCAAAACACATGCAAGTGTGCAACGTCGGTAGCATAGTAAAAGACTCATGGGTTCAAGCCAGTTCATCTTTGTCCGAGGAAAGGACAACGAGGCTAGTAATTCTGCTTCAGCAAAACAGTAGAGCTAATCCCTACGACTTCACTGATTCAGTTGAGTGTTTGATTATTTACTTGTATACATATACATATATATATATAATATATATATATATATATATATATATGGCCCTACAGATGTAGCTACATCCTTTCCAATTCCATGACCAATATATTCAATTGGTCCGCGGTCAAAGAAATGGATGGTGAAGAAAAATCTCTTTGGGGGAAGTGGTAAAAGACTTGGGAGCAATATGCTGGTCCTGCTGGAGTCTTCCTGTCTCCTTGACCGCCTGCATTCTAATGTGCTCCCCTGCCCTCTTATCACTGAGAGACGTTTCCCTACACATTCAACCGTGAAAGTTTGCCATTAACGTAACGCGGTCCCCCCCCCCCCCCCCCCCCCCCCCCCCCCCGCGTGATTGAATATGGTGCTGTGCGGAAACCAAGGGGACACAAAAGTGGCGTCCTATTTTGAAAGGGTGCTCCATCCACCACAAGTAAATCCACCACTTCATAACACTACACGAATGGGCGAGAGGAGTACATTGACCCGAAAGCGATCGAAAATGCCTTTCACAGTTCTGAAGGGGCATCTCCACTCTCCATTATATTCATTCAAATGATGTTCTGCTGGAGGATAAAAAGCCAAATCAGAACCTGATGAAGGGGTAATGAAGAGAGAGGCAGAGCTTTACGCCCAATGTGCATCAATAAACGTAAACTATTACCGCGGATCAATTAGGGAAACACCGTCGTTACTTTTACGAGCGGGGCCCGTCCGAATTCGACAACACCCATTACATTTATCAAACGCCTGGCAGTGATTTTACAAGCAAGAAGCGATTAGGATGTTGACGCAATTAACTGCTGTCCGGCTTTATTGTGTTTGGCGGTATAGTAATACAAGAACAGAATTACATTTATATCCCTCACACGTAAATCACATTTAAAAAGGTCTACATATAAATGGGAGGAGAGCATTAGAAGATATGATAGCAATATGCCAACAACGTTCAAAAATAATGCAGGACCAGTTTCAGAAGGCTCAGGGCACAAAGCAAGGACAGGAGAATAGGCGAGGTGCTGGGCTCTTTCATCCCGGGAGGCTTTCGAAGGGTAACACCAATCTGCCTTAAATCTGCTAAAAGAAATAAACCCCACAACTGACTTGTTATGGCAACAGAGATGTGGAACGCTAAAGGCCATAGGCCTATCCTGGGCTGAGAGAGGTGGAGAGAACGCCTCACCAGTCTGCACATTTCAAGTGTAACTAATGCAGTATGTGGTTAGGGGGATTTATTCACAACCCTGATTAACAGTAACACAGAGATTTTCACTGTTTGCCCTCCTTTTGGAACATTCTCGTGGTGGATACAGTTAGTTTTTGAGAACACCTGGCAAAGTTCAACGTTTCTAGCTCTCTTGATACACGAGACTGCCTATGTGGAAAGAGAATGTGGGTCTGGCATTAAAATGCATGAGGAGTAGATAAGGCTTGATGAAGTGCTGGTAAGCACTGTCGGGAAGAACAAGAAACATCAAATAAACAACAGCAAAAGGGGTCTTTATTTACTTTTTTGATAACAAATAAAATAAGCTATGGTTAATAAATGAGACGGCAGCCATTACTCGTCGTTCATCAATATTTGAGATCCCGGCGGCAAGACGGGCTGCTGAGCCATGCGGAACAAGGCCGACAAAACTCGCCACCTAGTTCACTGTCTGCCACCGATGTGACCAGTACAGCCATTCTCAGTGTCTCTACACAGGTGGGGGTACAATGGAAGGGAGGTTGGTGACAGACTGATTGAACAAACGGGACACCCGAGTCACCCGAAACTCTACATTTGTTCACCATATCTCAGAGAGAGAATAGAAGCGAAAAGCAATACACTCTTGTCTCGAGTCAAAATGGGTAATCGCTGACACATCTAATGCAATTTCGGGAAGAAAATAAAAATAGCCAAAGTCCAAAGCACTACACTTAGGTCAGAAGATTGTTTATAGATTTTTCAAAACTATCACTGCTTGTCAGATACAACAACTGAAGAATGGGGATTTTTTTTTGTCCGTAGGGACAAGGACTGTAAAGCAGGCGATTCATCATGTCCAACATTAGCATAACCTTGATTATCATTGGACATGAAATGCAGTGTCCTACCAAATGAAGCAGGCTTTGGGCTTACACACTCTCCGGGTCATTTTATTTCATGAAGCTTTGAACTTAGATTACTGATTAGCGAATTCATCTTTCATACCAATTGCTTTTGTAGATATTATGCACCAACTTTAATCTTTAATGAGATGTTAGAGCCATTTAATGTTCAATTGTGTCAGGCCATTAATGGCCAATTCCATGTTAAAATAATTATTCCATTCCAGGCCAACTTGCTGATTTGGAAGTGAAACTTCTTTTCCCCTTTTCATTTTCATTAAGATGGGAATATGGTCTCGTATTTTCTTGCAAAAAAAGGTTGATTTTCTCTCAGTCAACCTTTTTTTCCCAGATATTCTTTCACTAGTCTGTTTCTAAAATGCCTTGGAGGAGGAATTTGAAAATTCAGAGCCAAACTAGTTCATGACCTGTGATGAAAACAAGGAACCTTCATTGGAATAGCTACGAATAGAGTTGGCCTCCCATCTTGTATAAATGAGACGGCAGTCCACATGGCTCCACATTAGGGCTGGCTAAAAGGAGGCTGTGTTTTGTACAAGTGAACATAGCAGACAATCTTTTCATTTAAAATCGAATTCCCTAAATAACAAATATGCTGAGCCTTGTGCTCAGCCATGGAAAATGCCTATTCCCCAGTCCAGAAAAGAAAAGGTAATTTTATCAAGACAAACCAATTACGTATATACTTTTACCATATTCTCTCCATGACGGATTTTTAATTGCAGTATATTACTGAGAGAAAATGTCAGTGTTTCCACAACAACGAGCCCAATGGGGTAGACCATAGTCTCAAGCTTGTCACGAGAACTCAAGCCTGTTCAATTTCACGTCCATGCTCATCTCATCAAGTGCTTGTGAGTAAAAAGGCTTCTATTTTTTACCTTCAGGAAACAGATCTCCCATTAAAACGGGATATGAGTTTGAGCAGTACAGTAATTAGTGCATTATGTGATCCCAGAAAAGGTAGAATTCAAGTTGAGATGGCATTGCAAGCCGCCACTCTCATGACACCTTGAATTAATTACGGGGGGCATATGGGTGATGCTGAATTGTACACACACAGGGCAAGTGGCCCATAAAGTGCTGTCCAGTTTAAATTGAAAAACGGAATTAATGCCAAATGAGTAGTAAACTAGCAAAAGATTTACGACAGTGTTCTGCTCCCTGCTTGCGGGAGAACAGTCCGGTTTCAATACAGCACCCCATTAGAGAAACAACATACACTGCACTTCGAAATGCAATGCCATATCCTTATATCTGAAGGCCTTAAAACAGTAAGCAAGAATTTCATTTCTACAGTAACAAATGTAACTTTACATTCAAATATGTTGTATTTTTGTAACAAATAGGAAAAAATCGGGTACACCTGAATAGTAACGCACAACCTATTGCACTATATGTACAAACAGTACAAACAGTGTTCTAAAGAAACACTTTGAGGACAGCCAACCCCTACTATATCCAAACTGTGTGAACCATGAGAAACATGTATTTTTCGCAACTTCACCTTTCTAAACAGCGAAAACATAAATTCTACAGCAATAATATATACAAAAGAATATATTAACATTTTTGCAAACTGCTCTAAGATAAGATACATGGCAGTTCCTCCACGATTTCGCAGAGATTTGTTTGTGATATTTGAGGGGGGAAAGGCTTTATTTTGCTGCGGCAATTCTGTCATTTTGCACGGCAATACGTAATGATTCTGTCCAATTTGTCGCGAAAACGCGCTGACGAGGGAAAACGTTTGTGTGGCTTGACTGAACCATATTATGCTGAAAATGTGCCGTGAATGTTTGAAATTGCGAGCACTCTTTTTGTACTGTGGTGATGGTTAATATTATGTGAAAATATTGCGATGATTTTAGTGTTTAATTCGGAAATAGTGTGGTAATTGGTCAAATTTACAAGCCTTCCCATAATACGCGGGGAACCTGGAGGGACTGACTTGGTCTTTCAATGCAGTGGTTCAAGTCTTGAATTTGGAGGACTTTTTTCCCCAGAAGGGTCCATTTGTGAATGCGAGCAGATCATTGGGAAAGAAAACATGAGATTGTTTCCCGTTACTCTCCACTCGTCCATTCGTTTTGGCATGGAGCCGAGTGATGCTTCTCCACTTTCAACAGTATGAGGTTAAAGCACAGAACTCATTATTACTCATATGTATTGGTGTAAAAAGCGGTTAAAGTTCCTCATTTCCTTATTAAATTACATTTTCAAGATAGTTCTATCTGTCAACACCAATCGATCTTTGACTGTAGTTCAAACCAGATTAAATTCTGCATAAAAACCATTTGACCCATTTAAACTGTTTGGTTACCATCTTTAATCATCGTCCATGTCATTTCTTTGTCTTGGCTCTCGACACACCAAAAATGAAGGTCTTCCTACCATGAATGAGAAAATGGCGGACCATGTTGCCGAGCAGAGCAAAAACGATGTAACGCCACCTACAGGAACCTCAAGCCACCATTGCACAGACATGTTTTACTATCCAAAAACTCCAAGGTTATACCCTCTGAAGCTTATTTTCATGATTTGAAAAGTATTCCCTTCATCGTTGACTTCAAAGCTTCCTAAAAAATATAATCATTGAGTACAATATAATCTAGTGTCCTCACAGGCCAGCTACCACTACTATTTCCCCTCAATACTCCCCAATAACCTCAGCGAAACTAGGTCAGAACGGAGGGGACGGTATGAGGAAAGCAGATATCATGGAATGGCAAAGCATGGCGTTAAATTAGTAGGCAAAATGGAAGACCACAGTATCAAATCATAGTATTTCTTAGAGTATATCGTTCTAATAGCTTTCCGTGTGGCATAGATCATAGCCATTCAATTGACTTGTAAGTTACATAGCAACTGCAACATGCCGAAAACCAGATACGTAAAACACATACGAAAACACAAGGGGGATGTCATTAGCAGCGGAATGGCCGTTCAACTGATGACAAACCTAAATTCCTTTCATAAACCCACATTTTCTTGGGGTGCACTTGATTCACTTTTTTGTGCACCATTTATTATACAATTTTAATTGAGCATCTACAAAAATTCAAGAGTGTTGCATATGGAACTCGGGCGATCAGAAAGATGTTGAAGAACAGAAATTGCTTTTCCAAAGGAGCTTAAAATGCACCAATAATGAACTACAGACAAGTCACCCCCAACACACAAAAAAAACGAAAGCGATGTTAAGGGTTTAAGTACTGATCAATACATATAGCGACCTCCTTTTAAATCTGTGCTTAGGTAAGACTTGACCGTTCAAACGGGCAATTCTGTAATGGACACTGCAATATGCATCAACAGTGGTCCGGATCATTTTTGTTGAATGCATGTTATACTTTTGTATAGATCATATTATACTTTGACATGTCTTACAATATGCATCAACAGTGGTCCGGATCATTTTTGTTGAATGCATGTTATACTTTTGTATAGATCATATTATACTTTGACATGTCTTACTTCAATATCAAATCATTTCAATGTAATAGAACCACGGTACACGAAACACCAATTAATACACCTAATGCTTCATTGTGCTATTTGTATTGAATTAGTGATGCAAATTATATATATATATCTTTGGCTAACAATTGTTTAGAGATGTAGAGCAAAGTAGGCCAGTGTTTCTGCTCCTTCACTAAGGCCCCTCACTCGCAACCAACTAAGTCTCACCGGCCTACTCCCCTTTTAATCCTTACTATGCATCCGGTTTTCTAGCCTCGCTACTATCCCACAGTGTAAACCACATCACTGATTGTTGGAAACACACCTCAGACCAACAATTAACAGATATTACATATGAACTGTTTCAACAACCAATTGGAGGACGGTATAGGCTAATTCAAAGGATTCCAAAATGTCTGCCTAAACCATTTTTCGAATTGGTTCTTTTGTTTTCAACCAACAAAATGTTTGCCAATGTCATAAAAAGAAAGCATATTACATCCATATGACATGCATATTGCCTTTGCCATCACATTTTTATTTATTTAGAATGTTTAGGCGAACGAGGAAAGTTTTACAATTCCGCTTACTGCATTCAATGATTGCTATTGGAAAAGACACCACATAACAACGGACTTTAAAAAAATAAACCACATCATACAACCTACTCAGGATCCAAGCCCTGTTATGCCTAGTGCCAAAGTCACTCCTATCGATGCCTTACACAACTTCAGACTCCTTTAATAGAGATATACAGTGTGAGACTCTAATAGTTCTCACATGATTTTGTGTCAGAAAGGAAGCATCGGATATCACGGTCATGTGACTCGGTAGAAAATTCACTGTTATCCAAAAAGCTCCACTTGGCCTTCAAAACACTTATGATGTAATTTTCTTTTTTTGCAGAGCCAAGACAAGTTATTTCCAGTACGGCAAATAAGTATTGAAGCAGCCATGGTTCGTGTTGCATTGTAATCCATTATGTATGCACTATTATTTTTCTCATCACTCTAGGAAGGAAAATAACTAATGAATTCAACATACACCAAATACATAGGCATATTTCATTTTCTTTCCTTTTTATATCTGTGCCCAGCCTTAAACAAAACATTGGTTTCTAGGGAGATTTGAGAAATTTGCTTATGTTAGACAAACATCATCTTTGTAAATTGTGAGGGATTTTTTTTTTTTTTTTTACAACAAATTGCTCTCTAAACTTGACAAGAAATGAAGTTTGATTCAATCTTTCGAGGGTGTGCTGGCACAATTCCAATGCGTAGAATATTGCAAGGGTCAAGCACAAACAATTTCCCAAGAGCTCAATACTGATGGAATGTCTTACTTAATGTCTTCCTTCTATCATTGATCTTAACCTTCCTCCAGTAATTAACTAACTGGAAAGAACTAGTTCATGTTCAAAATGGTTCCAACAGCTCCAGGCCAAAATATCAATAGTGCACTGGAGTGAACTGAGGGGCTAAAATGAAACAAGTACGGGATATTCTACATGGGAGACCAAAACCTTGCTGCGTGTCAATAAAATGACTTGACAACATTTTTTTTGTTTTGTGTATAACCATGTAGTCTGCCTCTAAACCGAGTTTTGCGTGTCTTAGTGGAGATGTTTTACTCAATCTAATTTTAAAGGGGATGGGGGAAACCACATTTTGCTTTGGCCTACAGTATTTTATCACACTTTCAAATGCAACTTCATAATGACAAACTACAGACACAATGCATTTTGAATTCAATGTGATACGTTTGTGAACGTGAAACCCGAAAGCCTTTGGCAAGATGTTATAATCAAGTGAAATCCTGGTTTAATGGGACTTGCTTTACACTCAGCTGGGAGAGATGTGATAATGGGGGTAAAAACAAGAAAAGTTATAAGTGATGTAGTAAGTAGGTCTTACAATGGAAGCAAAACATGGGATACATAACTAGGTCAAGCACATCTCCCGAACTCAAAGTATTTGTAGTTAAAGAAGGAACTTCAACGTCATCTATTCAAAGAATTGAAGTTGAGGGGAAAACTTCTTAAAGGTGAGCATGGTTGATGAGCTTTTGAATGCGCTGGGCTATTTGTGAGGCATTTTTCTTTAGCTTAGTCTAAATGTCCAGCTATTTTATCGGGGTTCACAAATGATCTATCCAACAATGTAAATTGGCATCGCTGAAAGTTGACTCCTACAACTCCTTACCTTGGGTTCGTGCTGTTCCAGTAGACTGCATATCTGTCTGATATAATCTTGCTATCGTCAGCCCATACCGCGACCCAAGATAAGAGGGCAACAACCATAAATGTCAACTCCATTTGAAAAGCTAAATAGTTATTGTCCATTATGAGCAGAGTCTATATAATTCGTCGCGTTGTTGTCTGTAACTTATACTGATACAAGTACAATCATGTGTTTCTGGTTGCTGTTTAAATGGACATGGTGCTCTTCAACTTGCACGAGGTTTGTTTCCAGTCCACATTCAAATTCCAGGTGCTCCCAGCTGCAGTTGTTCGTCTTCAGTTGAAGATGTACAATGTATACATTCCCATTCGTGAGAACACTAGTGAGAAGTCCAAGCAGATGCAGCGGTGTCTATGGGGTTAAATTAGATTATGTTCCACGAAGGTTCATCAATTCTGTTAATTCACAGTTTGACTCAGCTCGTTGCTCTCCTTTTGCACGGCAAGCTCTTCCAATAACTATTAAAATCCATTTTCTTCAATGACTGTAATTGATAAACGCCTTATTTGAACACATTGCGCGACACTCATCATATATTGTTGGATATTCATTGACGCCAAATATAGGCCTACTGTCGTTTGTCCTTTAAATCCATTCCTTTCTGGCATGGCATACTTTCTAAAACTTTAGTCGTCGTAAATATAACTCTCACCCATCCATTCTGCTACCGTCCTTCAATTTACGGGTCATCCAAATCAAGATGCTTTTTACTCCACATGTGCGCGCATAACGATGTCCATTCAACTCAACGTTTCAGGTCCGTTTTGTGAGATACAATGTTTCAGTCAAGCAACCACTTCTTGTTCCTCCAGAAGAAACTCAAAATATCACAATGTTGCAGCCGCGCGATAGAAATCCAAGCCCGTGAAAAACCATTGGCTCACAAGTTGTGTCCTGCTCTGCTCATCGGTCAGTCACAATCTGAGGCTGGAACAAAAGCAATTATCTAATGTCGTCCGTGGCTACTGTCCTCCGCTTCCTTCACTGGCAAAAGTTATCAATAGGATAAGTTGCTTTCTTGATGCGTGCTTATCGCGTCATCCTCGCAACGCCACTACCAAAGCATGAAGTGCAGACACTGAGACACCGCATCCGTTGCAAAGTTGCTGGTGCTATTCCTGCGTTGTTTGGGGTTGCTGTTGTGAAAAGGCCAAATTCTCTTGTCGCTCTTCCCTCGTTCCTACGTGTGGTGTACAGATCAGTGGAGCTGACATGATCGATTTTCCCCCTTTTTTTGAGTCACGGTGCTTCTCTCTCTCTCTTTCTCCTTCAGCACATGGTTCGCTCCCTCTGGCAAAGCCGCGCGCTCTCTCAATTCACTTCTCCCCCACACAGCGGGGCGGGGCTGGGAGACCGGCCAGCTAGGAGCCCCAAAACTTCTGGGGCCCTTACAATTTCAGAAAGCTTCAGAACAGTTTTCGATACTGTTATCCTGTTATACATACAGTAACTTATAACTATAGCCTACAAAAAAATATTAAATCATGTCCAACGTCTAATGTTTATTGTATGGTCCAACTATCTGTATACATTTGTTCATCCTTGCATAAGTGTCTCTTAGGCTAATGAAAGCTTTTTATAGGAGTTAGTCATCCACTTGTTATGGTAATGTTGATTAGTCATTAGCAAAATGTTAAGTTCATCATTCATGTGTGTGTGCGTGCACATACATATCACAGCTGTGCTCTGCAGTGGATTAGGGGTGTCTCACTTGTCACTGTTTGTGATTCCCATGATTCTCAAGCTTCTCTCTCCCCCCCTCCCCTCTCTGGGCCTCTGTTCCTCTCGTGGAATCAGTGAGCGTTGCTCCGATATGCCGAGGGCAAAAAGGAGAGCGAGCGTTCCGCCCAACGTGTGTGATTCAGCGTTGATAAATATTTCACCGACTGGGTAGGCGGCTGGTGGACAGGGTTATAACCAGGGAGAAAGAGAGGGTAGAGGGAAGAAAAATACAAATGAAACTTTAATTCCTGCTTTTAAAAATGTCACATAGATTAATGACGCACCGGTATTAAAGTTTCAGAGGTTCCCATGCATAAATGCATAGGCCGCTGGGTGCTCAACAACTTGTGGCAGAGGCTATGTGAAATAATTGTAGTTCGGGCAGGTCGTTTTGCCACAGAGAGCAAAGGGAAGTGTCAGGCTGTTACACAGCACCAAAAGCACATTAGCATGTTCACAGGAATCATGTGCCAAAGAAAGGACGATTCCCTGAGTAAACCACAGCGGATATATAATGGAGGCAGTGTATCCCCAGACTGGAAGCCAGCTTCTGGGTCCTGCTTTACTGTATGGTTGACTTTGGAGTGTGGAGCACTGATGACTAGGTTTTCTTCAGGAAACCTTTTCTAATTCATAGGTTGTTACTGTGTAGTTAAAATGTGATCATGCAATTTCTTGGTAATTACCTTGTAATCTCTGAACCGTAAAATAAAGTGCTTCCAAATACACTGGTGAAATGCACTCCGTTTTAAAGGGCACACAGAGACACTTGTCTCCTGTCCTTAAACAAGTGCATATGAATAAGACGAGCTGAGGAGAGGAAGCCACTATAGACTTTTGAGATACACCCATAGGTGTGGTGCACATCAGTGCACATCGAGGAGTTGTTTCCCTCGACCTCGATAGACTATGTGTTTAGAATGAATCAATAATGGAATGATGACTACAGCTGTACGGTTTTAAAGGGGGAGCATTTGTATTGTGACACACCGACAGAACAGGCAAGTATCCCACTCGCCACAGACAGATTACAACAGAAGCCGGGGGAAGGCAGGCGTCTGGGCTAGAAGTTATATTTCTCCACGGCCCTGCCCCCCCCCCCCCCCTGAAGGCTTTACGGCACTAATTACATCATTTCTGGGGTTACAGGAGAATCAAAGGCCTGCGGCTGGGTAAATTATTGTCGGAGACCTTCACCCTCCATTGGTCCGGGGCCTATTTGTGAAAACGGCGAGCCGCACAAGCTCAGAGTGGACAGATCAAGAACCACGGGTCCCATAATGCCACCTATCGGGAGAGGCAGGCAGCGCTAGACTAGCCTAGCAGAACCGGAAGGTTCTGAACCGGAAGGTTCTGTCAAGGGTTTCAAGCAAAGGCCAAATTGTGTGTTGTGTTACACATATCAACAAACATAGGTTGCTGACCACATTAGCGAATTTAGAGGAAGTGTCTCCCCAAATCTCCACTCCTCCTAACCAGTAGAGGTCTCTGTGGCCCACTTTGGGAAATCAGTCCCCGATGATTCTCTGCCTGTCTGAACAAATCACTGGGCCTTGCTGCTTTTGTCCATCTTAGCTCAGTGAGCATGTAAATTCATACAACTGAAAGTCTCATCGTGTGAATGTTTCGAGCACGGATGACACTACCGCACCATATCATCATGGCTGTGTTCACTCAAATATATTGTCCCGTTCCGTGTGCCTAAGTATCCATTTGACATATTAAGACAAAAGGAAAGAGAAAACGTAGAGCTTAACAGGCCTCCTTCACAAAAGCAGTCAGTTTGAAATGTATATTGCCCTAAAGAGAGATGTGAGTTAGGAGAAAGAGACAAGAGGCCACATCTGCTTTTTAAAAAATCTCTAAACGATCAGCAGCACACGCCAGCAACGGCTGAGTGTGTAAAACAATACTGGAGGGATACAAGTGAACATATATTTTGAATAAAGCCTGCAACAAAGTCATTGTTGAATTGGTCGGCATATGGTAGAGCACTTAGTTTCAACTGAGAGAGAGAGAGAGAATTATACTGATATACAATCTGTTTTGAGAACCGAAGCAAGTTGCAAAGGGCTACGTGAGGAACACGAGACTTGTCAAAGTTGGTGAGAGTTTGTTTGCAGGGCAGTATACCCAGCGGTATTGTTGGTCTCTACATTATTTCAGAGCAATTATCTGATGAAAGGCAAAACTGTGATATCATCAAGACACCTGGACTTTGTCTCACGGCTAGGCACCGGCTTTGACTCTGACATGTAAAGAGTCCAACAGCAGAGAGGCCTGCTTTGTTTTGTGATGCTGGGTCCTCCATAGTGCTATTGTAAAGCTCACTGTGTGTGTGTATCCAAAGAAACTGTGGGGCACCGATCCTGGTTCTAGTGAGTGTCAGTGACACAGACCATGCCTCCTGCGTCCGAACATTCCAACACAATGCAGGCTAAGCTCTCTCCCTGTTGCTATGTGTTAAGGTCGTGAAGTCAGGGGCAAAAGCCCCGATATAAATCTCACATGCATGTTGGCACCGCAACATTGGAAAAACATTCCACTGGAGCCAGACTGAGCTTACGCTATGAGCGATAACGACCTCTTTAAATCAATGATATGTTCTAACTTTCATCCCCCTTAACCTATTTTCTATGCGCAGAACTGCGTGTGAAACGTTCAATTGTATTATTAAGTCGCTGAAACGGCTGAAAATTCCATTCGAGAAAAATGACGCTGACAACGAAGACCGTGACTTAAAGAGGATAATATCATATTGCACAGGCCAAAGCCCTTCCATTTTTTTTTATATAGGCCTAATGTGCCCTAGCAAGCACGCACAAGTGTCACTCTGTCTGAGACAGAGAGGCCGGCCCAATGGATTAGCTCCAAATCACAGTTGAGTCAATAATTACAGTGCTTTTACTCATCAACATGCTCGACTGTGAGCTAGAGAACAGTCTCACAGTGTACTTATGTATTTTATTTCTTACACAGGTCACATACGACAAGTCGTACTAATCAATTCCATCTGTTGAACGTTCATTTAATGTTCACTTCACCTAATTAAAGCATTTACGGCAGTTTAAACATGGAATACTGGGCTTGTAATTAGTTCATCAATTCATAAAGCATCTTCAGTTCTCACAGTGTTGGCTTTCACTGATGTCTACAGCTTGCAGATGGTGAAGAATTACTCTATTATACTGTGCGGTTAGTTTACCTGCTGGTCCCCCTCGTCTGTTCCCCAATGTCTTTCTGATGTTGTTCGCCCCCTGCTGAGCATCATGGATATTACACTCAGATGCTCTGTTTGCAGATTATACTGTGGAATTTTCTGAAATGTTCTCAGAAATGGTAAGATCTGAAAACAGTTTTAGAAATAAAATCATAGGTGTTATGGAGGCATAATCAAACTACCACAAAGGCTCTGCATGCTGATTAGACTGTAAAGAATTTATGAAAAGCTCTCAGAAATTTTGAGATTCGACTGCTTTAATATATTTTCTTAAAACAGGGAACCACTATTTTTCTCTTTTGATTTATTCCAGATTGTATCTGACATAAGGGATGTACCATTTTCATTTGACAGTATATTTTTTTCAATCCATACTTTCATAGAAAATCATGTAAAATAAACAACTCAGCATATATCCAAACATAATTTAGGCACATTTCAAATGGGTTGATTAAGAATGATTTGTTCCTCCTCTGCGTATCTCAAAACATAAAGAAACCATATAAACATAAGTGAGACTACGTGACGTCACTAAATACATCCGTATTTCAAAACAAAATCAGCAAAAAAATACATACAGTAATAGTCAAAAGTTTGGACACACAAACTCAGTCAAGGGTTTTGATTTGATTTGATTTATGAAATTTGTACTATTTTCTACATTGTTGAATAATAGTGAAGACATCAAACCTGTGAAATAACACATATGGAATCATGTAGTAACCAAAAAACTGTTCAAGAAAGCAACATATATTTTCTATTTGAGATTCTTCAAAGTAGCCACACTTTGCCTTGATGACAGCTTTGCACACTCTTGGTATTCTCTCAACCAGCTTCATGAGGTAGTCACCTGGAATGCATTTAAATTAACAGGTGTGCCTTGTTAAAAGTGAATTTGTGTAATTTATTTCCTTCTTAATGCGTTTGAGCCAATCCATTGTGTTGTGACAAGGTAGGGGTGGTATACAGAAGATAACCCTATTTGGTAAAAGACCAAGTCCATATTATGGAAAGAACAGCTCAAATAAGCAAAGAGAAACAACAATCCATCATTACTTTAAGACATGAAGGTCAGTCAATCCGGAAAAATTCAATAACTTTGAATATTTCTTCAAGTGCAGTCACAAAAACCATCAAGCACTATGATGAAACTGGCTCTCATGAGGACCGCCGAAAGGAAGACCCAGAGTTACCTCTGCTGCAGAGGATAAGTTCATTAGAGTTAACTGCACCTCAGATTGCAGCCCAAATAAATACTTCACAGAGTTCAAGTAACAGACAGATCTCAACATCAACTGTTCAGAGGAGAATGCATGAATCAGACCTTCATGGTTTAATTGCGGCAAAGAAACCACTACTAAAGGACACCAATAAGAAGAAGAGACTTGGGCCAAGAAACATGAGCAATGAACAGTAAACCGGTAGAAATCTGTCCTTTGGTCTGATGAGTCCAAATTTGAGATTTTTGGTTACAACCGCCATGTCTTTGTGAGACGCAGAGTAGGTGAAAGGATGATCTCTGCATGTGTGGTTCCCACCATGAAGCATGGAGGAGGAGGTGTGGGGGTGCTTTGCTGGTGACACTGTCAGTGATTTAGTTACAATTCAAGGCACACTTAACCAGAATGGCTACCACAGCATTCTGCAGCGATACGGCATCCCATCTGGTTTTCGCTTAGTGGGATTATCATTTGTTTGTCAACAGGACAATGACCCAACACACCTTCAGGCTGTGTAATTATTTTACCAAGAAGGAGAGTAATGGAGTGGTGCATCAGATGACCTGGACTCCACAATCACCCAACCTCAACCCAATTGAGATGGTTTGGGATGAATTGGACCACAAAGTGAAGGAAAAGCAGCCAACCAGTGCTTAGCATATGTGGCAACTCCTTCAAGACTGTTGGGAAAAGCATTCCACATGAAGCTGGTTGAGATAATGCCAAGAGTGTGCAAAGCTGTCATCAAGACAAATGATGGCTACTTTGAAGAATATAAAATATATTTAGATTGTTTAACACTTTTTTGGTTACTACATGACTCCATACGTGTTATTTCATAGTTTTGATGTCTTCACTATTATTATACAATGTAGAAAATAGTTCAAATAAAGAAAAACCCTTGAATGAGTAGGTGTGTCCAATCTTTTGACTGGTACTTTTCGGTTGGATGCCGAGCAGTTGCCATACCAGGCGGTGATGCAAATGTTCACGATGTTCTGGTTCAACTGGAGAACTTTGTGAGGATCTAGGGACCCATGCCAAATCTTTTCAGTCTCCTGAGGGGGGGAAAAGGTGTTGTCGTGTCCTTTTCACAACTGTCTTGGTGTGTTTGGACCATGATAGTTTGTTGGTGATGTGGACACCAAGGATCTTGAAACTCTCATCCCGCTCCACTACAGTCCTGTCAATGTTAATGGGGGCCTTTTCCGCCGTCCTTTTCCTATAGTCCACAATCAGCTCCTTTGTCTTGCTCACATTAAGAGAGGGGTTGTTGTCCCGGCACAACACTGGCAGGTCTCTGACCTCCTCCATATAGGCTGTCTCATCGTTGATAAGGCTGTTGTTTCGTCAGCAAACTTAATGATGGTGTTGGAGTCGTGTTTGGCCACCCAGTCGTGGGTGAACAGGGAGTACAGGAGGGGACTAAGCATGCACCGTGAGGGGCCCCAGTACCTCAGCATGGCAGATGTGTTGTTCCCTACCCTTACCACCTGGGGGCGGCCCATCAGGAAGTCCAGGATCCAGTTGCAGAGGGAGGTGTTTAGTCCCAGGGTCCTTAGTTTAGTGATGAGCATTCTGGGCACTATGGTGTTGAACGTTGAGCTGTAGTCAATGAACAGCATTCTCACATAGGTGTTCCTTTTGCCCAGGTGGGAAAGGGCAGTGTGGAGTGCGATTGAGATTGCGTCATCTGTGGAGCTGTCGGTGCGGTATGCGAATTGGAGTGGGTCTAGGGGTTTCCGGGATAATGGTGTTGATGTGAGTCATGACCAGCCTTTTAATGCACTTCATGGCTACCGACGTGAGTGCTACGGGGCGGTAGTCATTTAGGCAGGTTACCTTTTCTTTCTTGAGCACAGGGACCATGGTGGTCTGCTTGAAATATGTAGGTATTACAGACTCGGTCAGGGAGAGGTTGAAAATGTCAGTGAAGACACTTGCCAGTTTGTCTTTGCATGCTCGCAGTACACGTCCTGGTAATCAATCTGGCCCCGTGGCATTGTGAATGCTGACCTGTTTAAAGGTCTTGCTCACATTGGCTAAGGAGAGCGTGATCACACAGTTGTCCGGAACAGCTTGTGCTCTCATGCATGCTTTAGTGCTACTTGCCTTGAAGCATTTAGCTCGTCTGGTAGGTTCGGGTCACTGGGCAGCTTGCGGCTGGGTTTCCCTTTGTAGTCCATAATAGTTTGCAAGCCCTGCCACATCAGACGAGCATCAGAGCCGGAGTAGTAGGATTCAATCTTAGTCCTGTAGTGACGCTTTGCCTGTTTGATGGTTCACCTGAGAGCATAATCAGGATTTCTTATAAGCGTCCGTATTAGTGTCCCGTATATTATTGAATATACATCATTTGTGTGTGTGTGTGTGTACTGTTACAGGTTTTTGTTTTTCCATTTATGTTTTGAGGTTGGACTTTAGTAAGTATAGCTTGTTAGCACGTAGGGTGCACCAACTGGTGTCACCTCAATAGTCAGTATGTGTTAAACCTGTGCTGGTTGCCATCTTTGTTAGTGGGAAGGTGTTTCACCTCTGCTGGCCCAGGTGCTATTTAAGAGTAGCTGTCCCAGTGTCCCAGTTGTCTTGAGAGATGTGGAGGCTCAACACCTTTAGTTGGCGCGCCCTATTGATTTCTAGAAAAACATTCCTTTGTCTGATTTCATTTTGCTCTACCTTTTCGGTTGACATTCTTGTCTTTAAGTTTGGTGTGGGTTTTTCTTTTGTTTGCCTCTTCTTGGGAAAATGTAGTGGGTGCTCATGTTGGGCGTCATTTTAGGTTCCAGCTGTTGTTGCTAGTCAACTTTCAGTAAACACCCCCATGAGTGTCTTTCAGAACCCCTCCTAAACCCCGCCTGTTTTGTTTTGTTTCTTCTGTTTGAGTGACATTATTTGGTTTTCTTGCTGGCTGGGGAACATAACAGTACAAAAAACGAAGCTGTATCCATACAGCCATAGAAAAGCATACCAATCAGACACAGCTTGGGGCCAGCAGTAGGGCCAGGGAAGGGTTAACTCTGCCCATTCCAGCCCAGTTGAGTTCCAGGGAGTGGGTCGTGTGTCTGTGTGCATCATGGACAGGCCAATGTAATTACGGCCTCATTCCAGGGGCTCTCCTCCCATATTGCATTATCCCCCTCATAGGAGTGGGGGCTCCATCCAATGCCAATATAGTGACATAATTAGATTAGGTCTCTCTGAATCACATGCCTGAGCAGTGTGCTCGCCCGGTCCCTATAGCAGACGGACAATAGCTAGCTAGAGGTTTCACTTCACGGAGGAATGAGTGGTGTCTACAGTCAACCCAATCACACGTTGACGCTCTTCTTTGTTTGTTTTGTTTATCGCATTTCGTCTGCTTTGTTTCTCTTCCTATTTAAGAATGTTGTGGTGGGGAAAGACCCAAAACACGTTTTTTGTTGTTGTAGTGTTTTCTGTGATGTTTCAAGGTTTGTCAGATGATGAAAGTCGTCTGCGGTGCTTTTCGGGGTTGTTTCCTGTTATCCAGTTGTGCCGCCCACCCTTTTTTGCTCTAGCTCTGCTGCAAAACAACCAGGGAAATTAGAAAGTTGAGGCGCGGTAAAAGAAGGGGTTCATTTGGAGTTGAATGGAAAATTGGCCTGCCAATTATGTTTTTTTTCCGAATTGACATTGACTGCCCTAAATAATGATGGCTGGTGGAAGTTGATTCCCTTTCCACCCTCATCCTCCTCCTCTCTGGTCTTGATTATCCTGGGACTGAAGTCGAAGCCAAGGAGGCCTGCAAAGCAGACTCTGCCGAACTGCAAACTTTTTCCCTCTGTGTGATTGGAACGGTTTGTTTGTAAAAAAAAAAACGCCCTGTCCGCAGCAGTGGCCAGGATACCGAGAGGACACCCACGAGGGACGTTTGCACAATTCGTAGGGTCTGGTCTGCTGGAGAGTTTGATTGGGTGACCGTACGGTTCATTTGCCAGAATTGAACAGGCAAACAAACAAACAAAAAAACTAACAAAACAAACAAACGCTGCACTCCGTAGCAGGCAAGAAAAAAAACAACAGAGAGCCCAAATGGAAGGCAGTAGGCTCTCTCGTTTCCAGCACAGGGAATTATAGGAGCAAGCAACACAAGCTGATGGATGAAATGGAGGGAGAAAGCTCTTATGGGCGGGAAAGCAGGGCCATTAATGTAAAACCAATGGTTTTCCATCCCTGTAACATGAGCCGGGAACAAGATGCAATGTTTCCAATGCCTCCTAAGAGAAAACAATAATGGTGTTAAACACATTGGTACAGTAATAGATTAAGTAGATGGAGCAGTGCTGTTCTCCTCCTCAAAAAAAAAAACTGAGATCTACAAAGCGATGGTATGACACAGTAGACTCCCAAGTAAAATATGTGTTTCCGCGAGATTACCAAAGGCTGGAGCGTCGGCAGCGCTCACTTCACAAGCTCAGGCATGCATTTGTAGTCTACTTGTGTGCTGCTATAGCCGTTTGCTTTAGCTTCTGGAGTTCGCTAAATATTTTCAAAAATAAACTGATAAAACACACAGGTGCTTAATCAAGGTGACTTATCAAGATGAGGACCAAGAGCAAGAGGGAGTTATGTGATGTCCGCAACTAAAGAATCATTGTGGAATCGGAAAAGACACGTATCCCGAAAGCATGATGCTGTACTTACTATGTGCACATGCTAAAAGAAAGGAACAAGGTAGGTAGACAAGTAAGAGTATCATTGTAGCAAAGTATTTATAAACAAAAATCTCTTACACTTTAATTTTTTATTTTGTTGAATTTTTACCCCCTTTTCTCCCCAATTTCGTGGTATCCCCTACAACCCCCGTATGGGCTCAGGAGAGACAAAGGTTGAAAGTCATGCGTCCTCCGATACACAACCCAACCAAGCCGCACTGCTTCATAACACAGCGCGCATCCAGCCCGGAAACCAGCCGCACCAATGTGTCAGAGGAAACACTGTGCACCTGGCAACCTTGGTTAGCGCGCACTGCGCCCGTGCGACAAGGATATCCCTTCCAGGCCAAACCCTCCCTAACCCGGATGACACTAGGCCAATTGTGCGTCGCCCCACGGACCTCTTCCACGTCCACTTAAGACAGAGCCTGGGCGCGAACCCAGAGTCTCTGGTGACACAGCTGGCGCTGCAGTACAGCGCCCTTAACCACTGCGCCACCCGGGATAAATCTCTTAAACTTTTGATTTATTTTTGTTTTATTATCTATACAATAGGCCATACTCGATTTTGGCCCAATAGACCTAGCATATTCCCACGTTCAAGGAGTTTTCCATTTTGATTTGGTCATTTTGCCTAAAAACCTTTAGGCCTACCTATGTGCATCTCTGCCCAGCCTGGCAAGAGTGGCCAGAAGGTGTTTGTGTGGAGAGGATATTCTCACCTGCTGGCCTGCTCTCCAGGCACCATCACATGAGCCTGAAGCCAGACTATCCAGACTCGTATTTCTAAAAATGTCTTCTAAAAATGAATTCAAAAGGTACAAATAAGTTATTTTCCGTTGAATTTGTATTTCATTCTAGAAATAAGTCACAGCCTATATGCACAAATGATTTAATACATCTAAATGTTTAAATGCTGAGCTCTTTATTTCCCTACCTGCCTATTGGGTCGCACTCGCAAATGTTTCACAATGTATTTCTTTGTAGGCTATAGCCTTGAAATAATTGAAATAATTTAGCCTAAAGAATTCATTTGAGTTCCTTCTTAGGCTTCCTGTCTGGCTCCTGACCTATTTACAGTGTTTATATGCTGTTTAATAGGAAATTACGTGTGCTTCTTACCTTCTTATGTTTATTCAAATCATTTTCGTTCAAATCCATATGGTTTGGTTTCAATACGTCAAAACCAAATGGTAGGTCCAGGTAGTCACAAAAATAGATGGGTGTTGGTTGTGATTTTAATGAATGAAGCGAATTTGGGAGGCAGTTCTTTTCCCTGTGAGCACATAGCAGACCGGACATGGAGCCAGAGCAGTGTGCAGTGAGCGGGATGAGCAGGATTTCCAACTTCTCAACTCTGCTCACAGACCTCGACCTGGCCAAGGCTTTCGACTCTGTCAATCACCGCATTCTTATCGGCAGACTCAATAGCCTTGTTTTCGCAAATGACTGCCTCGCCTGGTTCACCAACTACTTCTCAGATAGAGTTCAGTGTGAGACACCACCCTCTCCTTGGACCAGCTGATCGACATTTCCATTTGTTTGGACAACTTGCTGGCGACCCACGGACGTCCAGATCGGGTTCTGTCAGTTTCATCCCCCAGCTCCTCCACCCCAACGCCCATGGAGCTAGGAGGTGCTGCAGCGAGGGCAACCGGAGGAGGGGGCCTTTCCTGTACCAGCTGTGGTCGCTGAGGGCACACTGCAGACCGGTGCTGGGGGGGTCCTCCAGGGAGTCGAGACGCCAGGCCAGCTTGACAAACCCTTCCCAGTTTACGCCTTAGATAGCCGACCATTAGGGTCAGGGCTAGTCAGGGAGGCCACGGCTCCACTGGGCATGGTTACGCAGGAGGGTCATGAGGAGAGAATTAGTTTCTTCCTCATTGATTCTCCTGCATTTCCGGTGGTGCTGGAGATCCCCTGGTTGGCCCGTCACAACCCCAGGATTTCGTGGCAACAGAGGGCTCTAAAGGGGTGGTCAGAGGAGTGCTTAGGCAGGTGTGTAGGAGTTTCCATCTGTGCTACGACGGTGGAGAGTCCAGACCAAGTCTCCACTGTGCGCATTCCCTCAGAATATGCCGATTTGGCTATCGCCTTCTATAAAAAGAGAGCGACCCAATTACCACGTTATTGACGAGGGCATTGTGCGATACATCTCCTGGTAGGCGCTGCGCTTCCCAGGAGTCACGTATATCCCCCGTCAAAGGAGGAGACGGTGGCTATGGAGACATACATATCTGAATCTCTGGGGCAGGGGTACATTCGGCCCTCCATATCACCTGCCTCCTCAAGTTTATTTTTTGTGAGAAAAAAAAGGAGGGAGGGCTGAGTCCGTGCATTGACTATAGAGGTCTAAACTATGGCCTATTTATTGCATTATCTCCCTAACCTTACTACATTTGCACACACTGTACATAGATTTTTCTATTGTGTTGTTGACTGTATGTTTGTTTATCCCATGTGTAACTCTGTGTTGTTGTTTTTGTCGCACTGCTTTGCTTTATCTTGGCCAGGTCGCAGTTGTAAATGAGAACTTGTTCTCAACTGGCCTAAATGGTTAAATAAAGGTGAAATGTAAAAACCTCAGGCTGCCGCTACTTGTTTCACCTTGGCACTCAGAGCATTTCATATGTGATTTAGTGGTATGTCCATGGATATCAGGCCACTTTACTGTATAATGGGTTTAGAGCAGAGTGCTTCGTATGATTGTTTGTGACACATAACTCACAGTTATTCTCTTTTTTAATGGTAGGAAACCTGTTTTCATTAGATCACTATCACGAAAGAGAGGGGGGCTTAGGGAGTGAGAGAGAAGGAGAGAGAGAGTGGGAGTGCTTTCACCATCCCTGAGAACACAATGGTGAGAATTATACATCTTTAACTCCATTTCACTGGATAATAAACAAATCAAAATATGAGGCATGACCATGAGATCACCTTGCAGGGTATAACAGTAAGATAAAGGTGAGGGGAACACTCACGTTACACGCTCACACAAATGCAAAAAGGCAGAGTGCAACCTGTAGCACCTTTGATTGAGCAGTTGTCTGTTCTTCTCTGTCACTATGCACCCCCCCCCCCCTCCCCCTTTAACAACCTAACCGACTGTTTTGTGATTGCTTGGGAAGTTCAGTACTTGGCCCATTTTGGCCTCTTATTTGCTCCATTTTCCAGTGTTTCAGGCGGAGCCGGTGCCAAATAGCAGTTATCAGCCTGGATATCTACCCTCCTGAAACCATCTAGGCACCAATATGATCCAGAGATTTACCAGAACGTGGGATCGTTTCATCAACATGAAGGAGGCGGCAGCAACAGAAAGAGATAGAGAGGGAGAGAAAGAAAAGAATATGAATGACATAAATTATTTGGGGAAGATGGAGAGCAGAGGATGGAGAAAAGAGCACAGGGAAAGAGAGAATAAGGTACATGGTTTATTGATGGTGGCACCAGTGCATATCTGGGCTCCAGGTGTGTCTGCGTTTCCTCTTTATGGACGCTTTGCTTCCCGAAGTGTTTCCATTCGGTCGCTGCTAACACTTCAGTTCATCGGGAGTTTCATGGGCTTCCCACTGTGTATTCCTCAGATCCCCCTTTCACTGGCTGTAATCAATATTTTTACACTTGGATGTTGTAAACTTTATCTTGAGTGCTTTTTGGCAACGATATTGCGACAGGTCAACTTTCAAGGCTTGAATTACCTCGAAATATAGAACACAAACCCTCTTCGTAGCATTTACCATCATGAGAACTGGTCTTTTATGGGCAGAATTCATCCTCTTCTTTCAGTGATAGGTTAAGCCAAAAACACTAGCGCTGTAAAAGGAGCATATGGAATGAATGATACTAAATTCAAGGTCTGGAACAGTTTGTAGTGCTGCCTGTAGTTTTAGGAGATGGCCATGTTCAGTCTTACCTCAGATGTTGCCTTTTATTGTTTTATCAACTTTAAATGACTGGTATCAAAACCTGGTCGTCAGCATCTGCAACTTCAAATTCAACAGTATATAACCTGACTGAAAAGGTTACTTACCAGGAATGTATTGGAGTGTAAACAGATGTAAACACCATTTACAGAATTATTTTTTATATTTTGTGAGTAACATTTGAGCACCAATTAAGCTCAATTAGCATTGTTTGCGTTAGCGTTTACTTTGCTGGCGCTTTTAACCACTCAACACTGTTGATGTACTAGCATCATGCTAGGCTAACAAGTCTATGACACTACTGTTGTTAAACAGGCATGCTAATGAAATAGCCTGGTTAGCAATTAGCTTATGGTAAAGATTCATTACGTTAATTAGGAGGGCGGCTGTTATAAAAAGCTAACAATGCACATCTAAAATGTACCGCAAAGCTCTAAGTTTTTACTTAATTAACCTCAATCTTCCTCCTGGGGACATGATGTTTTGATGAAGCATGAGTAGCTAAGCAAGCACATAAGATATAATTAGGTGAAAATGAACGAGTGGCTATTAGGTTCCTCTCATTTAATCTGCACTCTAGTTATTTATGTAAATCAGAGGATAGAACAGGCACTGTAGCAATAATGATGAGATAAAAGTGTAGCATTATCATTAATGGATGACAGGGAACTCATGGTTAGTGTGTCTGTGCGTGTGCATGTGCATGTGTGTGTATGCACGCATGCGTATGCATGTGTGCGAGAGAGTGCTGCGTGAGGAAGAGTGCCGCGTGTGAAAATACTTGTGCACTTGTGTCATATTCACACACTATCCACGCATACCGTTAATACTTTCCTCTACAACTAAGCACTTCCATTTCAAATGGTTTTCATTTCACATGAGCTCCTCCCTCTTCTAACCCTCTTTCATATTGGATTGTTCTCCTAATTGCCCATTGGCAGAGTATCCCGGTAAAGAAATTATCTTCTGCCTTTTGGTCTCAGTGCTGCCACATTCAACTTAAAGCTGGACTAGTCAGGAAAGCATTAAGGTCTGCCGAGTCAGACGGAGCAAATAGGAGGCAGAGAAAGACGATATGTCCCAAATGGCACCCTATTCCCAACATAGTGCACTACTTTTGACCAGGGCCCATAGGGCTCTGGTCAAAAGTATAGTGCACTATCTAGGGAATCGGGTGCTATTTAGGACACACAGAGCAGCAGAGATCTGCCTCAGATACCTCTCTATTATTAACCCCTTCCTCAGAGCTTCGTCTCAAATGGCTCCATTCCTTTCCTCATTAACTCCACGTCAACTACAACTTCCTCATCTACATGTATTCTTTGTACTCTATTCATGTCTGAATATTGTCTGTGTGTATCTGACAGCCTGCTGCAAAGCAAATGGCCCCGCTGAGATAAAGATTCTCTACTAACTGTCTCTCATGCAGTGATTATGAAAAGGAGATGATGAGGAAAGGAAGCTATTTGAGACTATTCGGATGCAGTTCTGAAACTAGAATGACTTTCTAGTTGAAAGCTATATCTAGTCTCTGTGCCTATAACTGGTAACAACAGAAAGAATAAGAGCAAGAAAGCCTTTGACTAACATTGTGAAATGGTTCAGGTTCCCAATTCTCTGGCCTGCTGGCTCAGGGGCTGCTTCTGAACATTGTTTAAAGCTGTGTTCTGCATTGATGTCATTACATTCCGCGGTCGAGGTTCAAGGGCTAACGGCAGTGGGGGGAAAAACTGTGCAATTGACAGCAACTCTAATTGTGGGGTCTCTATTCCGATTCAAAGTGCTACCTGGGTTTTGTCCCCATGCTGAGTGTACTGGTTTTTAATGTCAAGTTTCTTTGTGCTCAGCATCTCTCTTCCCCTGTCGCGTAATGACAGCCATCATAAACACAAACACACACCCAGCTCCAAAACAAAATGAATAAAATGTGCTCATTGGAGAAAAAAATCCCATTTACAAAGCACAGGGATTCTGCCTGGTTTTTGATCATCAATGTCAGAGCAAAGAGAAAACAAGGGGTAGAGAAAGGGAGGGTGCAGAAAAAAGCTCTCTGTGAGTTCTGATACATATTTCATGCATTCACAAAGATAGATTTTATGTTGTGGAAGATAGACAAACTAATGGACTGACTACTTTGGAGCTTTAATGGGTAGGTAGCATAAAGGTAACCACATGTAACATATGGATTTGCATTAGTACACACATCAAAAGTCCCAATGCAAAGTTACACCTCACTTTTCTATTTTTGGAGTTATTACATAAAACCCATCAGAATTCTGTCGGATATTATTTTGGGGGGGCATGTGATGTAATATGGAGGACATGGCAAGCCAGCCTATTCCCTATAATGTAAACTCCAACAAAAACAACTTAAAATTAAACCAAATTGTTTTGATTTGCACTCATGACTACTGGTTTCAATTTCATTTGACAACTTACAAGAAAATACTTTATACATTTATTGTATAAAAAAAATCTGCCAACAATCCTGCTAACGTTAGCCCTACTAGCCTGCTAAGGTTAGCCCTACTAGTCTGCTAACGTTAGCCCTACTAGCCTGCTAACGTTAGCCCTACTAGCCTGCTAACGTTAGCCCTGCTTGCCTGCTATCATTAGCCCCACTTGCCTGCTAACGTTAGCCCCACTAGCCTGCTAACGTTAGCCCCACTAGCCTGCTAACGTTAGCCCCACTAGCCTGCTAACGTTAGCCCTACTTGCCTGCTAACGTTAGCCCTACTAGCCTGCTAACGTTAGCCCTACTTGCCTGCTAACGTTAGCCCTACTAGCCTGCTAACGTTACATTAGCACTGAATGCACTAAAATTAAACCAAATTGTTTTGATTTGCACTCATGACTACTGGTTTCAATTTCATTTGACAACTTACAAGAAAATACTTTATACATTTATTGTATAAAAAAAATCTGCCAACAATCCTGCTAACGTTAGCCCTACTAGCCTGCTAAGGTTAGCCCTACTAGCCTGCTAACGTTAGCCCTACTTGCCTGCTATCATTAGCCCCACTTGCCTGCTAACGTTAGCCCCACTAGCCTGCTAACGTTAGCCCCACTAGCCTGCTAACGTTAGCCCTACTAGCCTGCTAACGTTAGCCCTACTTGCCTGCTAACGTTAGCCCTACTTGCCTGCTAACGTTAGCCCTACTAGCCTGCTAACGTTACATTAGCACTGAATGAGTCAGCCAGTTGCCATCAACACCTAGATTACAGCTACATTAAAGTAAACCAAAGTTTTGGAAATACATAAAGCCATCTAACCAAATAATCAAAGAATGTTAGCTACAGTGCATTCAGAAAGTATTCAGACCTCTCTACTTTTTCCAGATTTTGTTAAGTTACAGCCTTATTTGAAGATTTATGAAATGTATTCATCAATCTACACACAATTACCCAATAATGACAAAGCAAAAGTTCTGCAAAGAAAATTAAATATCACATTCACACAAGTAATCGCACTCTTTGTTGAAGCACATTTGGCGATTACAGCCTTGAGTCTTCTTGGGTATGATGCTACAAGCACAGCACACCTGTGTTTGGGGAGTTTCTCCCATTCACCTCTGCAGACCCTCAAAACTCTGTCAGGTTGGATGGGGATCCTCGCTGCACAGCTATTTTAAGGTCTCTCCAGAGATGCTCGATCGGGTTCAAGTTTGAGCTCTGGCTGGGGTACTCAAAGACATTCAGAGACTTGTCCCAAAGCCTCTCCTGCATTGTCTTGGCTGTGTGCTTAGGGTTATTGTCCTTTTAGAAGGTGAACCTTTGCCCCAGTCTGATGTCCTGAGCACTCTGGAGCAGGTTTTCATCAAGGATCTCTGTACTTTGCTCCATTCATCTTTCCCTCGATCATTAACTTGTCTCCAAGTTCCTGCTGCTGAAAAACATCCCACAGCATGATGCTGCCACCCCCATGCTTCACTCAAGGGATGGTGCCAGGTTTCCTCCAGAAGTGACACTTTGAGGTCAGGCCAAAGAGTTCAATCTTAGTTTTATCAGATCAGAGAATCTTGATTCTCATGGTCTGAGAGTCCTTTAGGTGCCTTTTGGCAAAATCTTGTCATGTGCCTTTTACTGAGGAGTGGCTTCTGTCTGGCCACTCTACCATAAAGGCCTGATTGGTGGTGTGCTGCAGAGACGGTTGTCCTTCTGGAAGGTCCTCCCATCTCCACAAAGTAACTCTGGAGCTTTGTCAGAGTGACATTCGGGTTCTTGGTTACCTCCCTGACCAAGGCCCTTCTCACCCGATTGCTCAGTTTGGCTGGGAAGCCAGCTCTAGGAAGAGTCTTGGTGGTTCAAAACTTATTCAATTTAAGAATGATGGAGGCCACTGTGTTCTTGGGAACCTTCAATGCTGCAGACATTTTTTTGGTACCCTTCCAAATCATGTCCAATCAATTTAATTTACCACAGTTGGACTCCAATCAAGTTGTAGAAACATCTCAAGGATGATCAATGGAAACAGGTGTAATGTGTGCGCGCTGGGAGTCAGGAAGCAAGTTCAGGGTGTTAATAATTTAATAAATGAACAAAACATAATACAAAACAGGAACAGCACACAGACAGGAAACTGAAAAAGAAACAATAATGCCTGGGGAAGGAACCAAAGGGAGTGACATAAATAGGGCAAGTCTCCCGACCCCTTCTGTCTCAGCCTACAATATTTATGCTGCAGTAGTATATGTGTCAGGGGGCTAGGGTCAGTCTGTTATATCTGGAGTATTTCTCCTGTCTTATCCGGTGTTCTGTGTTATTTTAAGTATGCTCTCTCTACCTGGCCTGATGACTCCTTGCTGTCCTCAGTCCACCTGCTGCTGCTCCAGTTTCAACTGTTCTGCCTGCGGCTATGGAACCCTGACCTGTTCACCGGACGTGCTACCTGTCCCAGACCTGCTGTTTTCAACTCTCTAGAGACAGCAGGAGCGGTAGAGATACTCTGTATGATCGGCTATGAAAAGCCAACTGACATTTACTCTTGAGGTGCTGGCCTGTTGCACCCTCGACAACCACTGTCATTATTATTATTATTATTATTTGACCCTGCTGGACATTAGTGAACATTTCAACATCTTGACCAGGTACTGATATAATCTCCACCCGACACAGCCAGAAGAAGAATGACCACCCCTCATAGCCTGGTTCCTCTCTAGGTTTCTTCCTTGGTTCTGGCCTTACAGGGAGTTTTTCCTAGCTCCATGCTTCTACACCTGCATTGCTTGCTGTTTGGTGTTTTAGGCTGGGTTTCTGTAAAGCACTTTGTGACATCAGCAAGAAGGGCTTTATAAATACATTTGATTGATTGATTGAGGTAATCAAGGAGGTGATGGAGTCCAGGTGAGTGTCATTATGCGCTGATGCGCGTAACGATGGCAACAGGTGTGCGCCATAACGCGCAGCCTGGTGACCTAGAGATCGGAGAGGGAGCACACGTGACAGTAGGATGCACCTGAGCTCAATTTCGAGTCTCATAGCAAAGACTCAGAATACTTTAGAAAATAAAATATTTCAGTTTTTTATTTGTAATACATTTGCTCAAATTTCAAAAACACTTTTCGCTTCGTCATTATGGGGTATTGTGTGTAGATTGATGAGGATAACATTTCTTTAATTCATTTTAGAATAAGGCTGTAACAAAACTAAATGTGGAAAAAGGGAAAGGGTCTGAATACTTTCCGAATGCACTATATATGCAGTTATCTTAGCCAGCAAGCTAGCCAGCCAGCTAACATTAGCTATTAGCCAAGCCAGCCTAGCCAACCATGATTTGACACAGCCAGATACATGAGAATGCACATCCCATATTGAGGTTAAAAACTTCTTATGGCTGCATAAGCACTATTGAGTAGCTTGGATGAAATGTGCCCAGAGGTGCCCAGAGTAAACGGCCTGCTCCTCATTCTCAGTTGCTAATATATGCATATTATTATTATTATTAGTAGTAGTAGTAGTATTGGATAGAAAACACTGAAGTTTCTAAAACTGTTTGTATGATGTCTGTGAGTATAACAGAACTCATATGGCAGGCAAAAACCTGAGAATAAATTTGTGATAAATCTGAGGTTGGTGGATTTTCATTGAATTTAATTTACATTGGGATATGAATGAAGTTGCACTTCCTAGGGCTTCCAATAGATGTCAACCGTCTTTAGAAACTTGAATGAGGATTCTACTGTGTTGTGGGACTGAATAAGAGCTGAATGAGTCAGCTTACTGGCAGAGAGCCATTTCCTGGTCACGCGCATTCCACATGATATCGACTTGCGTTCCATTCCTCCTCAAGAAAAGTTCCAACCGAATTCTCAGATTGGAACTTTATTGAAGATTTATGATAAAAACATCCTAATGATTGATTCTGTACTTAGTTTGAAATGTTTCTTCGACCTGTAATATAACTTTTTTAAGTTTTTGTCCAAAGAAATGCACGAGCGTCTGGATATGTATACCAAATGCGCTAACAAAAGTAGCTAATTGGACATAAATAATGGACATTATCAAACAAATCAATAATTTATTATGGACCTGGGATTCCTTGGAGTGCATTCTGATGAAGATCATCAAAGGTAAGGGAATATTTATCATGTAATTTCTGGTTTCTGTTGACTCCAACGTGGCGGCTAATTGTATAATTTTTGTGAGTGCCGTCTCAGATTATTGCATAGTATGCTTTTTCCGCAAAATTTTTTTGAAAACTGACACAGCTGTTGCATTAAGGAGAGGTATATCTATAATTCCAAACGTATAACTTGTATTGTCATCTACATTTATGATGAGTATTTCTGTTGAATCGATGTGGCTATGCAAAATCACTGGATGATTTTGGAACTACTGAACGTAACACGCCAATGTAAACTCCGATTTTTTTAGATAAATATTAACTTTATCAAACAAAACATACATGTATTGTGTAACATGAAGTCCTATGAGTGTCATCTGATGAAGATCTTCAAAGGTTAGTGATTAATTTTATCTCTAGTTGTGCTTTTTGTGACTCCTATCTTTGGCTGGAAAATGGCTGGTGTTTATTCTGTGGCTTGGTGGTGACCTAACATAATCGTTTGTGGTGCTTTCGCTGTAAAGCATATTTGAAATCGGACGCTGTGGTGGGATTAACAACAAGATTAACTTTAAAACGGTATAAAATACATGTATGTTTGAGGTATTTTAATGATGAGATTTCTGTTGTTTTGAATTTGGCGCCCTGCACTTTCACTGGTTGTTGTCATATCATCCCTAAGCATCCCTAATCATCCCTAAGCAGCCCTAAGCAGCCCTAAGAAGTTTTAACTGTCTTAAGTTTGCAATTAGGAAACCATTCATTACATGATCATACTTCAGTTTTCCTGAGCTAATTGCTTCTTATAAACCCATTTAAATCAAATTAAATTGCATTGGTCAAATCCACATATTTAGCAGATGTTATTGCGGGTGGCGAAATGCTTGTGTTCCTAGCTCCGACAGTACAGTAGTATCAAACAATTCACAACAATACACACATATAAATGTAAAAGAATGGAATTAAGAAATATATCAAAATTAGGACGAGCAATTTCGGAGTGGTATTGACTAAATACAGTAGAATAGAATACAGTATATTTATATGAGATGAGTAAAGCAGTATGTAAACATTATTAAAGTGACTGGTGTTCCATTATTAAATGTGCCAGTGATTCCATGTCTATGTATATAGGGTAGCAGCCTCTAAGGTGCTTAGTTGAGTAACCGTGTGGTACTATTTAGCAGTCTGATAGCCTTGAGATAGAAGTTGTTTTTCAGTCTCTCGGTCCCAGCTTTGATGCCCCTGTACTGACCTCGCCTTCTGGATGATAGAGGGGTGAACAGGCTGTGGCTCGGTTGGTTGATGTCCTTGATGATATTTTTGGCCTTCCTATGACATTGGGTGCTGTCGGTGTCCTGGAGGGCAGGTAGCTTGCCCCGGTTATGTGTTAAGCAGACCGCACCACCCTCTGGAGAGCCTTGCAGTTGTGGGCAGAGCAGTTGCCGTACCATGCGGTGATGCAGCCCTACAATACACCTTCGATTGTGCATCTGTAAAATTTTGTGAGCGTTTTAGGTGACAAGCCAAATTTCTGTTGTTGAGCCTTCTTCACCACGCTGTCTGTGTGGGTGGACTATTTCAGTTTGAACTTAGAACTTTCCACCTTCTCCACTACTGTCCCGTCGATGTGGATGGGGGGATGCTCCCTCTGCTGTTTTCTGAAGTCCACAATCATCTCCTTTGTTTTGTTGACATTGAGTGAGAGTTTATTTTCCGGACACCACACTCCGAGGGTCCTCACCTCCTGCCTGAAGGCCATCTCGTCATTGTTGGTAATCAAGCCTACCACTGTAGTGTCGCCTGCAAACTTGATGATTGAGTTGGAGGCGTGCATGGCCACACAGTCATGGGTGAACAGGGAGTACAGGAGAGGGCTGAGAACGCACCCATGTGGGGCCACAGTGTTGAGGATCAGCGTGATAGTGATGTTGTTTCCTGCCCTCAACAGCTGGGGGCGGCCTGTCAAAGACCAGGACCCAGTTACACAGAGTGGGGTCGAGCACCAGGGTCTCGAGCTTAATGACATGCTTGGAGGGTACTGTGGTGTTAAATGCTGAGCTGTAGTCAATGAACAGCATTCTTACATAGGTATTCCTCTTGTCCAGATGGGATAGGGCAGTGTGATGGTGATTGCGTCATCTGTAGACCTATTTGGGCGGCAAGCAAATTGGGGTGGGTCTAGGATATCAGGTAGGATGGAGTTGATATTATTCTTGACTAGTCTCTCAAAGCACTTGATGATGACAGAAGTGAGTGCAACGGGGCGATAGTCATTTAGTTCAGTTACCTTAGCTTTCTTGGGAAAAGGAACAATGGTGGACATATTGAAGCATGTGGGCACAGCAGACTGGGATAGGGATTGATTGAATCTGCACATGCTCTGAGGACGCGGCTAGGGATGACGTCTGGGCCGGCAGCCTTGCGAGGGTTAACAAGTTGAAATGTTTTACTCACGGTGAAGGAGAGCCCACATGTTTTGGTAGCGGGCCCTGTCAGTGGCACTGTATTTTCCTCAAAGCGAGAAAGGGAGTTGTTTAATTTGTCTGGGAGCAAGACAATGTCCGCGACGGGGCTGGTTTCCTTTTTGTAATCCGTGATTGACTGTATACCCTGCCACATTCGTCTCGTGTTTGAGCCGTTGAATTGCGGCTCTACTTTGTCTCTATACTGACGCTTTGCTTGTTTGATTGCCTTGAGGAGGGAATAGCTACACTGTTTGTATTCGGTCACGTTTCCAGTTGCCTTGCCATGATAAAAAAACGGTGGTTCGCGCTTTCAGTTTTGCGCAAATGCTGCCATCAATCTACGTTTTCTGGTTAATCACAGTGGGTACAACATCACCGATGCACTTGCTAATAAACTCGCTCGCCGAGACAGCGTATACGCCAATGTTGTTGTCTGAGGCTTCCCGGAATATATCCCAGTCGACGTGATTGAAGCAATCTTGAAGTGTGGAATCCGATTGGTCAGACCAACTTTGCATAGACCTGAACACGGGCCATTTAAGTTTCTGTCTATAGGCTGGGAGAAACAAAATGGAGTCATGTTCAGATTTGCTGAAGGAATGGTGAGGGAGGGCTTTGTATGCATCATGGAAGTTAGGGTAGCAATGTTCGATATGCTTATAGAATTTAGGAAGCCTTGTTCTCAGATTAGCTTTGTCAAAATCCCAAGCTACAATAAATGCAGCCTCAGACTATATGGTTACCAGTTACAATCCCTGACGTCTCTCTGGAAGGCAACTCGTGCCCTAATTTCATCCATCTTGTTGTATAGAGATTGGACACTGGCGAGTAATATGCTCGTAAGCGGTGGATGGTGTGCTCGCCTTCTAAGTCTGACCAGTAGGCCGCTCCGTCTGCCTCTCCTGCTCCGTCTGCCTCTCCTGCTCCTCCTTATTTTGGGTCGGCCTCTGGGATAAGATCCCATGTCCAGGGTGGAGTTCCGAAACAAAGGACCCGCTTCAGGAAAGTCGTATTCCGGGTCGTAATGTTGGTAAGCTGACGTCACTTTTATATCCAGTAGTTTTTCCCGGCTGTATGTAATAACACTTGAGATTTCCTGGGCTAACAATGTAAGAAATAATACCTAAAAAACATCTCTGTCAGTGCCATTCTGTGTGTCTAGGGTGTCAGGTAAGGTAAGGTAGAAGTGATATGATCCTTAACTAGCCTCTCAAAGCACTTCATGATGACAGAAGTGAGTGCTACGTGGCGATAGTCATTTCTTTCAGTTACCTTTTCTTTCTTGCGCACATTCGAGTACTTATCCTCCATTCGAGTATTTATCCCAATGTAGCAACACTTGTTGGTTAACATTTTGCCACAAATTAGATATTCATGTCGATGACAAAGAGCGTCACTTCAGCACCATGCTACATATGCTCATCTGTATTTGCCAGTTTCAGAAACCAGATCAAAACATCTGGTTCTAGGAGGAGTTGTGGTCCAAACAGTCCTTGTGCTGTTTGTCTGTGTTAAAGAGCCGGCTAATGTTGTTGACAGTGGTGAGAAGTGGCTCCAGTTCCGTGACCTGGGAAGGAAACCAGAAGCCTAGTCTGTCAGGGCCAAAAAAGATTGGTGTTAAGACTGCAGGCCTGCCTTGCTGTTAGTGTCGAAACAATGCAGGGCCTGAACCCATATGAGACCAGTCAGCCTGCTTTGGGCTGTATACATGTTCTTCCCTTACGTTCTGCTCCAAATCAATCCCATCTATCAAGCCTTCAGATTAAGGCCTTATGGTATGAGACGAGAGCAGGAAGAGTGTATATTTGTTCAGTCTGTCTTGTTACTACTGTTGTTGTTGACAGTGATGCTGTTATCTGGAGGAGTATTGATGGAGAGACACCAAGCTCGGCTGCCTGGGTTGTGTGGCCGGCTACTGATCCGCTCATCTGGGATTTACAGGCAGACCCAGGCAGACATCCCCCATGCATTCGCCCCATACACTTCTCTACCTGCAGCTTCACCAATTGCGCAAACCCTGCAAGTCAAGCGTGAGAAACACAAGTTCATCTGCCTTCTCAACTGACTAGAATCGGGGAAAAATTGGTTACAGCCCAGGGAGCCCTTGAGTCGATGGAGACTTTTTCTCCTTCGCCTCTTACAAAAGGAGAAGGCGACAAGGGCGGCAGGGAACGAAGGGGCTTAAGAGGTCTGCTTTTGAATGTTGTTCATATTTTTCCTTGGGGGAATTCCTTGATTCCTTGGGGGAATCAAACAGAACACCATCTTGGATATAATGGAGTGGTCACTCGAGGATCCATCTAGCTTTAATTGGGCTGTTCACTATTGTGCTGTGGGATGGGTGGAAGCAGCTCTGGCGTCCATTTTAAGTAGTTCTAAAGCCCTTCAACTTTGAGTAGAGGACTCTGTGATAGAAATGATCGTGGCAATACCAATCTTCACTACTTTTGGGGAACACAGGTTAGGACATGGAAATGCACCTCTCTTTCTACTCACTGTAAAACATACAAGTGTAATCAATTAGGGTAATTGAAAACAAGATGTGTCTAATTCATAGTATGAGGGAAAATGCAGGTGGCGGTGAGAAGCCGTTAGTGGTGGGGGAAAAAAACGGGGGAAAATTGGCAATTATTCACGTCTCACATGCCAACGCAATTACCCATCAGCGCAACACAGGAGGGGTTCTGGTAAAACAAACAACAGGATGGACGCAAACTGGCAGGTGGAGTGGGAAAGTCAGGAATTTGACCATCAGGAAAAGGCACTTGTGATGGGAAGCGTTGAACCATACCTTTGCATAATATTCCTTTTAGGACAAAAGCACTGAACTGTCAGTTGAATGCAAATGCCCGGACCTATGCATCTGTCAACATAAGCCTGCACAATTAGCTGTGTTTGGAGTAAAACACTTTTCTCCACTTGTCAAAGCATGCGTGACTGCTCATCCACTCATTGTTGCCTACAAGACAAACGCATCAAAACAATATTCATTTCCGACCCCTTCCCCTAGTCTTTTAAGATAGACAACAGCAATTTGTATTAGCTGTCTTGACAGCCATCTTGTGTCTGTGGTTACACTACAATGAGTGGAGTGACGTGAGACTGTTAGTGTTTTGCAAAATATGAGGGAAGAGACTGGTTCATAAGTACTTGGCACAGTTGAGGGAAAGCGAGGGGCTGATATTTTTGGGGTGGGGGGTACAATAAAATACATTTGCATTTAAAGTCCACCAGGCATTACCTTACATTGTGCTCTCATCCAATATGCTTCCTGCTGACCTTTTAACATTTCTGCCTAAGTTTCCCAAAAATCACTCCAACTTCTCCAAAGATGTCATGAAACCCGGTTTGCGTGTGATGTGGAGGGAACATTTTCCAGGGTACTGAGGTACACACTAAAAACAAATGGTTCTATATAGTGCCAAAGAAGTTTTTTTTTGAAGGGTTCTATAAAGAACCATGCTCATAAGGTTCTAAATCGAACGTTTATGGTGCTATAAAGAACCTTTATTATAAAGGTATAACCTTTAATATAAAGGTTCTATATAGCACCAAAAAGGGGTCCGGTATCGTTAAAACCCTTTTTGGTGCTATGCAGGACGCTTTTTAATGGTTCTTTACGGAACCTTTATGGAATAATTATGGTTCTATAAAGAACCTTCCACAATCTTTTTGAAGAACCATACACTTAGTTTGATTAGCCATATTATATTGTTAAAATTCCATAGGTGTTATTATTGTGCTAACTGACAAGTTGAATCAATTGTGCTGGCTTTAGAACAGCTGGGGGTCCCCAAGGAAAGAATTGAGAACCACTGAGTTAGACAACAGTTCCCAATTAACACAAGGGCTCATGTCAAGTCTTTTCACAAGATACCATTACTAGCCATAGTCATTTAACGTTCTCTTTAAATCATCACCTGAGGCAGACCTGAGAGAAAGGAGCCGCTGTGACATGGCAAAGAAAACTCAACAGGTCAACTAGGTGATGAGTTGCCGTACTTTAATAGTAGAATAGAGGACCCTTTAAAGCTAGTTGCAGAGGAGTGTAACGGTGTTGCTGTTATTGGGGCATTGGATAAAAGGGCCTAGATTTCGCTCACATTGTTAAATCTTCCTTTCCGTGTAACGTTTGAACAACCTTCACTGACCACACCTCTGTAGATATAACTCAAGTTCATTGAGCTGATGCATAGAATCAGTTGTTGAATTTGAATGATACAACCATCTGGGAGCCACTTTTCAAGAAAGTATTTCCAAGCGTCACATATTGTATACAGTAGATACTGTATCTGTATCTGCAGATGAGGTTTGTAGATATTGCCATGCTGAAAATTCACAATGCTCTATCTATCCCAGTCACAGCTACATCACAGTCACAGCTCCATCCCAGTCATAGGCTGAGTCAGGCCATAAAGGGTGCAGATTGTGGTCAACCCAGAAGTGCCCACTGTGCACAAGGGGCATGACTGGGCTGATGCCAACTCCACAGGTGGGTCTGCTCTCTCTTGGTCTTTTCTCTCTCTCTTTCCACAAGAAACAACAGCTTCCAAGCCCTTCTCCCTAAGTGTATACACTTAGTTGCTCCAATCAATCCAAAATAAATAAACACCTCAACGTATGCCAATACATGTTTTTCCCCCCTCGATCTCGTTATGCCGGAGCTGGTTTGCGCGCTTGTGGTATTCCTCTCAATGTATACATATTTCCCCTTTGAGTTTAATCTAAAGGCTCAATATTGTAGTGCGTAATTGATGTGATGGGGCCTGGAGCTGTGCTGAGCCCAGCTGTGGAGAATAAGAACAATGCCTACCACAGGCAGAGAGATGGAAGATGAATAGAGAGCAGATTCCTCGCTGAAGACTCCAGTAGTTCCCCTTGAGACGTACAGGGAGAGCCATATTCAACGTCACTGGGATCTAATCATGCTAGTTGGGTAGTTTATGCATTCTTTAAGGAATAACCGGGCAGTATTGATGAATGAATGGACTGTGGATATGTTTACACTTCACTATGGCCCTGAGGTGCAAATCACACCAGAATTAGAAATGCAACAACAAATTAAGAAACATATTGGTATATCCTTGCTGTTATGAAATATGTGTGCATGTACAGGGAAAGCAATGAGTACAGTTATTTACTTCCATTGCAAACAACTGATGTGTTTATGAATATAGCTTAAGTAAAGTTGTAGAGCAGGAGATCTTGACTTTAATCCAAGATGGCGTAGCAGTCAGACGTGTGTTTGTCTGATTAATTAGTCTGTAAATAGTCCGCTTTTCATTTTTTTTTTTATATATTCTAATCTCACTTTCCATCTACGAACTAAACATACTTTCCTGCAACCCGCCTCACCCAATGTGGTACGGATCTGCAATTTTCTTATACCTTATAACTGGAACCTCCATCAGAAGCTAGCCAGCAAACTAGCTATTAGCAACTAGTCATTGTTTGCCACTGCTAGCGGTCTTCACCTTTTAGTTCGGACACTAGCCAGCTTTAGCTCGGACAATTACCTGCCAGTCTGCACAGCGCGATAGCAACCCAGAAAATATCGGACTGTTTTTCTCCACCACATCACCGGATTGCTGCCATCGCAGCAACCGAGTGGCTACTGTTGGCTAACGCCTCTGTCCCGAAGCAAGTACAGTGCCTTGCGAAAGTATTCGGCCCCCTTGAACTTTGCGACCTTTTGCCACATTTCAGGCTTCAAACATAAAGATATAAAACTGTATTTTTTTGTGAAGAATCAACAACAAGTGGGACACAATCATGAAGTGGAACGACATTTATTGGATATTTCAAACTTTTTTAACAAATCAAAAACTGAAAAATTGGGCGTGCAAAGTTATTCAGCCCCTTTACTTTCAGTGCAGCAAACTCTCTCCAGAAGTTCAGTGAGGATCTCTGAATGATCCAATGTTGACCTAAATGACTAATGATGATAAATACAATCCACCTGTGTGTAATCAAGTCTCCGTATAAATGCACCTGCACTGTGATAGTCTCAGAGGTCCGTTAAAAGCGCAGAGAGCATCATGAAGAACAAGGAACACACCAGGCAGGTCCGAGATACTGTTGTGAAGAAGTTTAAAGCTGGATTTGGATACAAAAAGATTTCCCAAGCTTTAAACATCCCAAGGAGCACTGTGCAAGCGATAATATTGAAATGGAAGGAGTATCAGACCACTGCAAATCTACCAAGACCTGGCCGTCCCTCTAAACTTTCAGCTCATACAAGGAGAAGACTGATCAGAGATGCAGCCAAGAGGCCCATGATCACTCTGGATGAACTGCAGAGATCTACAGCTGAGGTGGGAGACTCTGTCCATAGGACAACAATCAGTCATATATTGCACAAATCTGGCCTTTATGGAAGAGTGGCAAGAAGAAAGCCATTTCTTAAAGATATCCATAAAAAGTGTTGTTTAAAGTTTGCCACAAGCCACCTGGGAGACACACCAAACATGTGGAAGAAGGTGCTCTGGTCAGATGAAACCAAAATTGAACTTTTTGGAAACAATGCAAAACGTTATGTTTGGCCGTAAAAGCAACACAGCTCATCACCCTGAACACACCATCCCCACTGTCAAACATGGTGGTGGCAGCATCATGGTTTGGGCCTGGTTTTCTTCAGCAGGGACAGGGAAGATGGTTAAAATTGATGGGAAGATGGATGGAGCCAAATACAGGACCATTCTGGAAGAAAACCTGATGGAGTCTGCAAAAGACCTGAGACTGGGACAGAGATTTGTCTTCCAACAAGACAATGATCCAAAACATAAAGCAAAATCTACAATGGAATGGTTCAAAAATAAACATATCCAGGTGTTAGAATGGCCAAGTCAAAGTCCAGACCTGAATCCAATCGAGAATCTGTGGAAAGAACTGAAAACTGCTGTTCACAAATGCTCTCCATCCAACCTCACTGAGCTCGCGCTGTTTTGCAAGGAGGAATGGGAAAAAATGTCAGTCTCTCGATGTGCAAAACTGATAGAGACATACCCCAAGCGACTTACAGCTGTAATCGCAGCAAAAGGTGGCGCTACAAAGTATTAACAGCAAAAGGTGGCGCTACAAAGTATTAACTTAAGGGGGCTGAATAATTTTGCACGCCCAATTTTTCCGTTTTTGATTTGTTAAAAAAGTTTGAAATATCCAATCAATGTCGTTCCACTTCATGATTGTGTCCCACTTGTTGATTCTTCACCAAAAAAATACAGTTTTATATCTTTATGTTTGAAGCCTGAAATGTGGCAAAAGGTCGCAAAGTTCAAGGGGGCCGAATACTTTCGCAAGGCACTGTACTAGTTAGCCTTGAGCTAGCCTCGAGCTAGGCCCATCTCCCGGCCAGCCGACGGAGTATACCAGCTAATTCTTGGGCTACAATACCTCTTTTGCCAATTGGTCTGGACCCTTTATTGTCGACACGGAGCCCCGCCGATCCATCACGACTGGTCTGCCGACGTAATCGTCCAATGTGGTTTGCGATGTGATGTCGCCGAAGACCCATCTGCTAGCCCCGGCCCGCTAGCTTTCTGAACACCATGTCTCCCGCTCGCCTAGCGTAGTAGTGACTACCCAACGGCTCCCTGACTCACCTATTGCTGCTCATTGGACCCTATGATCACTCGGCTACACAGCTGATGCCTGCTGGTCTTTTCATTAACACTGTACCTCATTTTGTCAGGCCCCGCCTCGAACCTCTCTGCCCATTCATCGCCATTTGCCCATTGTTGTCTTAGCTCTCCCGACCAACACCCGTGATTGCTTTATGCCTATCTCTAATGTCAATATGCCTTGTCTACTGCTGTTTTGGTTAGTTATTATTGTTTTATTTCACTGTAGAGCTCCCAGTCCTGCTCAACATGCCATAGATGGCTCTTTTGTCCCACCCCCCATGCATGCGGAGACGTCACCTGGCTTAACTAGTGCCTCCAGAGACACAACCTCTCTCATCGTCACTCAACACCTAGGTTTAACTCCACTGTACTCACATCCCACCATACCATTGTCTGTACATTATGCCCTGAATGTATTCTACCACACCCAGAAATCTGCTCCTTTTATTCTCTGTTCCCAACGCACTAGACGACCAGTTCTTATAGCCTTTAGCCATACCCTTATCCTACTCCTCCTCTGTTCCTCTGGTGATGTAGAGTATTAACCAGACCCTGTAGTCCCCAGTTCTACACCTATTCCCCAGGCGCTCTAATTTGTTGACTTCTGTAACCGTAACAGCCTTGGTTTCATGCATGTTAACATCAGAAGCCTCCTCCCTAAGATTATTTTATTCACTGCTTTTAGCACACTCCGCCAACCCTGATGTCCTAGCCTTGTCTGAATCCTGGCTTAGGAAGGCCACCAAAAATTCTGAAATCTCCATCCCCAACTACAACAATCTACTGCAGAGATAGCCTGCAGAGTTCTGTCTTACTATCCAGGTCTGTGCCCAAACAGTTCGAGCTTCTACTTTTGAAAATCCACCTTTCCAGAAATAAGTTGTTATAGACCCCCCTTAGCCCCAGCTGTGCCCTGGACACCATATGTGAATTGATTGCCCCCCACCTACCCTCAGAGTTAGTAATGTTAGGTGACCTAAACTGGGATATGCTTAAAACCCCGGCTGTCCAACAATCTAAGCTAGATGCCCTCAATCTCACACAAATGATCAAGGAACCTACCAGGTACAACCCTAAATCCGTAAACATGGGCACCCTCATAGATATCATCTTCACCAACTTGCCCTCCAAATACACCTCTGCTGTCTTCAGGATCTCAGCAATCACTGCCTCATTGCCTGCATCTGTAATGGGTCTGCAGTCAAACCACCCCTTATCACTGTCAAACACTCCCTAAAATACTTAATCGAGCAGGCCTTTCTAATCGACCTGGCCCGGTTATCCTGGAAGGATATTGATCTCATCCCGTCAGCAGAGGATGCCTGGTTGTTCTATAAAAGTGCTTTCCTCACCATCTTAACTTTTTATGGCTGCAGGGGCAGTATTGAGTAGCTTGGATGAAAAGGTGCCTATTGTAAACGGCCAGCTCCTCAGTCTCAGTTGCCAATATATGCATATTATTAGTAGTATTGGATAGAAAACACTCTAAAGTTTCCAAAACTGTCAAAATATTGTCTGTGAGTATAACAGAACTGATATTGCAGGCGAATCCCTGAGGAAAATCAAAACAGGAAGTGGCTTCTGTTTTGAAAACTCCATGTTCCATAGCCTCCCTTTGCTGGATTTAAAGGGATATGAACCAGATTCCTTTTCCTATCGCTTCCTCAAGGTGTCAACAGTCTTCAGACATAGTTTCAGGCTTTTATTTTGAAAAATGAGCCAGAACGATAACATCAAGTGTCAATCGCGTCAAGTGTCAAGTTTGGACAGCCATTGTTTTCCCTTCTCCTACTGTGAAAGACATCTGCGGTTGATATATTATCGATTATATATTTTAAAAACAACCTGAGAATTGATTATAAAAAACGTTTGACATGTTTCTGTGGACATTATGGACTATTTGGAATTCCAAAACTATTTGGAATTTTCGTCTGCATTGTCGTGACCGCTCTTTCCTGTGGATTTCTGAACATAGCACGACAAACAAATGGAGGTATTTTGGATATAAAAATAATCTTTATGGAACAAACGGAACATTTGTTGTGTAACGGAGTCTCGTGAGTGAAAACATCCGAAGATCATCAAAGGTAAACAATTAATTTGATTGCTTTTCTGATTTTCGTGACCAAGCTTCCTGATGCTGTGTACTTAATGTTTTGTCGTGCAATCGATAAACTTACACAAACGCTTGGATTGCTTTCGCTGAGAAGCAGAATTTCAAAATCTGACACGACAGGTGGATTAACAAAAGGCTAAGCTGTGTTTTCCTATATTGCACTTGTGATTTCATGAATATAAATATTTTAGTCATTTATTATTCAGCGGTTGTTGATGACAAATCAAATTTATTTATATAGCCCTTCATACATCAGCTGATATCTCAAAGTGCTGTACAGAAACCCAGCCTAAAACCCCAAATGGCAAGCAATGCAGGTGTAGAAGCACGTTGGCTAGGAACAACTCCCTAGAAAGGCCAAAACCTAGGAAGAAACCTAGAGAGGAACCAGGCTATGTGGGGTGGCCAGTCCTCTTCTGGCTGTGTCCCGGGTGGAGATTATAACAGAACATGGCCAAGATGTTCAAATGTTCATAAATTACCAGCATGGTCCAATAATAATAAGGCAGAACAGTTGAAACTGGAGCAGCAGCACGGCCAGGTGGACTGGGGACAGCAAGGAGTCATCATGTCAGGTAGTCCTGAGGCATGGTCCTAGGGCTCAGGTCCTCCGAGAGAGAGAAAGAAAAAGAGAAAGAGAGAATTAGAGAACGCACACTTAAATTCACACAGGACACCGAATAGGACAGGAGAAGTACTCCAGATATAACAAACTGACCCTAGCCCCCCGACACAAACTACTGCAGCATAAATACTGGAGGCTGAGACAGGAGGGGTCAGGAGACACTGTGGCCCCATCCGAGGACACCCCCGGACAGGGCCAAACAGGAAGGATATAACCCCACCCACTTTGCCAAAGCACAGCCCCCACACCACTAGAGGGATATCTTCAACCACCAACTTACCATCCTGAGACAAGGCTGAGTGTAGCCCACAAAGATCTCCACCACGGCACAACCCAGGGGGGGGGGGGGCGCCAACCCAGACAGGATGACCACATCAGTGACTCAACCCACTCAGGTGACGCACCTCTCCCAGGGACGGTATGATAGAGCCCCAGTAAGCCAGTGACTCAGCCCCTGTAATAGGGTTAGAGGCAGAGAATCCCAGTGGAAAGAGGGGAACCGGCCAGGCAGAGACAGCAAGGGCGGTTCGTTGCTCCAGAGCCTTTCCGTTCACCTTCCCACTCCTGGGCCAGACTACACTCAATCATATGACCCACTGAAGAGATGAGTCTTCAGTAAAGACTTAAAGGTTGAGACCGAGTTTGCGTCTCTGACATGGGTAGGCAGACCGTTCCATAAAAATTTAGCTCTATAGGAGAAAGCCCTGCCTCCAGCTGTTTGCTTAGAAATTCTAGGGACAATTAGGAGGCCTGCGTCTTGTGACCGTAGCGTACGTGTAGGTATGTACGGCAGGGCCAAATCAGAGAGATAGGTAGGAGCAAGCCCATGTAATGCTTTGTAGGTTAGCAGTAAAACCTTGAAATCAGCCCTTGCTTTGACAGGAAGCCAGTGTAGGGAGGCTAGCACTGGAGTAATATGATCAAATGTTTTGGTTCTAGTCAGGATTCTAGCAGCCGTATTTAGCACTAACTGAAGTTTATTTAGTGCTTTATCCGAGTAGCCGGAAGTGACAAAAGCATGGATTAATTTTTCTGCATGATTTTTGGACAGAAAGTTTCTGATTTTTGATTTTATGACACTTATCCCGATATCGGGATTGCAGCCATAACAAGTTAAAAAAGCATGCCCCATTCAAAAAATTCAAAAACTAAGAACAGATATAGCCCCGGTTCACTCCTGACTTGACTGCCCTTGACCAGCACAAAAACATCTTGTGGTGTACTGCATTAGCATCGAATTGCCCCCGCGATTTGCAACGTTTCAGGGAAGTCAGGAACCAATATACACAGTCAGTTTGAAAAAGCTAGCCTTTGCTTTCCTAACAGAAATTTGCATCCTGTAGCACAAAACCCCCAAAATATCTAAAGTCCATGAAGAATAAGAGCACCTCCTCCCAGCTGCCCACTGCACTGAGGCTAGGAAACACTGTCACCACCGATAAAGCTACGATAATCGAGAATTTCAGTAAGCATTTTTCTACGGCCGGCCATGCTTTCCACCTGGTTACCCCTAGCCCAGCCAACAGCTCTTACCCCCCGTGGCAACCTACCCAAGCCCCCCCCATCAGATAGCTGATGTTCTGAAAGAGCTGCAAAATCTGGACCCCTACAAATCAGCTGGACTAGACAATCTGGACCCTCTCTTTCTAAAATTATACACCGCAATTGTTGCAACCTATTACTAGCCTGTTCAAACTCTCCTTCATATCATCATCAACCTCTCTTTCGTATATACATTTTTCTATTGTGTTATTGACTACGTTTGTTTATCCCATGTGTAACTCTGGGTTGTTGTTTTTGTCGCCCTGCTTTGCTTTATCCTGGCCAGGTCGCAGTTGTAAATGAGAACTTGTTTTCAACTGGCCTTCCTGGCTAAATAAAAGGTGAAATAAAAACAAAGTGAGTAGCTCTGTGGAATGTAACCTTTCCAGTTTTATGGTTGGTCTATCTCTGGCACTGCCCTCTGAAGACCAATTATCTTTGTTGAACGCTATCTACTTCTGAGAGAAGCCTACCCTAGTCCCAATGGCATGACAATGACCGAGACAGCAGAACTAGAACAGGACAGCACAACAGATCCAGGACCATACTAAAAGAGGCATGGGTTTGAGTGCTAAAACCATAGAGATCCTATTAAGTTGCGTGTTCGAATTCCTAATTCTATGGCCAAAACTGTCATACTTTAGGGTACTTTTCACATAAAGGTTTGATGGATGCCAAGAGACATCCAAGTCGATATACACTTACTGGACAGTTTATTAGGTTCATCCATCTAATAACGGGTCGGAACCCCCATTTTCCTCCAGAACACCAGGAATTCTTCGGGCATGGATTGTACAAGGTGTTGGAAACGTTCGTTGCTCAATGGGTATCAAGGGACCTAACGTGTACCAGGAAAACATTCCCCACACCAGTACACCTCCACCACCAGCCTGTGTACCAGGCAGGATAGGCCCATGGACACATGCTGCTTACGACAAATCCTGACTCTGCCATTAGCATGACGCAATAGGAACCGGGATGCGTGGGACCAGGCAATGTTTTTCCACTCCTCAATTGTCCAGTGTTGGTGATGAAGACATTATTTGTCTGTTTGTGGCACGGCTGTTCGCTTGCACGGGCTCACACGATTCTTGCCATTCTCCTTCAACTTTCAGAGTGCCGTTGACTGAATGTTATATGTTTGTCGCACCATTCTCCGTAAACACTAAATGCTGTCGTGCATGAAAAGCCCAGGAGGGTGGCCGTTTCTGAGATAGTGGATCCAGTGCGTCTGGCACCGACGATCATAGCACCTTCGAAGTCGCTGAGGTCACTCGTTTTGTCCATTATAACATTCAAACGAACAGTAACTGGATGCTGGCTGCCTTCTTTATATAGCAAGCCATGGCCACGTGACTCTGTCTGTAGGAGCGATCCATTTTCATGAAAGGGGGGGGGGGGTATTAACCATTTAGAAGCTCATTGATCAAGTTAACTTTCCAGATGTTACTGTAATTATTTTCATGACATGTTATTAGATGGGGCCAGATGACTTTCCATTCAAAATTGAAAACGGTTGAAAAACTAACTCTGTCTAGGTCTTCTCAGTGGAGTTTCGAATTTTCTATGATTTGCTATTTCTGTGTTTGGCCTGGTATGGTTCTCAATCAGAGGCAGCTGTCAATCGTTGTCCCTGATTGGAAACCATATTTAGGTAGCCTGTTTTCTATTGTGTTTCGTGGGTGATTGTTTTCTGTTTTCTGTTGTGTGTCTGCACCAGCCAGAACTGTTTTCGGTCATTCTCTTTGTTATTTCCATGTTCATTTAATAAATATGGACACATACCACACTGCACCTTGGTCCTCACCTTCTTCCACCGACGACGACCGTTACAATACCACATACCGGGGTATTTGGAAATAGCCACGGGATGGTTTTTCAATACCGTCAATATGTAGCCTTTATTTAACTAGGCCGGTCGGTTAAGAACTCATTTTTATTTACAATGACAGCCTACCCCAGGCCAATTGTACACCGCCCTATTGGACTCCCACAGCCGGATGTGATCCAGCCTGGATTCAAACCAGGAACTTCAGTGACACCACTGCACCACTCGTGAACCCAATGATAGAATAAGAAAAACTCCAATCTGAGTCTAGTCCACACAATCTAACTCAGCTCAGTGTTTGTATTTCTCTCATCTGGCCCCAGTGCAGCCTGCTGTGTTCATTCTTAATTGGTCATGCTGATTCCTTCATCTGAGCCACTGTGAAAGTTGGTGGAGCAGTAATTAAACAGGGAATGTCTCTGTGTTAATTACGTGACACAACAAACCCTGAACTAGAGCAGAGCAAGGATGGGTGGAAGTATAGTATCCAATCCCGTGTGGCTCAGTTGGTAGAAAATGGTGCTTGCTTGATTCCAGTACGAAAATGTATGTAGTCGCTCTGGATAAGATCGTCCACAAAATGCAAATATTAGGAAGACCCATTAACTGGACAAGCTTTGTCTGACAACTGAGGGACTTCCTAATATGAATGCCGTACGGCTGAGTGTTCAATGAGACAGTTCTTAGATAAGTTGTCTGACCTGGAGAGCCCACTTGTTTCAACAAGAGCAGTTTACCTGTCAAGTGGGTCTTGTGCCATTATGTCTAGTACCTTTATATGTCTGTTAAGACAATCACACCCCCTATACGGATGATGTCAATGTTTTCGAAATAGCAGCGACTTGCCATAATAACAGCAGGCCCATTGTTATGTTGAGATACATGGGTACATTCATTTCACCGGAGGTCAAATCAGTGATCCGGAAGCCTCAGGCAGACGCCAGTGCGGTCTCACTCTTTCTCACAGATCCACTCACGGCAGTTGAGTGATGGTGCCTTCACTCTCCCTCATCACCTGTCAACTCACGACCAATCAGCCGGGTATATACATTAAAAGTGAGGAGATAAATAAATAGTAGACACCCGGATACGGAGACCGTTTTCCACAGAACACCGCAGAGCTTCCGCTTCTTCCTACATGGCTCTGGTTGATGAAGCACCCCCCCCCCCCCTCCCCCGTCAGTGCGTTCAGCTCGGTCAACTCAGACAAGCCAATCTTCCTTAAGGATGTCAGAGCAGCAACACTGGCCAATACGCCCTCAGCTCTCCACAACTGACAGGTGCTGAGGGAGAGCAGTAGAGGAAGATGGATAGATAGACGGACCGTCGAGGCCTGACGCATTCAGAGTTCTGTGAGAGGCATCAGTCAATGGACACGTTGGCGTGTCAGGGAGTTACTGACTGCAGTAATCCATTCAGTGCCCTCCACCATTGCTACCGGCCATTTGTCTAAATCGTTTTCAGCCTGAGTCATCTGATGTCAACAGCCAGACAGCCATGGGTCAGAGGAAGAGGAAGCGAGTTATATACCATGACATCGGTTGAAGGGAGAAAGGGATTGGAGTAACTTCCCCATTGAGAACAATAGAAGTACTTTTCTAGCTACCATGATGACAAACCAATTTAAACGGATCATTCAGCAGCCTTACAGCATCAACTAGCTCCGTGACTCAGAAACTGACCTGCTAGCCTGACAACGTATCTACCAAGGCTTGGGTGTCTTTGGTAAGAAAAGATCAAGCAATGAAGAGATACGACACGTCAAATACAGTACTGTCACATTATCTGTCACCGGGACATGTTACTGCCACACTTCTTTGTTTGCGTCATGTGACCGTGATGCAAAAAAAATGGTCAAACCACCTATGATCCAAAGACTGCCACTCCTCCTGTATGGAACTAGGTCTTTCAGAGATGGCTTGCTGAGCACAGTAGTCTACAACTTGTCTTGAAGGCTTTGAGTCGGCCTACCATTCAAGCCTAGGCAGGGAATACCTCAAGCACGGATGCACACCCACACACATCCATCCTTCTCACCCCGTCTCACCCCGTCGCGAGGTAGAACTGAGAGTATACTTCCTGTGGCGGCTTGGGTAAAGTCTAACATAAGCGTCTTAGGTAAGAACGTACGGTACGTTCAGATAGATACAGGCTGACAGTGGGATAGCCTTTCCCCCAGACAATGGGGATGCTTCCAGAGTGAGCACCCGCAGTGAGCAGAGGTCTCTGATATTGACAAAGTCGTGGGCAGGAAAACACCGCCATATGGGAAGTCAGCAGGACAGGCTGCTTTCATAAGCATCACGCCTGTGTACAAATCAATTAGAAGGGAGAGGGGCCAAATGAAAGGGTTGCTTCACACACAGACACACACATGCATAGATACACACACACACACACACACACACACACACACACACACACACACACACACACAGAAAGCGCTCACAAGCCAAAATGAACACACATACAACCTGGCACACACACACACATCCCCCCCCTCTATATGGATGCACACATACATATGTGAACTCACGCACAGCAAACAAGCTTTCAATTTCCCAGGATTACAGCGATCCAGTATGATAACATAATCAAACTACCCGTGGTGAAGGAGAGTGAATGTCAGTAGAGGTGACTTCCGCACCTCCTTGCCTCTCCGTGTGGGTTCCTGCCATAATCGCGATGGCTTTTAAGGGCCGGCGTCCGAGTCAGAGGGTCTCTGCATGCGCCCACACGCCACTGTTTGAAAGGCGACATTAGGGAAACATTGCCTGTCGTGTACTGGGGTGTACTGGGGAACAGGCAGAATTGGCTCAGTTTGGCGCCACAGTGAGACACAGAAGACCATGGAAATGTGTTCCTAAGCAGCATGTTTATCTCAGTGCCCATCACTTTCTGTTTCATGGTTATCGTGTGGGTGTGTGTATAGAATGTGTATGCGTGTGCTCTGCCTGTATGAGTGTGTGTGTGTGTGTGCCTTGCGTGCATAGAATAAGGAGTAAAGGATTGGGAGATTGAGAATGAGAGACACTGCAGCTCCATCTTTCTTTACACCACCGGTGCTCCACCATCGCCACAAGGGATAATTAAGTATTCAAACGAGCCACCTAGCTGTCAGCACTCAGGAGGCCATCATCCTCAATCAGGATCTGCGCAGAGAGGTGCCCTGGGTTGATTCCTAATTACAACCATGATATCCTGATGTCACTGCTGTCAGGTAACACACACAGAACAGACGTAGGGAAGAGTGGGGTAAGTTGAGACCTTTTTTTAAATATTTTTTTTTTACATTCAGCATCACTCTCAAGACAAATACAGTATTCTTTCCGACAAAGATCTACATATATGTCAGGATGTTGTCTATACCTGGACATAATCAGAATTCGGGTAAACAGTTTTGAAAGTATAGCTTGTCCAAAAAAATAAAAAAAGTGATCTAGTCCGGGAATGCTGGGAGTTGAGCCGCGGGACATGGTAAGTTAAGCTCCCTACACATTTCTGTAGTGAATGAAATATTACCTCTACTTTTTTCAAGCCATGTCTATCTTTACACAATTCAACACAATCCCAATCGCATGTGTCTTTTCATCATTTGAAGCATCTTTTAAAACAGGCATAACACCTAACAAATACTTTGTGATTTAAAATAAAAAAAACTTTACATAGGCCACATCACGCCTGGGAAGAAAACACTTACATTGGCTCAACTTGCCCCAAGGCAAACATTTTCACTATATTAGCCCACACAGCTACAAGGATGCATTTTCATGCAAGGTTAAGGACCTCGAATTGAAGCTTATGGAGACCCCCAACTAATGTATAGAACAATCTTAAAATGATCTACTTTGGTTAAGAGATAAGACAGAAATGTCATGAAAACTCTAACACAATAAATTAATTTGACTTGGTGTAAATCAGTTTTTTGGATGAAACTTGCTTACCACTTTTCCCAAGTGGTTTCTTCCTTCAAATGCCATGCAATTATGACCTCTTCCTAAATATTAGGTCAAATGATTCATTTTGTGTATGGTTTCCTAAAAACAAGGGTGGCTCAACTTACCCCACTCTTCCCTATCCTTATCACAGAGTTCGACCAGTAATACAGGTAGCCTAATCTGAGGCTCCTGTTTCCCTGAACAAGCCAATAAGATCGACAAACGCAGTAAAACAGTATGTCGTCTTCATTAGGAGGGTGAGAAGGGTCTACCTCGAAGCCTGCCTTGTGATATAGAAAGACATTGCCTATACTAGGATCTAATAACCTGAGCAATAAGAAATCAGAGAATGATGGAATGGGTTTAAATGAGCATGGTATATTGAGAACAAGAGGAAGTAAGGAAAGTAGGCCCCGCATACTTTCCCCCAATGGATCTCTCACACGATCTCCCCCTCTCACTCTCCCTATTGATGTCAATCAGTCAATCAAATAAATCCATCTCTCGATTGTATATGATCTGTGTTGACAGGGAGGTCTGCATTAGGTGGGCTGTAGTAGGAGTCAATGGATGAGGGTAGGAGTGGATAGAAAGACACACACATGAAAGCCTGCTCTCAGGGTGCCACTGCCAGACTGGCTCAGCGGCTGCTAGAGAGGCTTAGGCTGCGTGCCCAGAATTAGGAATAAAAGCCCAGAGAGACCAAGCGAAAGTGTGTGTGTGTGTGTGTGTGTGTGTGTGTGTGTGTGTGAGATAGACAGATAGGATAAAAAGAGACATACAGATATCACTGTATACATGAGTTACTCTTCAGCAGAGCAGGTTAGACCGAATTACAAGGAGATTTAGAGAGTGTGTACGTGCTCGTACACATGGCTGACAGGGAGAGAGAACCCAGCCTAGGGACCAGAGTGAAGAAGCCATGACGTCATTTTCCGAAGGCGAAGAGCTCGAGGTGAAATTACAATCGTGATGTGACACCGGGGCCTCAGTGACACCTTAGTGACAGCCAGGTAATTACCTCCCAGGGCTGAGAGGTCCTTGAGGTTCACCCCGCCGGGGTTTGCGCCCCAAATGGCACACGATTCCCTATGTAGTGCACTACTTTTAAACAGGGGACATAGGGCTCGGTTCAAAAGTAAGTTCACTATATGGGTGATTCTACAGAAGTGGTGTAAATTGCTGTCCCACCAAGTCTCCAAATGTAGGAAATGTATTTACATCATGATATACTGTATTCCAAGTAATTCCAAGGTAATAACAAACATATTGTTACATTTATATAGTACAGTCATTGTTTACACACCTGTTTCTATTGAAGTGGCCACACTCTGACTCCTAAACAAAATAATAAAGCAATTCATGATTTTGTATTTTTTTTGTATTTTTTTTTTTACACTATTTCAATATAATATTTTCAGTTGTTCTACTATTACATTGAAAGATGATCTAATTAGTAGTTTTGTTTAATTTGAAACATCTTTCTCTTAAGAAATGTTGTCCCACTTTTTGATGTCACTACCGAAACACACACGTTAAAAGACTGTAGAATGAATGTTGCTCTTAAGCCTGTGTCGAAAAAATAAACAGATTACAACAGTGTTGTCACAAATCTGGGACAAGCGCCGATGCGAACTACCAGCGCCGTTGCGAACTAGCATAGCTAGTCCCATTGTTGCAAAGAGTTATGGGATATTAGAATACCATTGTCATCTTCAACCGAGCCTTAAGCCACTCCCCTACACATCACCAGATGATGGGGTTGCACCCCTCTCCAATATGGTAACATGGTGAGTAGTCTGTGAGCAAGTTGGTAAATCTTCATGTATGTTTAAGAAGTGTCACTACCGAACATCTAATATATATAGAAATGTATAAACGTAACGTTTTGCGACTGAAATATACTTTTGCTGGGAAATTATTGACACTTGATAAAGATAGGCAAAATAGCTACATTGTATGCAATATTTTTTGGGGGGAAATTCTATAATTTTATACTAATACAATTGTTCAGAGAAAGAGATGATTTTATTCAACAAAGAATATCTTTAAAACATTCTCAAAAAGGTAGGGGTCAATTATGATTGACACCCCTGTTTTCAATACCTTGCGAGGTGAACGGCACCAAGCCTTTTTCTAAAATGTTTTATGAGTTGGAGAACACATTGTGAGGGATGTTAGACTATTCCTCCATACAGAATCTTCAATTCAAACCACAGGTTTTCAATGGGTTTCATGTCCAGAGACAGATGGCCATTGCAAAATTTAGATTTTGTGTCCAATTAACCATTTCTTTGTGAGCTTTGATGTGTGCTTGGGGTTATTGTCTTGCTGTAAGATTCACTTGCGGCCAAGTTACAGCCTCCTGGCAGAGGCAACCAGGTTTTTGGCTAAAATGTCCTGGTACTGGGTAATGTACATGATGCCATTGACCTTAACAAGGGCCCCAGGACCAGTGGGAACTAAGTGGCCCCATAACATCAAAGATCCACCTCCATATTTTACAGTAGGTATGTGGTTATTTTCTGCTTATGCATTCTCATTTAGACGCCAAACCCACCACTGGTGTGCGTGGCCAAAGAGCTCTATTTTCTTGTCCTCCAACAAAGGTAATGCCTACTCTGCTGTGCATTGCTGTGCTCTACTGTACTTTGCTGTAATGTACTGAAATATACTCTACTCAACTTGACTGTCTGTACTTAACTATAATCATTAACTCAAAGGAATCCCCATCAATTTGACTACTTTAAAATGGCGGAAGCCCTCAATTGCAATGTCCATACTAAAACAGGTTATATCCATCAAGAGTCCTCTATCGCTATGATTGACACTTGATTGTTTGTCCACTATATTTCTTTACATGTCTTTTTTTTAAACCATTTGAAAAAATAATCTACATTAAAACACAGATACATTATTCATGCTTTGGATTATTTGTAGAGTTGTTGAAGGACAGGGACATCCATAAGGCGCCAACATGTCGAAAAGTACATCAGACAGAGAATACAGAGAGAGGATAAAAAACAGACCTGTCCGATATCAAGAATATAAGAAAAAGGAAAGGGAAATAAATCGTCAATGTCTGATGAAAACCTCATAACTCCATTTTGCTCACTTTAACTTGTTTTACATTTATTGAGAGCAATAACTCCCCTCAATGTACTCTGAACATTTCATGAATCAAAGAACGTTTATTCAAATAAATTCTAAAGTTTCGTAATTGTTCGTAAATGGGAAAATGTGGTAATTTTAGTAATTTCCTGAAAAGTTTATGGTTTTGGGGATAAGAGGTTTTCATCAGACAGCAACGGAATTCTAAAAGAAAGGAAGAGGAAAGGTCAAATTAGTAAAATATTTGTCTCAGAGGGACAAGAGGTACTCAACAGCCAGATGGAGGTCAAGTCAAAGACAACACAGGGCAGCAGGGAAAAGGCAGAGAGAAACAGACTATTATAATTACCTAAATCACGTGCCCCAGTCGATAAGGTAAGCAATTAAAGTCAGAATATATACGACAGGTCACAGCCGAAACAATGACGTCACTACCGCAATGCCTGATATTTTGCCACAATAAATATGAAGTTACAATTCAAACATCTAACATAAATATATAAGTAATTCAAATAATCAATCAATAAGTTTCAGATTAATACAATCAACATGGAAGATTTCACAGAGAACAATAGAGATCAGATTTAATTTAAATGTAACTGTAACTGTTTTGAAAAGCAGGTTACAATCATGTTTTTACTATTTTGTAAATGTAAGCTGATAACATTTCTAAACTTCATCTGTAGAAAAAGGTTAATCAAAATGATCAATACTGTCTGTGCATGGTTCTGTGACAAATTTAGTAGGGTGGTATGGAATTCAGGACAATATTTCAAATATGCAATAGAAACAAATTGTCTGACATACAGTACCAGTCAAAGGTTTGGACACACCTACTCATTCAAGGGTTTTTCTTTATTTTTACTATTTTCTACATTGTAGAATAATAGTGAAGACATTTAAACTATGAAATAACGCATATGGAATCACGTAGTAAGCAAAAAGTGTTAAACAAATCAAAATATATTTTAGATTTTAGATTCTTCAAAGTAGCAACCCTTTGCCTTGATGACAGCTTTGCACACTCTTGGCATTCTCTCAAACCAGCTTCATGAGGAATGGTTTTCCAACAGTCTTGAAGGAGTTGGTGTATTCGCAAAAACAAAAAAACATTGCGACGTGTAATAGAAACAGCAGATATAGGATACATCCCACATATGCTGAGCACCTGTTGGCTGCTTTTTATGTGGAGGCCAGGTCATCTGATGCATGACTCCATCAGTCTCCTTCTTGGTCAAATAGCCCTTACACAGCCTGGAGGTGTGTTGGGTCATTGTTCTGTTGAAAAACAAATGATAGTCCCACTAAGAGCAAACCAGATGGGATGGCGTATCACTGCAGAAGCCATTCTGTTTAAATGTGCCTTGAATTCTAAATAAATCACAGGCAGTGTCACCAGCAAAACACCCCCACACAATCACACCTCCTCCTCCATGCTTCATGGTGGGAAGCACACATGCATAGATCATCCGTTCACATACTCTGCATCTCACAAAGACACAGAGATTGGAACTAAAAATCTCAAATTTGGACTCATCAGACCAAAGGACAGATTTCTGCCGGTTTAATGTCCATTGCTCATGTTTCTTGGCCCAAGTCTATTCTTCTTATTGGTGTCCTTTATTAGTGGTTTCTTTGCAGCAATTAAACCATGAAGGCCTGATTCACGCAGTCTCCTCTGAACAGTTGATGTTGAGATGTGCATTTTACTTGAACTCCGTAAATAATTTATTTGGGCTGCAATCTCAGGTGCAGTTAACTCTAATGAACTTATCCTCTGCAGCAGAGGTAACTCTGGGTCTTCCTTTCCTGTGGCGGTCCTCATAAGAGCCAGTTTCATCATAGCGCTTGATGGTTTTTGCGACTGCACTTGAAGAAACTTTTTAAAAGGTTATTGACATTTTCTAGATTGACATACCTTCATGTCTTAAAGTAATGATGGACTGTCGTTTCCACAAATTAACTTTTAACAAGGTACACCTGTTAATTACCTCATGTTTTGCATGCTATTGCATGCTATCTTGCCATTAATGTGTGTCACATATCTGTTTGCAAACAATGTAAAAATTAAATAAAAAAAATCTAAATCATTGAGTTAATAAAGCTTCCATACAAGCTTCGCTTTTTGCTTTCTTGAGTAAGGCAGCTCCAAAATGCAGATGTTTCGGCCTAGCTCAGTGCTTTCTGTGGTGGTGGGGCAGCAAGAGGAAAATATGGAGCATTGGGGTTGGTAATGTTCTCTAGTTGCACCGTGATTGGCTCAGTGTTCTGTCACTCGTGGGGACACTAAGTCACTGCCAAATCTAAGGGTAGAGCTAGACAATTCAAGCCCCTTGGGTTCTGCCATATAGTTACATTAGAAGTGCCCATCCAAGAAGGCTCAAGGTCATTGGCCAGAGATAAAGTTACGTTAAATCACGTTATATCTACAGTAGCTTTGATTGGACTGATCATGTCAACATCATACTTTCAAAATCTTAGCTAGCAGTCATCATCATGAATCAAATCAACAATCTAATTGAAAATCCTTTTTAATCCTTGTCATATGAAGAAAAATAATTAAGAGAAATTATAGATAAAACGTATCGGTGCTCACCGGCCATTGGACATAAACATTACACAACAAAGGCTAACTGCAAGCATTGGAAAGCAATCACTAGCCTCCTTTTCAGTGGAGTGAGTGTGTGATCCCAATTCTCGGTTTAAGGGTCTCTTTTACAAGCTTCAAATTATAAACATTCAACATTGGCCATGCTGTCAACCCAGCATGATTTCTGCCGCACTCAAAACAACTGTTAACTCAGAACTGGGAAATCTGACTTCAGTGAGTTCAAGACAACTGGGAACTCAGGAGAAAAAAATTAGCTCTGACTGGGAAAATACATTTTGAACGGTCATCGAACTCGAAATTGTAGGTCAGAAACTCAGGCTTCTTTCTAGAGCTACGACCTGAAGATCACTGACATCATCATTCGACCTTGTTTTTTTCCAGAGTTCCCAGTTGACTTGAAAGCACCATAAATCCAGAGAATGGCAGACTTTGATGACAAAATCTGCTGACAAAGGACCGCCGCAACACCTTCCTGTTCAAGTGAGCACAGCACAACAAGGTGAGTCTAAAAATGTATTGTAAGTTGCTGCATAAATGATGTAATATGCCAGGAAGATATGTATACTGTAGCTAGGAAAGTAATACTAAGTGTAAATTATGTAGTAAGCTGTTAGTAGCCCATGTAGCTCACCCTAATAATTTGGTATATTTTCTCCACTTAATTTCACCTACTGTTCTAACTTGGTGGTGCACATGTAGCCTATAACCTGTTTTAGAGAAATGTAATCAAATAATGTAAGAGCTTTCTTTGTCTGCTTATTTGCCCCCTTTATTTATCCTATGGTTCTGCCTTGGTGTACAGGGAGAACACTGTTGCTGTACATTTCAAAAGTGCTGAACAAATAGGTATATTGACTACGTCCATCCTAGCGCGCTCATTAATGTCTTAATAGAAATTACGGATTGCATCTTATCCGCTTGTCGTCCCCTTCTGCCATAGTTTGCAGTGGTAAGGTGTTGAGACAGCTTTATGTAGGCCCTAACAGTTTGTGGGTACCGTTTGTCACTGTTAAATTAACGTATTGTTTATTGTTGTGTTGTGTTGTGGCTTTGCTGGCATGGATCCCCCCAATTGTTTTGTTTGTTTGCCCCACCAAGATGTACATGCTAAAATCACCACTGGATATGTGTGCTGAAAGACTGGGAGAAGTAGGAAATACAATTTATTTCAAATCAAATTCAACCTCCATTTTGCACCACTTCTGTAGACTGATCCATATAGGGAATAAGGTGATATTTGTGACGCAGCCAATGTTTCTTTCTGGTTTCACCTGTATAAAGAGGTGTGATAGTGCTGTGGGATTGGCTGCAGAGAGGCCGCATCTAACTCTGCACACGGCCTGAATTCAGTGAGATAGAATGGCCTGCCACCACGCATCCACGTGAGTGTCAATTGCCTGTCTGAAGAAGTGAACACATCGATGCTGTTTCTGTTTCTTTCCTGAGATGCTTATCAGAGGAACTGCAATGCACTGCAATCCTTCAGCAGGGAAAATACAGATTTCTCTTTCGATTAAGAGTACCCCGTTTCGGAGTTGACCCCAATCTTGGCCTCAACGTAACAGGAGGTGCTTGATGTTTTCGCCTAAGAGGGCTTAATTCGTGTTTCTGCTTTGAGAAGATGATTCTGTAGATGACAGATTGCTGTCATCTACAGTTGAAGTCGGAAGTTTACATACACCTTAGCCAAATACATTTAAACTCAGTTTTTCCACAATTCCTGACATTTAATCCTAATAAAAACTACATCTTAGGTCAGTTAGGATCACCACTTTATTTTAAGAATGTGAAATGTCAGCATAATAGTAGAGAGAATGATTTAGTTCAGCTTTTATTTCTTTCATCACATTCCCAGTGGGTCAGAAGTTACATACACTCAATAAGTATTTGTTAGCATAGCCTTTAAATTATTTAACTTGGGTCAAACATTTTGGGTAGCCTTCCACAAGCTTCCCACAATAAGTTGGGTGAATTTTGGCTCATTCTTCCTGACAGAGCTGGTGTAACTGAGTCAGGTTTGTAGGCCTCCTTGCTCGCACACGCTTTTTCAGTTCTGCCCACAAATGTTCTATGCGATTGAGGTCAGGACTTTGTGATGGCCACTACAATACCTTGACTTGTTGTCCTTAAGCCATTTTGCCACAACTTTGGAAGTATGCTTGGGGTCATTGTCCATTTGGAAGACCCATTTGCGACAAAGCTATAACTTCCTGACGGATGTCTTGAGATGTTTCTTCAATATATCCACATAATTTTCCTCCCTCGTGATGCCATCTATTTTGTGAAGTGCACCAGTCCCTTCTGCAGCAAAGCACCCGCACAACATGATGCTACCACCCCCGTGCTTCACGGTTGGGATGGTGTTCTTTGGTGTGCAAGCCTCCCCCTTTTTCCTCCAAACATAACGATGGTCATTATGTATCATTAGAGCAAAGGACATTTCTCCAAAAAGTACGATCTTTGTCCCTATGTGCAGTTGCAAACCGTAGTTTGGCTTTTTTATGGTGGTTCTGGAGCAGTGGCTTCTTCCTTGCTGAGCGGCCTTTCAGGTTATGTCGATATAGGACTCGTTTTACTGTGGATATAGATAATTTTGCACCTGTTTCTGGGATTGCACCTGTTTCTGGAATTGATTTGCCCTTTTCGCACCAAAGTACGTTCACCTCTATGAGACAGAACGCGTCTCCTTCCTGAGCGGTATGACGGCTGTGCGGTCCCATGGCGTACTATTGTTTGTACAGATGAACGTGGTACCTTCGGACGTTTGGAAATTGCTCCCAAGGATGAACCAGACTTGTGGAGGTCTACAATTTTTTTCTGAGGACTTGGCTGATTTCTTTTGATTTCCCCATGATGTCAAGCAAAGAGACACTGAGTTTGAAGGTAGGCCTTGAAATACATCCACAGGGACACCTCCAATTGACTGAAATTATGTCAATTAGCCTATCAGAAGCTTCTAAAGCTATGACATAATTTTCTGGAATTTTCCAAGCTATTTAAAGACACAGTCAACTTAGTGTATGTAAACTTCTGACCCACTGGAATTGTGATACAGTGAATTATAAATGAAATAATCTGTCTGTAAACAATTGTTGGAAAAATGGCTTGTGTCATGCACAACGTAGATGTCCTCACAGACTTGCCAAAACTATAGTTTGTTAACACGAAATTTGTGGAGTGGTTGAAAACGAGTTTTAATGACTCCAACCTAAGAGTATGTAATCTTCCGACTTCAACTGTACCTGGCATAACACTGTCATAGCAGTGACATAATAGCTGTTATGAAAGGTCATGCCAAACAACTAAGTGCTATCAGTAAAAGGAGGGTGAAGGAACGAGTGTGAAAAGAAGGGATGAAGACATTTATCTCACTACAACTGTAGACGTCTACAGATTAGTACCAGTGAAGGGATAGCACAAGCTTGTTATTATAGGAAAGTCTGAATGCATTCGCAGACATATTCAAGGCAGACTTGTTTACGTACTGCTGTGCGTTTTGTTGCTAACCTTACTTTGCTACCTGACAACTTTACCGTTTGTACTTTTTAATTACCGTTTATATTTTTAGTTATTCCCTCGCTCGACTTTTTTAAATTCAACTTTTTCACTCCGGACGCTTTATCTGGAAGTGGTTTGTTAGGACCTCCAACAGCCGAAGCTAAGTAGAGACATTAACATGATGCCTTCTAATTGCAGTCGCTGTACTCATAATATACAGGAGAATAATCGCCTTACGGCGAGGATAGCTGTGCTGCAAGCCCAGCTTCAGACGCAATCGTTAGGCAAGGGTAATTTCAGTGTAGGAAAGGATGAAACGGCGTCTGTGCCACCAGTAAGTACAGATAGTAGTATAAATCCCCTCGTACAGTCCCCGCTGCCGGACAACTTTCTCATGGCTTCTGGAGGGAAATGCTGTAGGAATGCTCAACCGGTGTTGCTCATTCAGCCGACAAACTTTCAACCGGTTCTCCCCATTAAGCAGCAAGTCGGAGTCAGAGGCCTAGCCTTCTCTGGTTTCTACTCCTTCCATTACGGGGTCTGAGACGCGGGAGCCTCCTACCATTAGCTCTCACAAATTGAAAACCCTAGCCATTGGTGACTCCATTACCCGCAGTATTATACTTAAAACGAATCATCCAGCGATCATACACTGTTTACCAGGGGGCAGGGCTACCGACGTTAAAGCTAATCTGAAGATGGTGCTGGCTATAGCTAAAACTGGCAAGTGAAGAGAGTATAGGGATATTGTTATCCACGTCGACACCAAAGACGTTAGGATGAAACAGTCAGAGGTCACCAAGCGCAACATAGCTTCAGCGTGTAAATCAGCTAGAAAGATGTGCTGGCGTCGAGTAATTGTCTCTGGCCCCCTCCCAGTTAGGGGGAGTGATGAGCTCTACAGCAGAGTCTCACAACTCAATCGTAGGTTGAAAACTCTTTTCTGCCCCTCCCAAAATATAGAATTTGTAAATAATTGTCCCTCTCACCCACAAACAGGACCAAGCCTGGCCTGTTGAGGAGTGACGGACTCCATCCTAGCTGGAGGGGTGCTCTCATCTTATCGACAAACATAGACAGAGTTATAACTCCCCTAGCTCCACAATTAGATAGGGTGCAGGCCAGGCAGCAGGCTGTTAGCCAGCCTGCCGTTAGCCAGCCTGCCAGCTTAGTGGAGTCTGCCACTAGCACAGTCAGTGTAGTCAGCTCAGCAATCCCTGTTGAGACCGTGTCTGTGCCTCAAACTAGATTGGGCAAAACTAAACATGGCGGTGTTCGCCTTAGCAATCTCACTGGAATAAAAACCTCCTCCATTCCTGACATTATTGAAAGAGATTGTGATACGTCACATCTCAAAATGTTTACAGGCCTCCTGGGCCATATACAGCGTTCCTCACTGAGTTCCCTGAATTCCTATCAGACCTTGTAGTCATGGCAGATAATATTCTAATTTTTGCTGACTTTAATATTCACATGGAAAAGTCCACAGACCCACTCCAAAAGGCATTTGGAGCCATCATCGACTCAGTGGGTTTTGTCCAACATGTCTTCGGACCCACTCACTGCCACAGTCATACTCTGGACCTAGTTTTGTCCTGTGGAATAAATGTTGTGGAGCTTAATGTTTTTCCTCATAATCTTGGACTATCGGACCACCATTTTATAAATTTGCAATCGCAACAAATAATCTGCTCAGACCCCAACCAAGGATCATCAAAAGTCGTGCTATAAATTCTCGGACAACCCAAAGATTCCTAGATGCCCTTCCAGACTCCCTCCGCCTATCCAAGGACATCAGAGTACAAAAATCAGTTCCCCACCTAACTGAGGAACTCAATTTAACCTTGCGCAATACCCTAGATGCAGTCGCACCCCTAAAAACAAAAAACATTTGTCATAAGAAACTAGCTCCCTGGTATACAGAAAATACCCGAGCTCTAAAGCAAGCTTCCAGAACATTGAAACGAAAATGGAGCCACACCAAACTGGAAGTCTTCCGACTAGCTTGGAAAGACAGTACCGTGCAGTATCGAAGAGCCCTCACTGCTGCTCGATCATCCTATTTTCCAACTTAATTGAGGAAAATAACAATACAACATTTATTTTTGATACTGTTGCAAAGCTAACTAAAAAGCAGCATTCCCCAAGAGAGGATGGCTTTCACTTCAGCAGTGATCATTTGAGGAAAAGATCATGATCATTAGAAAGCGAATTACTGACTCCTCTTTAAATCGACGTATTCCTCCAAAGCTCAGTTGTCCTGAGTCTGCACAACTCTGCCAGGACCTAGGATCAAGGGAGACACAAGTGTTTTAGTACTATATCTCTTGACACAATGATGAAAATAATCATGGCCCCTAAACCGTCAAGCTGCATACTGGACCCTATTCCAACTAAACTACTGAAAGAGCTGCTTCTTGTGCTTGGCTCTCCTATGTTGAACATAATAAACGGCTCTCTATCCACCAGATGTGTACCAAACTCACTAAAAGTGGCAGTAATAAAGCCTCTCTTGAAAAAGACAAACGTTGACCGAGAAAATATAAAAAACTAAATCGGCCTATATCGAATCTCCCATTCCTCTCAATAAAAAAAAAAGCTGTTGCGCAACAACTCACTGCCTTCCTGAAGACAAACAATGTATACGAAACGCTTCAGTCTGGTTTTAGACCCCATCATAGCACTGAGACTGCACTTGTGAAGGTGGTAAATTACCTTTTAATGGCGTCAAATGGCTGCATCTGTCCTCGTGCTCCTAGACCTTAGTGCTGCTTTTGATACCATCGATCACCTCATTCTTTTGGAGAGATTGGAAACTCACATTGGTCTACACGGAGAAGTTCTGGCCTGGTTTAGATCTTATCTGTCGGAAAGATATCAGGTTGTCTCTGTGGATGGTTTGTCCTATGACAAATCAACTGTAAATTTCGGTGTCCTCAAGGTTCTGTTTTAGGACCACTATTGTTTTCACTATATATTTTACCTCTTGGTGATGTCATTCAGTAACATGAGGTTAACTTTCACTGCTATGCGGATGACACACAGCTGTACACTTCGATAAAACATGGTGAAGCCCCAAAATTGCATGGGGTTATATCCTTCCTGTTTGGCCCTGTCCGGGGGTATCGTCGGATGGGGCCACAGTGTCTCCCGACCCCTCCCGTCTCAGCCTCCAGTATTTATGCTGCAGTAGTTTATGTGTCGGGGGGCTAGGGTCAGTCTGTTATATCTGGAGTATTTGTCCTGTCTTATATGGTGTCCTGTGTGAATTTTAGTATGCTCTCTCTAATTCTCTCTTTCTATCTTTCTTTCTTTCTCTCAGAGGACCTGAGCCCTAGGACCATGCCTCAGGACTACCTGACATGATGACTCCTTGCTGTCCCCAGTCCACCTGGCCATGCTGCTGCTCCAGTTTCAACTGTTCTGCCTGCGGCTATGGAACCCTGACCTTTTCACAGGACGTGCTACCTGTCCTAGACCTGCTGTTTTCAACTCTCTAGAGACAGCAGGAGCGGTAGAGATACTCTGAATGATCGGCTATGAAAAGCCAACTGACATTTCCTCCTGAGGTGCTGACCTGTTGCACCCTCGACAACTACTGTGATTATTATTATTTGACCCTGCTGGTCATCTAATGAACATTTGAACATCTTGGCCATGTTCTGTTATAGTCTCCACCCGGCACAGCCAGAAGAGGACTGGTCACTCCTCATAGTCTGGTTCCTCTCTAGGTTTCTTCCTAGGTTCTGGCCTTTCTAGGGAGTTTTTCCTTTCCACCATGCTTCTACACCTGCATCGCTTGCTGTTTGGGGTTTTAGGCTGGGTTTCTGTACAGCACTTTGAGATATCAGCTGATGTAAGAAGGGCTTTATAAATACATTTGATTTGATTCAAGATATCCATAGCGCAGGTCAACTCAAGGGTTACAGATTTTGAAATACTAATTGTGTGGTCCTTTCAACGTGAACACCATGGTCTGGTTGACCCACTCTTTGAGGAACTTACACTGACCTGAAATCACAAGACCAAAAAAGTCCTCGAGACACTGCAGAGATTAAACCTGGGTCCTCTGACAACTCCTGACACTTCAAAGTAAACTTTTTCCCCAAAACTGTGCTTCAACTATTATAGGGAGTGTACGTTTTCACTCTGATATTGAAAGTCTGCTTGGAACAATGGCCTGTGGAAAATTGGCGAGGGAGACTGAATGGCCTATTTATACCTGGTATGACACTCTGAAAAGATCACAAAAAGAACAGTGGCTGATCTAACATTCCCTCTCGCTACACAAATGGCTTTTTCATGAAGCTTAATAGGAAATTATATGTTATTATGTCTTGCCACTTGACACACTGATTATAAAATGATACAATACAAAGACTGGGGGAGGAGGAAAAAAATACAAAATGAACCGGTGGGGGAACACACTGATTTATTTTGAAAAGAATTACATTTTTTAATTCATTACTCTCCCAAGAAGCAATATACACCTCATTAAACGGAAATGGGGGAAAAATGTAATTGTTCTTTTTTTTCTCCTTCCACTCATCTCAGCGACCGAATCCTCTGAGTAACCTCTGAAATCTCATTCTCTCCCACTTTTGCCTCCCCCTCCTCATACCAAGACTATGATATGCAATGGTATTTAGAGAAACCCTCTTTTCTCCCTCCCCTCGCCTCCATTCCCAAGCATTGTGCGGTCTCAGACAAACGAGTAGCAATCACAACAGGATCAAATCTAATCCGGAGAAAAATCTACTTATTGGTAAATGCATGGGTAAATGAGTCCCTTGTAGTCATTACTTACCAAAGGCCTATACTCTCACTACTTAATACTACTTCTCTCAGTTCCTCTAATGGTGCAGCTTTGTTTGCTGTTTTGGGGATGTACGGCTGGCTATGCAATGCACCACCTCAAAATGAAGGACCTCGTAGATCATTTGGTGTCTGACAAAGCAATCTACACAGCTCAGAACTAGCCATATTTGTCAGGGTTTTTTTTCTCTCTCAAAGGCCATTATTCTGTCAACGTTTTCATATCCCTTTTCTATTTCAATTTTGCCGCTAGCCCTCCTTTCTTCATTACTTTAAAATTATAATGTGGTTGTTGTGTTGTTAGGAGTTCAAAGTGTTGACTTCTTTTCAAACTTCAGAGACAAATATTTAGCAGCACTCTCGTCCCAGTCGTATCTCTACAGTTGTGAAGGTGAGTGGTAGGCCGACATTTCACATCCATGTCATCCTATGTAGTACCACGGCTGACATTTGACCTCTGCCTAAGTTCCCTCAGTCAAACTGCAACTGTATTCTCAAAAGGCGGGTTTCTCATGAGAAGTATCTCTCTAAAGAAACGCTCAATAGCCAAGGTCGGACAAAAGCCTGTCACATGCATCAACCAGATGGCGGAGCTCTTATGAATTCCTCTAAAATAGATTAATGCTGGCGTGTTGGGGAGGTGAAAGGTCCACTGGGTGAATAAACAATGAGTTTAACTCCCTTTGAGTCGGGTCAGACTTACAGAATGAGGCTTGGGTCGGGGGGGAATTCAGACCCACATTTTTCGGAGACTGAGGACAAAAAGGTCAGGAGTATTAGCAGAACACACCCTGAAGCCCCTGCAATCTCATCTCGAGTCCTGAGGAGGTAGGCTGCGCCCCAAACCCCCCAAAATACTGGCTACAGGCTTTTGTTCCCCTCGCAACAAGGGAAGAAAATGGCAGCGTCTAAGAGCTACTAAAAGGAGAAATCTTTAATCACCATCTTGAAAGGGACTATTGAGTGAGGCTGTGTCTCCCCTCTCCTCTGAACTGTCCGTCAGCCTTACCATGGAATTTGGGGGAGCCACTGAGGGGTGACAGGCGGGACTGTTAGATGGGGAGGGAGGGTCGGAGTGGAGGAATAGGACGCTTGAAGGGTGTCTGTGTGTGTGCATATCTGTGTAGATGTGTGTGTGTGTGTAGATGTGTGTGTGTGTGTTTGGGGGGAGGGGGGGATTAGGCAAAAAAAATATGTCCAAAAATGACTCAAGTGGAACGTTCCGTGCTTGACTACCATGTGAGACCAAGCTGGCATGCCGGCGCTTTTCCCACAATCCCTCTTTGTTCGCTGGCGTGTCACCGGGCCCGCCGTGGGGAGAGAGGGAAAGAGAGACGAGCCACTGATCACTGTGAGGAGGAAAGGGGGGGGGGGATGATAGAGGGGAGCGGATATGGACCCTTCTCCTCCATCCAACAAGGCTCTCCATTCTCTCCATCTCATTTACATGGGATTGAATTCAAGGCAAGATGCATCACTTCTTTTTATTATCCGCCCTGTCTTTCTTGTTTTTTTTATTCTTATTATTCTCATTGTAGTTGAAGGGCAGGAGTACATGGCGGTAGTCTTTGATCTAGTCGGCCTTGCCTGTGATGAACTTCCACAGTCCTCTTCTCTAAAGACCAGCGCCTTCCCTCCTCACGGTGTCACTCATTTAGATTAGAGGGCTTTGAGGTTCTCACAGCGTTCAGGCTCTGGGGTTTCAGTGGAGAGGCTGACGGCCAAATCCGGACTTGAGATACACATGCGCAACCTGACTTTTCACGGCAACGCTCCATTTTTCACCAGCATATTATTTACGCCTTGAGGACCAGTTTTCTAGACCTTGATTGAGTCTACTCCTGGACTAAAAAGCATGCTTGATGGAGAATCTTCATTGAAAGTGGAATTAAAGGAGAAGTTTACCTGAAATCCAGAAAGTCCCATACGTTGAAACTAGTTCAGTGTTTTCCTTCTCCCCGTCTCTCCCTGGAGAGCAGAACTGAAACAGCTGCAAAAATGGTTCACGTAACTTGTGATGTTGCTGTTTGCAGGCCTTGCTCTGCTCCGTTGTCAGTGAATGCATGATTCACAAATCCGCAAATTGGACAAACTCATTGTTTTATTGACAGCGCACGGTCAAATTTGTTATTTTTGTCAAAAGTATTATAGGTTTAGAGTCAGGAAATGTGTACTTTTCCACCTAAAATATTTGCTATTATTTTGTATAATTATTTTATGTAGCCAACTGCCACAGTAGTGGAGATGGGTAACAACTGTGCATGAACGCCCTGTGTCAGTCAATAAAGAACTATTTGACTGTGTCTATTCCACTGAGACATCCATAGACTAAAATAGTTATTCAACCTTTGCAGTAGCATAGTCAGGGACTCAGTGTAGTGGGATTCCTATACAGTCATGTGAAGCTTTGGGAACCCGACTCCTTTTCATTAGGGTTGACTTCCATATCCTCCAAGAATCAAGTCTGGCCTCCTGCACATGGTAAGTTAAGGGGGCAGTACTGTGTGGGGGGAACAAGGTAGGCTAGGGTGGTATACCACATACCGGGCTATTTGGAAATAGCCACGGGATGGCTTTTCAATACCGTCAAAATGTAACCTTTTATTTAACTAGGCAAGTCAGTTAAGAACAAATTCTTATTTACAATGACAGCCTACTCCGGTCAAACCTGGACGACGCTGGGCCAAATTGTGCGCCGCCCTATGGGACTCCCAATCACGGCAGGATGTGATACAGCCTGGATTCAAACCAGGGACTGTAGCGAGACACCTCCTGCACTGAGATGCAGTGCCTTAGACCGCTGCGCCACAATACCGTTGAAGCTATTTGAGGTTTTTCAATACATTTTCATATTTGTAGCTACTTTTTAAGTAAATACCTGCAGTCAACTTGTGCAATAAGTTAGGAGATAAAACAGATCGTGTTCTTCAGGTCACCTGTCACATTATTTTATGAAACTTATCGTTGTTTCCCAGAACAGTTGAGCCAGTCACGTGTCTGTTTGTAAATGGGCACAACGGGAGAAAGCGGGAGTGCAAAAACGATGCATGGCTATCATATTTCAAATGTTTATCATAGAAAGAATATAGCCAGCTACATTTCCTAATGAAGCGGTTCACAAAATAGGGCTCACGGCCCAATGTGGGTCACCTGAAATGAAAATGGGGTGAAAACAATGTGTGTGGAGGGACAGAAACTCACATCAATACCTTTGTCAGATAACACTGTTGAACAAATAATTAACGCTATTTCTAGCAATCAAGAGGAAACTGACTGAACGACTCAAAAATTCCCAAGCTTATGCCCTCCAAATGGACGTTAGCTGTGAGGCCCGAGATGGCCCTGCATTACTTTATGTCCGCTATACATATCGGGGGATGTTATTCACCAGAACAAATGGTTCTGTCTCACAATTCCCAAGCATTAAAAAGGTACTGAGGATGTTCAGTTTGCTGAATGATTAAATTGATTTAAAAAAAACAGATTCCGTGGTGGGCTTTTGCACAGATGGGGCTCCATCTATGGCGGGACAGCGGGCAGGCCACTGCACTCTAGTTATGAAAGTGTCTCCCACTGCCATATGGACTCATTGTATGATACAAAGAAGGAAAGTGGCAGCAAAGGAGAGCACAGAACTCAGAGATATACTGCAGCAGGTAACTTCCATTGTAAACTACATCCAACCACATCCACTGCGCGCACGCCTGTTCGCAAAACTATGTGGAGATGTGGGATCAGAGCACGACAATGCTCTCTTTCACAGCGAGGCCTGGTGGTTATCGAGGGGGAGTGCTGGAAAGATTTTTCACATTGAGAGAGGAACTATTGTCATTCACAATGGATGTAAAAAACATTTTTAAAAAGCATTGGTTGACTTTCTGTGTAATGAAAAGACATATTTGGGAAACTGAACGAACTGAACGCAAGCATGCAGGGGAAATACAAAATCATTCTACAGATGAGTGACCAAATCAGTGGATTCAGAGGAAAGAATTCATATTGGAAAGAGTCTTTCAAAAGTGAGCCATAACAGAAAACAGCATCAGTAAGTGTCCCACATGAGTGACGACTGCTCACCTCCAGCGCTTGGAAGAGCACTTTAGGACATACCTCCCTAACCGTTTGACTATGATCCTGGCTCAGTTTACATGCCAGTAAGTGTAATCGAACAGCTGATCGAGCGGTCTTGTGACATTCACGGGCCACTACGGAGGAGTTATGGTTCCTGACTCAAAAGGTCCCTGCCGTCTCCCTCTGAGCAAAAATGACGCATTCAAAACAACTGGGAACCCGGAAATCTCCGACTTCATTGTATTCAAGACAACTGGGAACTCGGAGGAAAAAACGAGCTCCGACTGGGAAAAATAGTTTTGAACGGTTATCCAACTCGGAATTCCAACTCAGGAACTCAGACCTCTTTCTAGAACTCCGACTTTCCAACCTGAAGATCACTGACATCCTGATTGGACCTCTTATTTTTCCAGTTGTCTTGAAAGCACCGTAAAAAAAACATGGTACCCTTCGCCGGCACATATCTGTGTGAAGCTAGATTCAGCGCTCTCGTCTGCAAAACCAAATATCGATCCAGGTTGGGTGTGACAGCAGAGATGAGGTGCGCACTGTCGACCACGCCCCCTGACTTTGAGAAGCTCTGACGCGCGACATGTATCAAGCACACCCATCTCATCAGTGGTGGCAAGATAAGATCAGACTAATTTGCAATTGACCCACATTAATAGTATGTGATGGTGAGTTGAGAAGACAATCAGAAATACTGTTAGAATGTTTTTCAAATTGACTGCCATAGCCCTAAATTTAAAAAAAATAAGTTTAACTTGCTAGTTATCTAAGAAAATGTAATAAGGTGACGGGACATCATACTGTGTTAGCTTTCTGCCGTGTTTGAGAAGTCAATGCCCTTTGGATTAGTTATCTGTACAGCTGCAACTACTATCTTTTAATTTCCTTGCATTTTTTCTCCTCTCTGTTCTCGCCCGTCTGCTACTCCCCCATCTTCTCTGAGCAGAGCACGCAGGCCCATTGCCCAAGCACTCCAGACTCCACACAGACACAGCATGTACACATGCTGTTGGAGAGCCAGTGCTGTTCTTCCTTTATTCATTTGCACAATGTCTCTCTTTCACATTCACCTATTAATGTCAAAATCACAAAAAATGACACTCAGTAGCTCCTACCCATCTATATATGTATAACTTTTTGAGCTAGATTGCCTGTCTGTGCAATTAGTTTATTTTCGTTTGCATATTTAGCTATCAGCCTACATGGAAATGCACTATTACTTGTTAAACATTGTTAGCATTCTGGTCCAAAACACGTTTTTGGTGCCCCCTTGTGTACTAAGCTGGTAATACCGTAAATCCCAGGATGAACGAAGAACGGTATGATGATATGAAACTCTGGATACCGACCAACTCAATACCTTTTGACATTTAGCATCTGTGGTTTTATTAGTCAAACCCATAGACAGTGTATCTCCGTCGAATGCAAACGGTCAAACTGCCTAATACCATCAACAGAAATCAGTAATAAAACTCGAGCTTGAAACAAGATTTCCGGTATGGCGACCATGAGGTAGTCAGGTAAAAGGTGATCCGTTTGGCATTCCGTTTCTTTAGTAAAAATATGCCTCTTAATTAGGAAAGAACTCGACTGTAAAGTTAAGAAATAACTGAAACGTTATGTTGGCAACTACATGTTATGGCAAATACTAGATTTTGAAATAGAGACAAACAAACACAGCGATAAACATAGTGAAACAAGGTGACCATGGACCAAGTAGCTGACGACTCGACTGAAGTGAGTTGAGAGACACTTCTAATAGAAATTCACAGTGGCAATGAGAAAGAGATTGTCAAAACAGTCTAAACTGATATGACTGAGCAAACGTGTGGAGGCCAAAACCGGGTTAACCCTGGAGAAAATCGTATGAGAAAAGCTCCAGAAAACCGTGGATGAACAAAAAGACATCATTACGGGGCTTACTTAAAGATTAGACGAGATGGAGGACTTCAGTCGCCATTCAAGTCTTTGTTTCATGAATTTCCCCGAGAGCTGTGGATAAACTGGAATGGAGGAATTCCTGGAGGAGGTAATACCACAACTACTGGGCCAGGAGAGCACCACACGGGCTCCCACAATTGAAGGAGCACACCGAACAGGCGGCCCGAGAGGGGACACAAGCAGCAAACTAAGGGGCAAAGTTCCTTAAATATAGGGACAAAGATGAAGTTCCCACGACTGGTCCTCAAAGCCAAAAAGTCAGGAGTTGGACCTTTGATGTGTGAGGGTCGATGACATGAGCAGAGACCTCTACATGAAAGGCAGATCATTTGACCGAATACAGAAAAAGCTATGGGGAAAATGAATCCCGTTGTCTTTGGTTTACCCTGCACAACTACCGGTCAAACGGAAGGAAAGAGACATCACACTAAAATCAGCAAAATAAGCAACCCGATTCCTGGATAACCTGGACATGATGGAAATGGCAATGAATGAACTGTATAGACCAGGACAGCCTCTCAACAGACGATGTACGACAGATGAGGCACTGGACTATTACACCCCACCACATCAAAAAAGGCACAAACGAGAAAGGTAAGCCTTCACTCACACACCTATTGAAAAGACAATCCCAGCACCATCCAGGTCGATCTGTCTAAATTAATAACGCTTTAATGACTAATGGCTATGCAGCCTAAATGACAACCCATTAATTGGTAGGCTATAGGCATGATCTATTTGTTTAAGAAACAAACTGATGAGTCAACAAAACAATGTGTTGATCACTATAATCTGGATAATTATGTTTGGATGCTCCCAAGCAGACAAAGGCCTGAGTGGGTGGAAATCATTTAAATGTAAAACAAAAAAAAGACTGGGAGAGATCAAACACTTCATGTCATACTGCCTAAGACGCTGAAATTGTAAGCACACAGTACTTTTATTTCCGTTGCTATCTTTCCCTTCCTTCCTTTTTTCAAATGTAATTTACTTTTGCCAAAATTAAGGCATTTACAACAGGGACATTTATATATGAATTGAAAAATGTGTTCAATGCGGGCACTCTGAAACTCAGTCCAGAGTAGAGTCATTATACCATCAGCTCTTAGTGATCTGCCAGCTCTGCTCCCCGGTGGGTCAAGACCAATGCGCCCCACGTGTGGTTGCATGCAGTACAACAGAACTGTAGGCTACTCCAGTAGTTACAGGCCTACAAATGTTTGCATTTATTTCATTGGACAATTATATGGATAGTTGAATGAATTTCTCTCCTTAATATACTATAATGATGCCTAATGGCTAAATAGTCTAATTCATTTTATTCTCAATTAACACTGGGATGGCAAGTACTTTTTCATTTTTCCCCTCTTGTTATGACCCTGAGAGAGCTAACCTATACCTTTCCTTTGGCTTAAAAAACAAACAAACAAGAAGTAGGCCTATCACGCTGGCCAGGACAAATAATGAATGTATACTTCAGAAGGGTCTCATCCATCTTAGAAGTTAGAACCAGCCCTAGACAGGGCTCCTTAATTATAATCACTATATTTACTTCAAACACAAATTATACTAGTTGACTACACATAGGATGGACACATAGTACTGACACTCACTCCAGTGGTTGGGAATGGGTACGGATACTGAACACGCAGCGACACAGACCCCTCCACTGTCAGAGATTACACATACTAATATATATATATATATATATATATATATATATATATATATATATATATATATATATATATATATATAGACAAATATATGTGTGTGTGTGTGTGTGTATGTGTGTATATATATACACACACACATATATTTGTATAAATAATAATAAATCGTTAAAAAAAGACTCATTAAAAAATAATGTGTTTCATTTAGTCCTACTTGGGCAATATACACTACATGACCAGAAGTGTGTGGACACCTGCTCTTCAAACATCTCATTCCAAAATCATTGGCATTAGTATGGAGTTGGTACCCCCTTTGCTGCTATAACAGCCTCCACTTTTCTGGGAAGGCTTTCCACTCGATGTTGGAACATTGTTGCGAGGACTTGCTTCCATTCAGCCACAAGAGCATTAGTGAGGTCGGGTACTGATGTTGGGGTGATTAGGCCTGGCTCGTAGTCGGCGTTCCAATTCATCCCAAAAGTGTTCGATGGGGTCAGGGCTCTGTGCAGGCCAGTCAAGTTTTTTTTCCCACACCAATCTCAACAAACCATTTCTGTATGGACCTCGCTTTGTACACAGGAAAGGGCCTTCCCCAAACTGTAGCCACAAAGTTGGAAGCACAGAATCATCTAGAATGTCACTGTATTCACTGGAACAAAGGGGCCTAACCCGAACCAGGAAAAACAGCCCCAGACCATTATTCCTCCTCCACCTAACTTTATAATTGGCACTATGCATTCGGACAGGTAACAGCGCAGTAGAGATCACAATAATAAGTTAGACATTTTTGATTGGTAATGAACCTGAGGGACGCATGATACACTGAATCAAGTGCTCTTAACAACCCTTATGCCCGTAATAAAAACCTATTCTTCGCTTGAGCTTCCTTATCAAGTTCTCCACATGAACAGTGAAGCTCAGCTTGTCATCAACCCACACACCCAAATGTTTGTACACTTTGACTTGCTCTATAGTATGACCAGCCAATGTAGCAATGACATGATTAGTAACATGACTGGCGTTTGAAAATACCAGGCATTTTGTTTTACCTGAATTCAGAACCAGCTTTGAATCATACAGATTCTGTTGTATGATGTTAAAAGCTCTTTGTGCATTTTCAAAAGCTAAAGATAAACTACTACCACTTAAAAAAAGAACAGTATAATCTGCATAAAAATGAACATCCGCTGTTCCAATATGATCCCCAATGTTGTTGATATACACAATGAACAACAGTGGACCAAAAAAAGACCCTTGCGGAACACCTGAGCACAACTCCATGAACCATCCGCCATTACACATTGTGTACAATTTGATAGGTAATTTATAAACCAATCTAGACCATGATCAGTAATTCCACAACATTTTAACGTTTGCACTAACACAGCATGGTCCACAGTGTCAAATGCCTTTGACAAATTAATAAAGACAGACACACAATGTAACTTCTTGTCAAGAGCACAGTGGATGTCATTTAAAACCTTCAATGTTGCTGAATCAGTGCTGTGGCCAGATCTAAAGCCTGATTGCATTCCATTTAAGATGTTATTTTCTTGGAGGTAGGCCTTCAGCTGCCTACTAACTTAGGACTCCAGTATCTTTGACAGTACAGACAAATGTTGATATGGGTCGATAGTTGTCAAGTGGCGAAGGATCTCCACCTTTCAGGAGAGGCAGTACAAAAGCAGATTTCCATAACTTGGGGATTTCCTTAACATCAAGCGTAAGGTTAAAAATACATGCTAAGGGGGAGCAATGATGCCTGCAGCTAGGTGTAGGAAACTAGGGTCTAGATCATCAGGGCCAGGGGATTTTTTTCTATCAGTTTCTTTCAGGACTTTACACACTTCTGAAACAGAGAAGGATGAAAAGGAGAACCTGGTGAAGGAGTGCACAGGGGTGTCAGGTAAATTCATAGGGGGCTCAATTATACCTTTGACCTTTTCAAATAAACTTCCTGCATCTAGAAAATGCTGATTTAAGGCTTTCACAATGGAGGTTCTCTCAGTTACAATCTGTGTGTCTACCAACAATTGTTTTGGAAGCTGTGTATCTTTTTTGCACTCCAAACCATTCACTAATTGCCAAAATTTGGAGGGATTATTTAAATTATCCGAAGTAGATTTCAGGTAGTGGTCTGTTTGCAATTTTCGGATCATAACCACACCCATATTTCGAAGATGTTTAAAAGCCATCCAATCATCCGCCGAATCAGACCCTCTTGCTTTAGCCCACATAGCATTCCGTTCCCTTATGATTTAAGTAAGTAAACCAAGCGTTCTCTCTGCCCTTAATTCTGAATTAAAAAAAAAGAGGCATGCCTATTGCATACATCCTGGAATATGTTGTGGAAGTAAGAAAAGGCTAGTTCAACATCAGGGATTAATTCCATTCTATTCCATTTAATGCTAGATACATAATGTAAAAAACTTTGAATATCAAACCGCTTCCAGTTTCTTTTTGTAATGACACGTGTAGATTTGCTGGAAAGGTGGCATCCTGTGACGGTGCCACATTGAAAGTCACTGAGCTCTTCAGTATGGCCCATTCTACTGCCAATGTTTGTCTATGGAGATTGCATGGCTGTGTACTCGATTTTATACACCTGTCAGCAACAGGTGTGGCTGAAATAGCTGAATCCGCTAATTTGAAGGGGTGTCCACATACACTATATATACAAACGTATTTTGGATTTACCAATGGAATCATCAGTCGTATTATATATATTTACACTGTATACCCCGGTATACAGTATAAATGGTATATCACCCAAACCTAGTGGTTTGATACCTTACACATGTTAGGAAGAGGATATAGTTTAGTTGAAAATATTTGAAAATAACTAATATAACACTTGAAAATAACTCATATATACATATATATAATATATATATATATATATATATATATATATACACATATAATCACACAGTATAAATATGTTTTATTTATTTTCTCCTTCATAATGCACCTTACTTCAAATTAGACATTTATGGTTGACTAGAGCACATTTAAGTCTGGCCAAGACATATACATATACATATATATATATATATATATATATATATATATATATATATATATATATATATAGTCTATAGTATATATGTGTGTTTTATATATAAGTTATTTTTGAGTGTTCCATCTTAGAACGTTATATGGAGGGGATTTTAATTGTGAGCGGGATGCAACTCTAGACAAGTCATCAACTAAACTATATCCTCTTCCTAACATGTCTAAGGTATTAAACCACTAGGCTTTGGTGATATACCATTTATACTGTATATCGGGGTATTTCGGAATACAGCGGGGGGTGCGTGCTACGCCACTGCTTACAACTGTTGCCTAAATTGTTTTATGCGCCCCCCCCACAAAAAATTATATATATATAGTATGGTACAGAAATGGAATGACGGTATGAAAATCTGGATACCACCCGACTCTACAAAATCAAAGAGATGGGTCTATGTGAACATCAAGATCTGACTGAAAGATAATACTCCCGTTAATCTCACCTCCACAACTCTTATTCAACAATGGACTTTTTTATAGTAAACTTTTCTTTAATTGACTGTGTTTCTGAATGTCAATACCTTCCTATAATAATTACGGACCATAGCATATTGTCATTCATGTTAAAGCTTAAAACACCTTAAGCATAAAACACCATAAGTTAATTTCCCCCTTATCTTTTCCCTTAAAGTTTTCTTAACTTTAAGTCAGTTGAAGAAAACATTTTAAGGTGAATTTCCCACTTAAATTAAGTGAAACAGGTAAGGGTGAGGTCGCTTAACAGCATCATTCAGTATGGATATCAATGTAAACAGCATTTGTGGAGGTGAATGTTGCTTTCATCTGCTAGAGTTACAAAAGGAAAACATCAACCAGCCTGCTAGCTACTTAGCTAAAAAAAATGGAAGGTGCCCAATCCTTAGCTACAAAGCTAGCTGGCTAGTAGCTATAGGTACTCTGTTAGCTAGCTTGACTTACTAGAAAGTGATAAACAAGTTGAGAAAAAAAGTAACTATAAGAAACGTGATGATTTATCTTCTGAAGCAATTTGGTTATCCTGTCCTATTTTCTCACAAAATAAAAGCGATCATTTTGAGGAGACCTCTAGTCAGTGAATCAGCCTGTCTCCATGGTAACCAGACACTCTTTCTAACATATACGCCTTCAAACTACTGTAAAACCCCTTATGTGTCCTATTTACCTGAGGAAATACTTGAGGGGCTCTATGCAACACCCTTAAACAATTCCTTTCGGTAAGGGAAAATTATTCCTTAAGGGAAACACTAAAGATGTTTTATACAACCGGGCCCAGGAGTTAACCTCATATCTCAACACACAGATAGACATGTTTTAGGAAATAAATGTAGAGGAAGTATGCCCAACTGTCGTCTGGGAAGCTCTTAAAGCATATATGAGAGGTTGTATTATTGTCTTACTCTTCACATAATAAAAGACAGACCCATAAATAATTAGAAATACTAGAACAGAAAATCCATGACAGAAAGCAAACACAGTTCAGATAAACAGTTGAACACTTTGACGCTTTGAATATAACACAATAAAACACCAGATCTGCAGAGATTGCTGCCATGAAATCCAACCAACAATAAGTTGAGCAAGGTGAAAGTGCAGGGAAAATGCTTGCTTGGCAAATTAAGAGGAAGAGGAACGTACCATTCACAACATTCAACCTCCCAGATGGTAGCATAACAATGGATCCTTCTGAAATCAACTCAGTCGTTACATTTTTTTATCACAAACTGTATTGATAAACTGTATCAATCCAAAAACAAAAGTTCAAGGGAGGATATAGTGAACTAGGGATGGACATGAGTAATCAAGTCCTCGAATGGACGTCAAAACCCGATCTTTAACCAGAGATAGTAATTTTGTCTTGAAGACAACGTTAATTTGCTTTGACTCTAGTGTTCCATTTGTATATGTGCATTTGCGGGGCACAACACAAAAGAAACCAAGCCAAACATCACACAGTTCTCCCTAAATTCCCTTTCTCATCCATGTCTCACTCACTCAATTGCGTTCTGATCGCGCCATCTATACGCTGATTGCACACACAAGCTCCCTTAAGACCTACATAAATAAATGCCTACAAAAACATATCTAACTGATGGGATACAGAAGCTACATTCCTTGCCAAATGACAACAGTTTCATCACAAATTCAAAATGGACTGGTTGACTGAAGTAAGTAAATTTGTGTTCCAACAATGAACACTGCGGTTTTGGAATAACTGTGTCCTGTCTATTTTCCACTTAGGGTCATTTGCAAACTGCTAGTGACATTTAGAATTGGTTAGCCTAGGCTATATGCAAAAACATTCATTTGATAAAGACAAAAGAGCATATTTTCATGCCTAGGCTTACTCACCAAACAGATGTCGTGGCCGTAATTCATCCTCATGCTGTGTTCAATGTGAAATTCTTCATCCAATTAGGAAATTCCAAAGAACAGGAAGAATAAACTAAATCAAACATCTGTATATCAAAAAGACAGATTGTCTATTTTTATTCTGTTATAGTGCATCATGTTTTTCTTTTACAATATAACAGGTGTGTCTTGACTGTAATAAGGGCTCGGAAAGTAAAGGTGTCTGGTCTGCTAAATGAACAAAACAAGGCTATGCCATTGCACAGCCATAGGCTTCTACAAGCAAGCGCCACTGCTGAGGTTACTGCCTTTTTAAAGATTGTGCTCCACGATATAATATATCCAGTTGATATTACGCTTTCAAGAAATTCATGTTAAAATGGAACTTGTTTTTCTATTGACTGAATATATATCGGGCAATTTAGCAATTAGGATTTGTTATCTGTAATGGTTATGATAAATTATGCATCGATGCACACTGTTACCATATAGATAATGAGCACATTTTTTGTCTTTTTGTCTTCCAGTGTAGGCCTTGTGTTCTAAAAAAATTAACAAAAAAACACTGAGTACTTGAACAGTCCAAAAATGTCTAATGCTCATCCCTAAAGTGAACCATCTCCTGGTAATGATTAGATTAGATTAGTAATCACATGCACAAGGTTTTGAAGATATAATTGCAAGGCACAGTGAAATTCTTAAGCTCTGAGCTCCAACAGTGCAGGTCAACAAGAGAAGTGAATGTAACACTGTTACATTTTTATGGGGGGAGTAGGTAGCTGCCTGGTGGTGGCTATTCGGCAGCCTGATGGTCTGGGGCTAGAAGCTATTGGCCAGTCTAGTTTTTTTCCATAATGCTCCTATACTGCCCGCGTCTGAGTGATGGAAGCGGGAGAACAGGCCGTGGCTCGGGTGGCTGAGGTCCTTGCCGGTCTTGTAGGTGTCCTGGAGGGCAGGCAGTGTGCAACCAATGGTGCGTTTGGCTGAGCGTATCACCTTCTGTAGAGCCTTGCAGTTAGTGTCGGTGGAGTTGCCGTACCAGGCTGTGATGCAGCCCGACAATATTCTCTCGATGGAGCACCTGTAGAACACCGAGGGCCATCGGGGACAGGACGAATTTCTTCAGCCTCCTTCTTCACCACAGTGTCCGTGTGGTTTGACAATTTCAGCTTCTCCGAAATGGGATACGCCGATTAAGTTTTGACCGTCTCCACACCAGCCCTGTTGTTGAGGATGGGGGCATGCCCAGACTGGTTCCTCCTGAAGTCCACAATCAGCTCCTTTGTTTTGCCGACGTTGAGGCGAGGTTGTTTACCTGGCCCCATGCCATCAAGAGTGCCTACCACCTCTCTGTAGGCTTTCTCGTTGTTGTTGGTGATCAGGCCTACTACTGTCATGTCGTCAGCTAACTTGATGATGGAGATCGAATTGTGTGAGGCCACGCAGTTGGTATACAGGGGAACACATTCTTGTGGGGCCCCGTGTTGAGAATCAGTGTGGAGGAGGTAATGTTGCCTACCTTCACCACCTGTGGGCACGGCCTGTTAGGAAGTCCAGGACCAAGTGGCATAGGGAGGAGCTCTGGCCCAGGGCCGTGACCTTTTTGGTGAGCTTGGAGGGCAATATGGTATTGAAGGCTGAGCTGTAGTCAAAGAACAGCATACTCACATATGCATTCCTTTTGTCCAGGTGGGTGAGGGTAGTGTGTAGTGCAATGGCGATTGCCTTGTCCATGGATCTGTCAGGGCGGTAGGTAAATTGGGGATGGATGAGGTGATGTGGTCTTTGATTAGCCTCTCGAAGCACTTCATGATGATTGGAGTGCTACAGGTCGGTAGTCATTCAGTTCAGTTACTTAAGGATCCATTGTCATGCGGATCCTTCCACCCAGTATCACTCTTGTATGTGGAATACAAAATCATTGCTGAGGTATTGGCTTTTCGCATAGAAACAGTGATACAAAAATTGATTCACTCAGAACAGGACATCTTCAGACAATCTCTGCCATTTTTTCAATATAATCCACCATACCAAGAACTTGAAGGCTCCACAAGTGGCAGTATCAATAGATTCTGAAAAAGCATTCGATAGGGTGGAATGGGCATATTTGGTGGCAGTCTTAAAAAAGTTTTGGTTTTGGTACGGTATTTATATCCAGGATTAAGCTATTGTACAAATCCCCAAAAGCATCTATATGAACAAATGGACAGATCTCTGAATCAAGAGGGACAAGACAGGGATGCTCTTTGTTTAGTTATTTATTTTCATTAGCAACAGGACCCCTTGCATCAATACTTAGAACTCATGGCTCAATCTGGAGCATAGAGATTGGTGGAGATCAACATGTGATATCATTGCATGCAGATTACATTTTACTTTATCTGAAATAGAACATTCTGTTATTTATTTTAATACTTTTGAACACATATTGTGCTGTATGAGGATTCAAAGTGAATTGGGAGAATTCTAATTTCTAATCAGCACTTCTCAGGCTTAGAAAGTATATTTAAGTGGAAATGTACAGACACATTTAAAGTACCTGGGTGTTCTGATACCATGCAATTCTGGAGGAGGCATATGAAGTCAATGATTTTTAATTTAATAGATAAGAATGAATCTGATGTTCAGAGATGGAGATCTCTCCCTATCTATATGTTAGGTAGGGTGAACATAATCAAAATTAATATATTACCAAGGTTGATGTATTTATTCCAGGCCCTGACAGTTGAAATTCCATCCAACTTTTTAAAGTTAAAAAATGGCCTACTCTCTTTATTTGGAATGGAAATACCACAAGACTCTAATTGTCTGTTTTACACTACGCTATAAAGCTGGAGGTCTTGAACTAGGCTACCTCATATGGAGATGTATTACTGGGCTGCACAACTGCGTTCACTTAAACAATGCAGATGACGAACCTTGTGCATGGAGGAGAATCGAAGCAATCAACGTAATACCTTAAGATCTCAAATATATTCACTACCCCAGGTCCAAGGAGTTGAACAAAAAAGACAGACATTCCAGTGATTCTCAATTCCATTCGTATTTGGCTAGATGTACATCAATTCACGAGGTGGAATGAACTAATATTGCCAGGCCACCCTACTTGGAATAACCCCACCTTATTTCCAATGTTTAATGACAACACCTTTAAGTCCTGGTGGCATCATGAATGTTTAACATGTGTACTATGATGGATCTCAACTTGTCATTCACTCAATTCCAAGAAAGATTGGGATTTTCCAAAGCCGACTTCTTTAAGTTCGTACAACTCCGAAATGTTATTCAATCTCTTCAACAGAATCTGGATGAATCTAAAGCATCTAGCACAGAAAAAATACTGAAAGAAGCTGCTACGCCAAATAAGTGAATTGCCAAGTTAGATCAAGGGTTGATTGAAACCTTGATCAGAACCTACAAGGAAAGAATTGACAACAGATCTAAAAGGAAGAGATTGAGGAGAACCATTGGTCACCTGCTCCTACAACCTAAGACAAAATACTGCAATTGAAGTTAATTCATTGGACTTACCTGCCAGAATGCATGTAATACACCCAGAAATGTCACATCTCTGTTGGAGATACACAAAGGAACCCTATTACACATGCTGTGGTCCTGTAATAAACACCATTTTGGGATAATGCATGTGCTATCATTTCATTTTGTCTAGGAATTTATATCCATCCATCTCCACAATTATCTCTTTTGGGAAATTAATATATTGGTGATCAATAGAGAAAGTTTTGTAATCTATTCATTTTGTCTAGGAATTTATATCCATCCATCTCCACAATTATCTCTTTTGGGAAATTAATATATTGGTGATCAATAGAGAAAGTTTTGTAATCTAGTTCTAATTATTGCAAAAACATTTTATAGACATCAATTAAAAAATATTCACCCTCTATAACAAACTGGAGGATTGGTTGACAAAATTTGGAAACCATACAGTGCATTTGGAAAGTATTCAGAGGTCTTGAATATTCTGCAGCATTGAAGGTCTAAGAACACAGTGGCCTCCATCATCTTTAAATGGAAGAAGTTTGAAACCACCAAGACTCTTCCTAGTGCAGGCCGCTTGAAGTTTGCCAAAAAGCACCTAAAGGACTCTCGGACCATGAGAAACAAGATTATCTGGTCTGATGAAACCCAGATTTAACTCTTTGGCCTGAATGCCAAGCATCACGTCTGGAGGAAACCTGGCATCATCCCTACGGTGAAGCATGGTGGTGGCACATCATGCTGTGGGGATGTTTTTCAGCAGCAGGGACTGGGAGACTAGTCAGGGTCGAGGGAAATATGAATGGAGCAAAGTACAGAGATCCTTCATGAAAACCTGCTCCAGAGCACTCAGGACCTTAGACTTGGGCAAAAATTCCCCTTCCAACAGGACAATGACCCTAAGCACACAGCCAAGACCATGCAGGAGTGGCTTCGGGACAAGTCTCTGAATGTCCTTGAGTGGCCCAGCCAGAGCCCGGACTTGAAACCGATCAAACATCTCTGGAGAGACCTGAAAATAGCTGTGCGGCGACACTCCCCATCCAACCTGACAGAGCTTGAGAGGATCTGCAGAGAAGAATGGGAGAAACTCCCCAAATACAGGTGTGCCAAGCTTGAAGCATCAGACCCAAGAAGACTGGAGGCTGTAATCGCTGTCAAAGGTGCTTCAACATAGTACTGAGTAAAGGGTATGAAAATGTGATTTTTTTATTTTTATACATTTGCAAACATTTCTAAAATGGGGTATTGTGTGTAGAATGATGAAAAAAACAAAACAATTGAATTTTAGAGTAAGACTAATGTAACAAAATGTGGAAAAGGTCAAGGGGTTTGAATACTTTCTGAAGGTAATCACCTTGGGCAATGTGTTGTATAGTGGGCTTCTGTGTGTGTGTGTGTGTGTGTGGTGTTATTTGTGGGGTGCTGTGGAAAAACAAAATGGTAAAAAGATAAATCACCCCCCCCCTATTTTGTGTGTGTTTATGGAAGTGAAGTTTGCTCAGGATCCTACTCGCCCCTCCTGTCACTCCTTTTGTGGAGAGAACGTGACATGAGCAAATACAGGTAGGCATACAGGCTCCGTGGATATTCGAACTGATTCTAGTCCTTCACACATCCCGGTTCCAGTTATTCCCAAGCCGTCGCTAGCAGGCCCTAAATCTCAGCCCCCCAAAAAACAGGAGTTAAAGTGCCACACCAATCGCTCTGTGCCATGAATAAAGAACAATTGATAGATAGTGTGTTCAACTCCACCGTGGCATCCCGGATGCTGCACAATATCCACCAGGTCCGGGAGTGAGCATTACACCTTTACAATGAATCAATCCAATTATTAAGGGTTGATTTCCCTATCCTCACACCAAGAACCAAATATGGCTTACTGCACATGGAACATTATAGGGGGAGTACTGGGTGGATAAATTATGCCCCTGAAATGTAGGCTGTACCCTTTGAAGTTTAGCCTCTGTGCTTCGATCGGCCAACCCCAGTGTGAATAAGCCTCGAGAACAAACCCCGAAATACCACCAACCAAAACAATTAACATAGCCAATCATCACCATTACCCCCTTTTGTGAGTGTGTGTGTTTATGGAAGTAAAGTTTGCTCCCCCTCCCCTACCTCCCATCCTGCCACTCTCCTCTTTGCAGATCTATTCAGTTCAGGTCTCCTTTGTTCGGGAGACTTCCTTTGAGGCCCCCGGAATCTTCTTCTCTCCGTTCTTTGTGTCGGAGATGAAAAGGGCGCCGTTTATTATGTCTCCCAGTAGCGCTCCAGCAGCCAGGAGCAGCCCAGCCACTCAAGCATTGAGCAAGGTCAGGAGCGAGCGTCTCCTCTGACTTGAAAAAGTGTGTGGAAAGGGGAGAAAGATGGGGAGCGAGATGGGGAGTGAGAGTGTGTGGGCAGGAGACAGTGGGAGAGAGAGAGGGTTCAATAGAAAGTAAAGGAAGAGGAAAGAGAGAGTGCTCGAGTTCTACCTCTGCATCTCTTGCTTCTGAGGAGGCTTTTCCTGTGGCTGGGAATGACCTCCGAGTGAGTGGAGAAAGGACTATCATCTCACGTCTAGTCTCATCACACACAGTGCCAGCTGGTAGAGCTGTGCCTTGGGCCACACAGTAGGAGCCACACAAGATACTGGGGGCGACACTGCTTGTGAAATTCACTGAAGCTTTTTCTGCTACAGTTTCCGTAGCAAGACAGAATATCACACACAAGTTCAACAGGGCCAATATTGTATAAATGGATACAGCCAGACATTATCCCCAAACGTACCATAGATACAGTAAGCTTCTGGTTTCAGTTTAAGAACTCGAGAGGTAGGCCCGATCCCTAACTCTGTAAACAGGTTTTCTAAACTCCCTTTCACAGCAGATGAAATATTATTGAAATTACTAAATCATACCTATACTATAATCATAGGAAGAATGAGAAATACAGTAACATATTTTAGTTCCCATTGCTGGCACGCAAGTGATTTTTTGGGGCACCCTAAAAAGTTTGACATTTTTGGGGGGGAAATCTGCTCCCAAGTGTTCACTCGATTAAAAAATTATGGTAATGTCTCAATCAAGGTATGAATCAAGGTATGAATCAAGGTATGAAATTATTGGTATTTTAAAATACAATCTCTTATTGGGCTTAGTTGTGGTCAATTTGCAGTGTACAATTATAATTATGTTTCCAGCCCCGCAAACATCCGCTCTGACAAAAATCAGCCCGTGGTTACCCCTGCTCTAGGAAAAGTCTTTCTCTATCTTATCAACCCCCTCTCTTGAGGAGAAAACAGGACAATCAATGAGTGTAGGCTGTATGACATTGTATAAGATTCAGCATAATCTGATAGGAACAGTGTTCCCTCTTAGCCAGTGTGCTACAGCCAAAAGCTTAGGGACTGAAGTGGGCCTTACAAAAGTAACTCACAGTATGGAGTGCATCCAAAAGCACAATGTATCCCCCCCCCCCCCTCCTCATGTATTACAGGCTCAAAAAATTGCTTTAAATTATTTCTGCTGTGTTGAAAACGGCTGGTGAAAAGTAAGCAGAAAGCCGACACTGAAGATTCTGAAAGGAGATGGAGTGCGGAATGACGCAGGATAAAGAAAATAAGAATGATCAACATCACTTGGTCGGTTTCTCTTCTTCATTGAAATGCAGAGAGGATCCAGCCCAGGCCATACGGTCCCACAGTTGGATTTGGAATCAATTCATTTCTGTCTTTGCTCTTCTTTCTTCCATTCCGCTCCCTTTTAAATATCAGATTTTCATGCTTCAGTCATTGGATTTCCAGTGAAATTTCTTGGAGACAATTTCTCGCAGCTCCAGCTGTGCCACTCAATGGCATTCGTTCCCCTTGTTGGCTCACTTCTCCACATTTTTTGGAGTGCGGCAAATTGCCGTTGACACGAGTCAACCGGAATTACCCAATGCAAATCCTCTTCTGGGCCGGGCCCGGGTCTCGGATGTTTGCATCGAGCGAGGATGTCACATTGGAGTTTAACAGAGGTAATTGGGAAAGCATATGCAGCCCAGGCCAGGATGACACACACTGGGTGCACCTGGCATTGCTCGACTCCTCTCCAACTCATACACAGAGGGACTGACAAGGAGGAGAGAGGGAGATTATCAATTTCTGAATATAGGGTATATTGGCTGTTACACACACCATTTCCTCCTACACTTAGGCTACTTGTAATACCTGGCCTCTTTACAACACCATTATCCGTTGTCCTGTGAACCAGCCATACAACTTTCTTCAAACACTTAAAGGGAAAGTAAGTGAAACAATACTCTTATTTCCTCAAGTTCTGATGTAAGGATAAAACTTAAAACATTGTTTAAAAATACATTTTGTGTGATTGCCTCCCAAAACAATTTTGTGCCTACCTAAAAATATATCTGTAAAGAAAGTAATAATCATTACATCCTTGTATAAAAACAGCCAAATGATGCTTTGGATATTGAGATGAGAATTTTCTGATCAGTAGGATGAACTGCTATAATGATGATGGTTCAGAGAGGACTAATGGGAGTAGAGAAAATATACCCCATTAGAGAACATATGACACACACGAACGTGGTAACATTCTTAACTTCTAGGCCTGTCTGAGCAGAGCTGGCACAAAGCGGAAGCTTGGCAGTTTAGGTATTGTAACTGGAACTAGTGGAGTTAGGATACCACCTGGTGGCAATTCTTTGTAATGAACACACTAAATAACTGACATGTGAAGGAGAATTGGGGACCACACCATTTGAATTCACCATATTATGTGAATGAGTCTAATTGACACTGCATTCAATACATCTCCTAAATTGCAGCAGTTTCAATGCCTCCTATCCTGTCGTGTATACAGTTTGTTATAATCTCAAATGGCAAAGATAATGGAAAGAGAGTTAGAACCTTCACACCAAGCTAGTCTTGCTCAAAGTCTCACTTTGATTTATTTTTCCTTTTCAACATGATGTGAAAAGAGCCCACCGTAACAGCCTAAGGATCCCACCACCAACCAAGCAGAAGGCCTCAGACCTGCAGCACCAACACAGCACTACTAGTCATTAAATCAACAGAGAATACAAGACTCAATACACACACACACACAGAGATACAGTACATACACTTTGGCCTCATTCAAAACACGACTGGGACTTCTCTATCACACAGGCCACAGTATTGACAAAGGAACGGTATTGCTGATCAGAACGTACATACAGTTCATAGACGAAGGCAAGAAATGGACCATGAAAACAATCATGATATTTGTTAGAGCCAGTCAAAGCATATACGTTTTACTGGAGCCTTTGTTCGCCGAGGTCTTTATCATATGACTGACCTTGCTCCCGTTAAATACAAGATTTGCACAGACAAAGGAATGCAGACAAAAAAAAAAACACCTTCAGGAAACAAATCATATGACGAGGGAAAGGAGTGATTCGGCAGTTGTTTTGAGCTCAGGACCAGCTGGCATTAAAATTCTTAGAAAAAATAATTTATTTCTAGCACAGACATTGACATTGTTTGAAGGTTTACAATCCATTTCCAATAGGCTAAATCCAGAGGGACACCTGGGAGGATTTTCAGTGGGGTTGATGTTCATTTAAGATAAATCTCTTGCCTGTGTGTTTCTTCTGATTATCAGGAACGTAAACTATAATGCAGTTACCTCTCGGAAATGGAGGCACAATTAACCAAGATGTTTCAATTTATAAATCAATGTGTGACATTGTATTCATTTTCCCCTGGGAATTGCTATGAAGCAAGCACAGTAGTGACAAATACTTATGCAGGGATCCTCTTTCTGCAACTTGAGTATGGTATGGAAAATGAAGACACCACAATAAATTCAAAACCTTAATTTGACAAAGCAGGTAGGAAAAAGCTATATAAAAAATAAATAGATTGTGTGGACCCTTCTTTGTTCATTTAGTAGCTTGTGCAAATGCAACAGCAAACTGTCTCTGGACAAATTACAGGAGATTTTACAGTCAACAGCAACCATGTATTTAGGAGAAAGAACCAGCTCTGAAATGTGTTGTTTTTGAAAAATAAAAAGAAGCAAAGGTTCTCAGAACACATGAGATAATTTACAGTTAGCTGGATTTGAAAACAATGGGTTGGGCATTGGGAAATTACTGGTAACCAAAACCTGAAATTACAGTTGAACTGATATGAGTAGGCCTAACAAATTATTATAGGTGCTTCTTCTACAGAGTTACAAGTAGCCAAAACAGAGGGGAAGGGATGGATTTTTCAATCGCCAGTGGAATAGCATATTGATTAGACTGCATAAAAATGGGGCTATAATTACAGACACATTCCATACTGTCTAAGATTGTCAAAAGTTTTGGCTTAAGTCAAGCTTTTTCAGCAACTAACTTCTTGAAAGTATTACAAACTTATTAGGTCTAGCTTACCAAATAGAGCAGGTATATGCGACAGTACAACATTCATGTGTGGGTGCATAGTACAAAATGGGATGGGGATATTGGTAGGCTAGCTTAGTTTACAGTAGTTTGTAAGCGTACTCACTAATCAGGCTATTAGCTACTAGCCTAACTCTAATGGTCCAGGTATAATTCAAGGTAGACATCATAAAATATATAGGATGCCATGGCAACAGAATATTGTCAAGAGACAAAGAAACAAAACCTTGGCAACACCACATCGACCGGGAAATTGAGGATCCGTGTTGATGATTAGAAGAGATCTTTCGTTGTTTGTTATGCACAGTTCAAGGTGGGCACAGGGGGATTTGAAGAATTACCCCGCGCACATTCACTTAAGCAACTTTGGCATTAGACTCCTGTTATGTTACAAATCCTATTTCCTCCTCTTCATAGTTAGAATCAAAAGGTAAGTTTATTTGGTCACCAAAAACACCATGTATTTTTCATACCCAGGCAGCTAGACAAAATAAGGGTTCACCGGAGGATAGAGCAGTCATTTTGAAAGCCAGTTTTCCTTTTTTCAGGTGCGAAGAGAAAAAGAAAAATATGCCTTAACAACAGTTGAAAAATGCACCTTAGGAATGTCTCCATTCTTTCCCCAGTCCAATGTGTGTTATTTGAAAAGATCCAGACTCATCTGATAAATACAAGACAAAGACAAACAGAGAAGTTAAATAAATACATTTCTTATTTATTTTATTTAACTAGGCAAGTCAGTTAAGAACAAATTCTTATTTACAATGACGGCCTACTAAGGGCCAAACCCGGACGATGCTGGGCCAATTGTGCGCCGCCCTATGGGACTCCCAATCACGGCTGGTTGTGATACAGCCTGGAATCAAACCAGGGTCTGTAGTGACGCCTCTAGCACTGAGATGCAGTGCCTTAAACCGCTGCGCCACTCAGGAGCTCAATGATCAATGACGACACTAAGGTTAAAAGCTGAAACTGATTCACTGCACATTTTCACACAATAACATTTTAAATATGGATGGTACATAATAACAACTGTCCTTTAAGGTAGGCTTACTGTTCTTGTGTTTGAGGTATTTCAAGTTTGCACTTTCGCAATCTCTAGTCTCAGTGTCGTACAAACTTACAATGTAAACTCGCAAAATAATGGGATTTGTATATGATGAGCAACACTAGTGGTTGATGCACCTTCTTGTTATTAGATCTCACTCACCTTCTCAGGGACCTGGCCTCATATACAGTGTCATCCTCCTCATCACTCTCCAGCACAGCCATCTCAACACTGTCATCATAGTTTGACAACAGCCCATACTTCTTCTTAGAGGTTGTTCTTTTCTTCTGCCTAAACATAACATAATTAATTTTAAAAGTCACGGACATTGAAAGCTCAAGTGAGAAAAAAAAATATGACTCAACGATTGCTACCAATAGATAATGGTCTGTTTTCATCAACATCATTAGCTTGTTCGACTCACCGCACAGCTCTCACAAGGAAATAGAACACGCCAATGGTGGTGACTCCAATAAGGACGTACAAGGCCCGTTGTATCATTGAACTATCAACGTCGAAAGAGTTGAAAATGCTGCTATGATTGTTCTTGGACGTCGTGTTACTGGCACTCGAATTCGTGACATGCTTGGTGTTGCCAGCAGCAGTAATGCCTGTTGTTGTTGGCGACTTCGTTTTTTCCTCTGCGAAGGTTGAAATAGCCCACAACGTCGGTAAAAGGATCCTCATGACTCCTTGAAATGGCATTTTCGTTGTCGCCTTACACTGTAAAAACGGACTAGCACACTATAATTAAACCGTGTCGTCGTTTCAATGGAGAAAACAGCAACTTCACATGAGCATTTTGTTGTAAGCATAAGTGGTTTCGATAAGTACAACCAGGAAATGCCAAGTTCCTGTTAGTGACGTGTACAGTGTCACGGGAATTGATATCGGACTCAATGAATTCCTATTTCTATGGTCACGGGTGTTCGTGTCCGGAAAGAACAAATACTTAATACATATTCTTACTCATAAATATACCTGCATAGATATAGAACACATACCTCTATGGTTGTACCTCTAGTTTACTGCGAGGTACCTTCATTTACAATGTTTGGGGACATTATAAAAATGTAATAAAATAGCTTATAATTTCAACGATAAAATCCAATCAGCACAGAAATTCAAGATGATCTAATAGGTTTTGTAGGCTCAACAAAAAGTGGCTTTAAAAACGGAGAAATCCCTTCTAATAATATATATATATATACACACACACTACCATTCAAAAGTTTGGGGCCACTTAGCAATGAACTTGTTTTTAGAAAGAAAAGCAAATTGATCAGAAATACACTGTAGACGTTAATGACTATTTTGAATGAAAATGTCCCGGTTCTTCGATGGCCTGCATACTCACCAGACATGTCCCCCATTGAGCATGTTTGGGATGCTCTGGATCGACGTGTATGACAGCGTGTTCCAGTTCCTGCCAACGTCCAGGAACTTCGCACAGGCAGGGAAGAGGAATGGGACAACAGTCCACAATCAACAGCCGGATCAACAATGCGAAGAAGTCACGCTGCATGAGGTAAATGGTCACCAGATACGGACTGGTTTTCTGATCCCATGGCCCTACTTTTTTGTTGTTGTGGGCAACAGATGCATATCTTTATTCCCAGTCATGTGAAATCCATAGATATGGGCCTAATTAATTTATTGGAATTGACCATTTCCATTAACTGCTGTAACTCTTTGAAATCGTTGCATGTTGAGTTTATTTGTTTGGTCTGTCTAACCAGGAAAAACTCTGGGTTGTTATAGCCACACCTTTTCCTGGTCAGTGGAAAACACGGGGCCCCTATTACATCAAATACAACTTGCAAGCAACTACACAACGCAGTTAGAAGTTGCTCCCCAAATTGCCAGTACTTTGCATACAATGCAACATTTCATTGAAATTCATGCGAAAATACGACCACCTGTGAACCCCAAAACTGTATGGACGCACGCCCGACAGCGCTTTCCAAGAGTAGTTGGAAACCAAAAAGCTTGGGCGCTATACTCAAGTATTTTTATGCACGTTTTATCATTTCAAATCAATAGTGTACTGTCCTAAGTATTTGTCTCAAACAATAAGTTGCCTATATAGATCCTACGGTTTGCAGGAGAAGGAAACCAACTGATGAGCAAGGAGGCAAATCTAAAAATGGCAGAACCCAAAAAGGAAATAACAAATTGAAAGCAGTGAAAATATTTATTGAAGGCACAAATAAGGAAAGTTTAAGCTACACGGAAAACTAATGACCAAAAAGGGACCCATTTTTTGTTTGTTCTCTAACAATTTAATTGTGATGTTTGTTTTCTTTACTGAGAGGCCCAAGAGACAAGGTCCCAAGCTAATTGTAATCAAAATATACATGTTTCATAGATATAAAACCTATCGTTTCAGAATACCTACTTTGTGGTACAAAAAAATACCGCTTTTCACCCCCCCTGACAATCATCTCACTTGAAGAAATCCTGCCATCTTAATGTTAAGTGATCGAGGTAATGATTTTCAATGCTGTGCAATTTTGCATAATTGGGAAATCCACTCCTAGCCTGGGATATGCAAAGCAAGTAAAATACCTTTAATAGCAATACATGCTACATATTGATATGGAGACAAGTGTCGCATATTCTTGAGTAATCTACAAACAAATAGTCATTCTTCTGAATTGCTGGAGTCCAATTATGAATAGGTTAGCATGTAATAAACTGGTGTTCAAGAAAACTAGTGATCGAACAATGTCTGAGCACTGGTTCTTCACATGACCCTGAAATTCTATTGCTTTGCATCAATTTAAAATAAGGAAATTGATGCACAATTAATTGTGAGAAAAGAACCTTAACATTTGCCCAATATAAAATGATGCACATGTGGAATGTCCAAGTATTAAGACTGATAATTACCTTTTAAAATGTGATCTACAACAGTGTCCACCTTCACTGTAGCAAGCGCCCAGAATCACTGCAGACCTTTACATTTATGCCGGATGTGTGCATTTCCTATGAGCCTGAGGGCACTTAAGGCAGGAACATACGTTCATTACGTAAACATACGTGTATAAACAGACCAAAAAAGGCTTCATTTGAAAGGCACTTCTCCAAAAACACAAAATGGATCTCAATTTAAGATGAACGTTGTCCAGATCCACAAGTCCAGTCCATAGACTACATGAGAGGGTGCCGCATTGCCGTTAGCAATGACTGCATTAAGGTAAAGTCACAGCCCTGTACAATAAAAGGTTACTAACCCCACATGTAAATATCAAATAACCATCATTCATCTTGGCATGCAACTGAGAGACGCTTCCAATTCATAAGTTTATTTTATAATTCACAGCAGCAGAGTCACAATAGTCCGCTTCTGTCTGATCCCCGTAAGAGCCTTGTAAAATGTGCTATAATGGGCAGGCAGACTACCACAACTCTGTGGCAGTGCATTATGAATAAAGCTGTGTATACAGGTTCGCTAAAATAACTTTCAAAAAGGCCATTTGGTTTTACGCTGTAGTGTATCACAAAATTGTATAAATATACTAAATTGACAGCCACTGCATCAGGAGAGGCAAGCCATTAAGACAAAAATCATAAGACATTGTAAGCCATACTTATCAGGAAATTTCTAGTAAGACCTTTTTCTAAGGCACAGTCGTTAAGGCAACCACTGACCAATACCTATAAGCTACAACCAACAGTATATAGGAATAACAATGTGTACAATACTGGATTTGTACAAAATGTATTGCATAAATTTCATAAAAAATGCAAACCTACATCTAGACATACAGTACACAAGACTAATAATCACAAACCCTGGTACAAGGGGTTTACATATTTAAAAAATAAAAAAGCTAGATAATGAGTTGTGGATTTAATCTTCAACTAACTAGCTCATCTTAAATTTAAAAATAAGACTAAAAAGAAAACCTTCATAATACATTGGGGGGGGGGGTGAACCACCTTGTAATACATTTTATACAAACGGTAAACCCATATCAGCTGTAAACCTGGTCTTCGCAAGCAAGGATTGGGGAGAGGAAGATAAGCTAAAATTTGTTTTGGCTGTAAAATGCCAACGTATCAAATTGAAGGACATAAGACTTCTGGAATAAGGCACAGAAAACATCTGAAGGCAAAGAGGGCATGAGGCATCAGCCTCAGAACCTAGTGGTGTTGGAACCCAAGGGCAAATGGAATTCACCAAAAGACTGAAGTTAAGGCTACGCCAATCTCTTAAATCAGACTTAGACAGGCAAGTGTAAACTACTTCTGCCGGTGCAGAGAGCAAGGAATGCATTTACCTCGCAAAGGCAAGATGCTAGAAATATAAAAGTTTTCTTTTTTTTTACCCAGTAAAATCGGGTGTGCACGTTTCTTTTCCATATGGTTTATAGGTCGACATATGTAGATATGCGTATATAAATATACTAGGAATGATGGAAGTGATTGCTGTGTTGGATGCTACTTCACGAATGAAGAGTCGCTTCCCCACAACTTGACATAGTAGAGGTCGTGAAGGGATGTGGGCGGCCCATTAGCAGTGTTTTGGGCTGCACCCCTCAGATGGTAGATTTGGAGAAGGAGACCCTCAGGTGGTGGTTCTCACCCAGGTCGTGATTGTGGAACTCGATGAGGGACTCTATGGCCTCCTCAACTGAGCTCATCTGGACCAAGGCCATCTTGCGGTCTTTCCTAAAAAATAAACATTGCACAGTCAGATATGCGGCCTTTCATTAAACATTCAAAGGGATAGTTAATCCAAAATGACATTTTGGTTTCCTTACCCTGTTGCAGTATATGGGACAAGGTGTGGCAATAATCCATGCCTTAGTTTAAGTTGTTTCACTGGCACTGTTTCACAGTGCTAATGTTTTAGCATTTATGGCACAAATCTCATTCAAGTCATAGGACCTATATTAGCATTTATTTATTCATTCAGGGGAAATCCATTGAGACCAGGGCCTCATTCTCAAGGGTGTCCCGATCACTGTAATACAAATCAATTAAATTTGAAAAGAGTACAATCAATAATGTTAAAAAAAGTTATCTTTAAAAAAAAAAACGGCTACATTCCTCATCTACTGGGTCCTCAACACTAAAATTGCCAGAGCAGCACCAGAACATTCACAATGAGTTGTGTAAATTGTTCCAGCAGTGATATGCATTAAAACTAAAGTTGAATTACCCAATTCGGTGGACAGAAAATGTGGCAAAGCAATGAACTTTTTGTCCTGGATACCAATTATGTTCAGGGAAAATCCAATACAACACATTACAGAGTACCACTATCCATATTTTCAAGCATAGAGGTGGCTGTATCGTGTTGTGTAATCGTTAAGGACTGGGGAGTGTTTCAGGATAAAATAAAAAACAGAATGAACTAACCACAGGCAAAATCCTAGAGGAAAACCTGCTTCGGTTTGCTTTCCACCAGACCGAGATTTCACCTTCCAGCAGGACAATCACCTAAAACAATGCCAAATCTACACTCGCTTACCAAGAGTGGTCAAGTTAGTTGACTTAAATCTACAGCAAAACCTGAAAATGGTTGTCTAGCAATGATCAACAACTAATTTGACAGAATTCTTGAAATAAAAAATAAATAAAATGGGATAATGTTGCACAATCCAAGTTTGGAAAGCTCAGACATATCCAGAAAGACTCAGCTATAATCGCTGCCAAAGGTGCTTCTAGAAAGCATCGACTCAGGCATGTGCATACTTAAGTAAACAAGATATTTCTGTATTTCTTTAAACATGTTTTGACTGTCCATTTTAAATTCAAGTTGTAACAAAATGTGTTACAAGTTTAAAGGGTAGGAATACTTTCTGAAGACACTTTGTCAGACTGCCATCATTGAAGTTGTTTGTGGTAATGTCAAAATGAGGGGTGTTGTACAAAACAAAGCGTTTGAATTACCTCGAACCAATCAGAGTACCAAACCAAATTTTCAAACGCTGCATTACCCATGTGTGTTCTGGCCAACCCAATGGTTTTTGGAACCAGTCAGACGATCTAGAATGGATTACTATTCAAGAAATCAGGGAGGTACTACGACCCAGGCGCATTGCGTTTGGCCGAAGAAAGGAGTTTGGGTAGCCAGGCAAGCGTAGTAGAGCTTTGTAAACAAAAATAGTTAAGTGAACAGCGGGACTTTAATGAGGACCAGCAAACCTTTTGATACAGGATGCAGTGCCGAGTATTAAAACAGTCACCTGCGATAAAGCGAAGGGCGCTATGGTAGACGGCATTCAAAAGGTTTCAGAGTAGCAGCTGTTGCATTCTGATAAATGGTGTCACCCTAGTCAAGAACTGGCAGGAAAATTTACCATAAAATCTGCTTTTCAGGGAGAGGCAAGATTTATTTAGGAAAAATTCCACTTTAAATCTTAGTTTCCTTGCTCAGTGTTTAAAACTAAATCCAAAATATGTAGTCAAGAACCCAATCGATGGGGGAACCAATTCAATAAATATGTAGCACAGCAAACATTTTAGCCAGAATTCAAGAACATTTAGTATGAGTTTTTATAAAGGCAAAAAAGTCAGATTGCAACTAACGACTTGTCTACAGTTGGGGCGATTGCATACATGACAGAAACCTCTGCATACAAATTAATATTACACTTTAACCGATAGACAAATATAATTTATATAAATAGTAAAGAGAACAGGTCCCAATACCAACCCCTGCGGTACACATTAAGTAATAGCCAGAAAACTAGACTTAACGCCATCAGAAATGGAAGTGTTCAGACAGAATTTTCAAACCACTTGAAAGAAGCCTGATCCAGGTCTATATCCGTCAACTTTTAAAATGATAATGTGATTGTCAACCATGTTGAAGACCTTGAAAGGTATCAATAAGGCAGCAAAAAAAAAAGTATCATATAAGCAATGTAACACTAAAATGATGCCATGTTCAGGTCTAAAACCAGACTGGTGCACATTAAGAATAGAGTGAGAAGCTGTGAGTTTCTAGGGATTATTTAATTGGAAATTGGACAGCAGTTATCTAAGTCAGAAGGATCTCATCTTATGTTGGGGGACGACATGTGCCGCTTTCCAGATCTTCAGGATAAGACAAGAAACAATCGTCAAATTAAAAATAGGGCAAAGGTTCTGAAATAAGTGGGGCAGAAAGCTGCATTAAAAACAGGATTAAGTGAATCAGACCCTATGGATTTTAAAACAATCTTTAGAAAAGCACTTAGTACATCAGACAAATGGTAGAAAGGAAAATAAAGTATGTGAGTGTTAGAAAATATTGTACAGAATGATCGACTAATGGTTGACTAAAGTACTCCAGAATGAGGCATTTTCAAAGGCTATCCTTTCAAGTAGGTGGCCAGCTGAAGAAAAATGGTTATTAAAAGCACCAAAATGTCAATTTTGTCTAGCATGGGACAAGAGGCTGTCATAACCTGCTGGGGCAACCAAGGGGTGGAGTTGTTTTTCAAAGATTTGACCACTTTCCAGAAGTTGGCTGGATTACCAACCCTCTTGAGCTTCAATCAATTTTATATACTTTCAGATGCTTTGGACATGATGCCCGAATGATTTGAATGGGATTCATGACACATTCTAACATTTCTGAATTTGGAAACAGTGCCAGGGAACCTAAACCGAAGAATGGATTGCTAGCATACCTTGTTCATACACTGCTTACAGGGTAAGGAAACCAATGTAATTTGTTATTTGGGTGAACTACTCCTTTCTCACACGGTCAGATAGTGCATTCGGCAAGGATTCAGACTCTTTCCCTTCCCCACATTTTGTTGCATTACAGCCTTATTTTTTAAATATTTTTAGATATCCTCAATCTCCACACCCCATAATTACAAAGTGAACAGGTTTGGACATTTTTGCACAATTTAAACAAAATAGAAACAAATGCCTTATTTACATAAGTATTCACACCCTTTACTATGAGACTCAATTCAGCTCAGGTGCAGCCTGTTTGCATTGATCCTTGAGATCCTACAACTTGGAGTCCACCTGTGGTAATTTGTATTTATTGGACTTGATTTGTAATGGCACACCTGTCTATATAAAGGTCCTACAGTTGACAGTGCATGTCAGAGCAGAAACTAAGCATAGGAGGTCGAATGAATTGTCCGTAGAGCTCAGACAAAATTGTGTTGATGCACAGATCTGGGGAAGGGTACTAAAATATTTCTGCAGCATTGAAGGTCCAAGAACAGTGCCCTCCATTCTTAAATGGAAGAAGTTTGGAACCACCAAAACTACCTAGAGCTGGCCACCCAGCCAAACTGAGCAATCAGGGGAGAAGGGCCTTGGTCAGGGAGGTGACCAAGAACCTGATGGTCACTGACAGAGCTCCTCTGTGGAGATGAATCTTCCACAAGGACAACCATCTCTGTAGCACTGCACCAATCAGGCCTTTGTGGTAGAGTGGCTGGATGGAAGCCACTCTTCAGTAAAAACCACATGACAGCCATCTTGGAATTTGTCAAAAGGCACATAAAGGACTGACCATGAGAAACAAGATTCTCTGGTCTGATGAAACCAAGATTGAACTTTGGCCTGAATACCAAGTGTCATGTCTGGAGGAAAACTGGCACCATCCCTACAGTGAAGCGTGGTGGCGGCAGCATCATGCTGTGGAGATGTTTTACAGCGACAGGGACTGGAAGACTAGTCAGGATAAAGGGAAAGTAGAACAGATCAAAGTACAGAGATCCTTGATGGAAACTCACTCCAGAGCACTCAGTACATCAGACTGGGGAAAAGGTTCACCTTCCAACAGGACAACGAGCCTAAGATACCACAAGAGTGGCTTCTGGACAAATCTCTGAATGTCCTTGCTTGGCCCTGCCAGAGCCCGGACTTGAACCCAATCGAACATATCTGGAAATAATTTAATAGCTGTGCAGCGTCGCTCCCCATCCAACCTGACAGCGCTTGAGAGGATCTGCAGAGAAGAATGGGAGAAACTCTCCAAATACATGTGTGCCAAGCTTTTAGCTTCATACCCAAGATGACTCAAGGCTCAAAGTACCGAGTAAAGGGTCTGAATATTTGTACTTATTTAAAATTTATACACAAACTTGGGAGAAAAAAAATTCTAAAACATGTTTATGCTGTGTCATTATGGGGTATTGTGTGCAGATTGACGCTATTTCAGAATGTGGCTGTAACGTAACAAAATGTGGAAAAAGTCAAGGGGTCTAAATAGTTTCCTAATACAGACTTTCCTAAAGACATCATACACGCGAGCAGATAGAAAATAAAGTTTAAAATTATGGCTGTTTGAGAAGGGAAAAAAGACAACTTACTGGAAGAACTTGAAGGCCTTGACCATTGCACCGGAGCTCGCAAACAGCATCTTGAGGTCATCCTCAACCACAGAGGGACTAAAAAGACATTGTAAAACTTGATAAGCTTTTGGCAGTAGTTTACCAATACATTTGTAGAATTTGTTTTCAGACCACGAAAGCAGTACCTCAGGATTAGCAGCTATCAAAAGGGTCAGGGGAATCATTGCAGGAGAAACTCCTCCAGTCTACTTACGGGATGTTTGAGAGGTGCAGGGTGGCTGAGGGAGGGAATATGTTAGAGTAGTTCTTGGAGCCGGGCTTCTTAAAGCGGTGCAGGGGTGAGTTGCTGTAGTCCTTTGTCAGGCCCTGGTCCTCATGGCCCTCGCGGGGCAGCTGGACATTGGTGTGTTTGGACAGGGTGACACGCAGCGCTTTCCCGTGGAGCCTCTGGCCATTTAGGTGGCTCATTGCTGTTGAAAACAGAGGTTAAGCAGTGAGTCTTATATTCAAAGTTTGGAAATATACCCATCGCTAAATAACCTCAGGTTATTTATTTTTTTATCCCTTTAGCATCATTCTCAGATGCACATCACTCCCTACATATTGCTGTTCAGTTAGAACTAGTTCTTAGATGGTAGTTGGAGGTATTCCTTCCCAGGAAAGTTTAGCTGGGCCTTACCTAGCTGCGCCTGAGTCCCATCAGACATCTGGATCAGAGCGTTCTCCTTCTTGTTGAACAGGATCTTCACTCTCATCACATCACCATATACACCTTCACACAGATTTAAGGGGGGGGGGGGGGGGGGGGGGGACAACCATTTGAAAATCAATTTAACTCTAAACCAGACCAAGCCATCCAATCAAAACCATGTCTTTGGGCACTTAAGATTTGGTTAACACCCATCTACACACCACAGGGAAGCTTGTGTATATGAATAACTTCAGTTCATAATCAAGATGCTCCTCTATTTATCTAAATGATAAGGGTGGCAAAATACATTCTAGCAAGAGTGACTGAAGCCACTGATCATTGCAATATTGCATCATGGCCACTAGTGGGAATTGGTAATTTACCATCTCAGAGGTACTTGTGTGACTTTACACCATAAAAGCCCATTTAAAAAATATCAAAGTGTAGGCTACCGTTTGTACATCGGTTTCAATACATTCAAAGAATTGAAATAGTCTGAGACAGGCTGTGGAACTTAATGTCACTATACTTGGACAGAAAAGGTAAAAGGGATTTATGTAGTTTATCAAGGAGGATATTACTTTTCCGTCTACAAAGGGGCGCCTCCCTGATAAATTGGTAAAAAACATTTAGGAAAATGAAGGCACTTAATGGTTAAAAAACAGACTGCAAGTCAGAAATTTAGAATAAGGATCAGAAGGAATGCAAAATTGGCCATATGTACTCTGCACAAATGGGAGTCTTGACCATTAACCAAAAGCAATTGACACAGCGTTCATAAAGGGCATGCAAGATGACAAATCAAGCATGCAAACTATGACAATAGACAGATGATTAATCTAAATGTACAGTGGCAAAGTTACAGCATCTCACTGAACTTCCCACAAGATATTTTTAGAAATTAAAACGCACAACGTGCAGTCTTGTCATTTGCACTATGTTTAAAGGAATATTCAACTGTGATCTGGAAATTATTCATAGGTTTTCTTGACATGAAATTGGTCCATAGTATTAAAAAGACGAGTCTGCAATATTCATATAGCGTGGGACCGAAAATTGCAGCATTGAGACATCAGCCCAAAAGTGCATTGAAGGTCCATGTGTTCTTGACCAATTTGGCTTAAGTTAATGATCAGACTCAAAATAACAACTATAGACCATTTTCAGAGAAAGAAAATAGTTTGATAAATAGTCAAATCAGTATCCCTTTAAAGACAGCTGTGGACAGAAACACCATGAAAATGCTGCAACTTTTTGCCAAGTGTCTCAAATCAACACGCAAAATATTTGAAAACTAAAATAAAACTGAAACAAATTAGTTAAGAAAAAGAAAACAGAACAAACAAGTAGTAATAATAAAAAAGGTGCTAATGATAACATACCGAAAAGAATAAAGAGGCATTGGGGCGTAACTCTCTTTATAAGACAGCAGAGGAAGGCAGCGGAGGGAGGAAGGGACAGGAAAAAGATCGGAGGCAGGAGAGTGGAGGTTCAACATATCATCCACAGCGGAGGCAGTTCCACGGGGAATGGCAAAAACAAAAAAAAACGGTGGTTGGATCATGAGGGTTAATAAATTGGACAGGAGCAAAGAATGGGAGGAGATGTGGCGGTGGTGGAGGGGTGGTATATGTAACAATATGATATGAGCAAAGATAAATGGATACGTTTACATGTGTGTTTATATGAATGTGATATGTACACAATGGATGATGTGGTATCGTGGTTGAAAGAAGAAAGTGGGAGAGGGAATTCATGGGGCGTGCAGTCAGTTTGGCAAAAAAAAAAGTTTCCAGGTGAAGGTATTAAAACCAAAAAAGAGGGGGAGGGGGAATGGGAGGGAGAGAAACAAGAAAAGGAGGTAAAAAACAAGGTCAGTATACAAAGAAATATGAAGTGTTCCATCCAGTATAGAATGTGCTTTAAATCAGAGTGAAGATTACAAACCAACAATGAAACTAAGAGGAATGATACACATGAGGCTGAGACAATACTTCTATAATTCTGTCTGTGTTGACGTGCACCATTACTATTGAAGAGATATATTCTTTAAATGAATGATTCTAGAAATATTTGTTGGGCTTAAGCTGAAGGCCATGTTAAATGTATAAAACAATATTGCCTCTAAATCTGATGAAAAAAATCGCACTGCATGTAAGGAGGTTACGGAATGAGCTGTCCAATAATTTAAAGTTTTAACATGCTCAGTAGATTAATAGGGGCTGGTACGATTATGTTGATGAATATAATGTTCAGAAATTCCACAGTTAACGTACAATATATAGGTCCAACTGGATGTATGGTAAATAATAGCCATGTATGAGGGTGCAAATAACCTAAAGCTAATCTTCAATTTGAATGAAAACTTGCAAATATTTGGAATAATAGTGTTTGAATGAGTAAACAAATTAATATTCATGAAGTTAGGATACACTAAGTGTTTGCATCTACTGCTAGCGAAACTTCGGTAACGGGGATGGTACAACACTTTCAGGGGAGAACAGGAGTAAAGAAAAACACTAGGGAAAAGTCAAGAGCTCTGCTACACTGTACGCATTGCATTATTGCAGTAAGTTGACAGTAATGGGGGCTCTATATCACCTAGGCATGACTTGACTCAAGTTTTATTTGTGTGTGGGTAAAGGGAGAGGCCTGAAAAACATTCAATAGAAGTGGATACATTAACATCAATGTTGTTACACGGAGAGCCAGCCCAATTTACTTGGCATGTGTCATGTGGGCCAACTGAAACAGACATCTTTGAATATGTGCTGCAGTCCAATTCTCTCCCCAAAGTGTGCTCTCATTCACTCCCCTGCATGAAATTACAAGAAATGTACTGGTGCGAGAAATTGTGAAAACTCACGAGGTAGGCCATGCTTACGACAAGCAACTTCTAGGGGTGAGTGAGCAAGTGCACACTTTGGGGCGCAGGGTAGGGAACAGGAATAAAAACCCACGTCCACAGAGGCTTCACAGCTGAACTCAGCCCATCTGGGCCACTATGGGTCGAGAGGGAGTCAAGGAAGGACTAACCTCTGGGTTGAGGTTGCTGACCAGCATGACACAGTGGCCACCGGAGAGTTGGTGGAAGCCCATTCTGCCTGCAGCCGCCGCGGCTGCAGCCACGGGCATGGTCAGTTGAGCCAGGCCTCCAGGGACACCGTGCATCGTCAGGCCTGCAGAGGGAAGCAAACGGGAGGCAGGCATTTTTATTTTTTTTTTAACTCAGTGAATGGGTTGATAGAGTAAAGGCCGGACTGGAAGCCGCTGAGCACGACTGCTAATAGGTCACGGTCTGCAAGTTTCAAAGTTGTAGTGTTGCCACTCAATGGTAGTGGATGAGGCCAGCTTCCCCCTTGAAGTGTAAAGTGTTAGTGAAAATGTCCGTGTAACTACAATTCATCAATGTTGGTCAGGAGCGAGGCAGGTGTCAGAAAGAGGACGATCAGACTCACCTGTAGCTTGCTGAATGGCGAATGCCGGGGGGAAGGCATGAGCTCCTGCGTATGGGTTGGCTGAGATGATCCCAGGAGCACCTTGAGAAACACACATGGATACAGAGGAGTGTTAATTGATTAGTTACCTTTAGTTTGTTGTAAAATATTCTATTACATGTTGAAAATGAATGGACAGGTGAAGGGTACGGGTTCAGCTGCATAGCTTCCACCTGTCCAATCATGTCTAAATGAAAAGGGAAGAAGGGAGGTAAATTTAAAATGTATTCACCATAGTACTCACCGAAGGCTGCAGCCATGGCCTGGTGGTCGATGGAGGGCTGGCTGTCTCCCGTGGGCAGGTCAGGCCGCGTGTAGTCGCGGCTTTTGTCGTTGTTGTACTTCACGTTCAGGCTGGTCAGCTTGGAGAAGTTGATGCGGAGGGTGCAGCAGGCGTTGTAGATGTTCTGCCCATCTAAAGACTTCACCACAGGGCAACAGTTTCAGCATTAAATCAAACCTGATTTCTCACATGCGCCAAATACAACAGGTGTATGTATGCCTTACCGTGAAATGCTTACTGACAAACCCTTATCCAACAACGCAGTTCAAGAAGTTAAGAAAATATTTAACAAACAAAGTAAAAATGTTTTAATAAACAATAAAACTCAATTAAATGAGGCTATATAGAGTGGGTAAGCTATATAGAGTACCAAGTCAATGTGCAGAGGTACAGGTTAGTCGGGGTAATTTGTACATGTAGGTAGGGGTAAAGTGACTATGCATTAATAATCAGTCAGTAGCAGCTGTGTAAAAACAGGGAGGGGGGGCACCGCCTAGTATATAGGTCCTGGATGGCAGGAAGCTTGACCCCAGTGATGGACTGGGTAATGGTACAGCTGTAGAACTGAGGATCTGGGGACCCAAGCCAAATCTTTTCAGTCTCCTGACTGTCTTGGTATGTTTGGACCATGATAGTTCGTTGGTGATGTGGACACTAAGGATCTTGAAACACTCGACCCGCTCCAATACAGTCCCGTTAATGTTAATGGGGGCCTGTTTGGCCCACCTTTACCTGTAGTCCACGATCAGTTCCTTTGTCTTGCTCCCATTGAGAGGTTGTTGTCCTGGCACCACACAGCCAGTTCTCTGACAAACTCTCCCTATTGGCCGTCTCATCGTTGTCAGCAAACTTAATGATAGCGTTGGAGTTGTTTGGCCACGCAGTGAACAGGGAATACGGGAGGGGACTAAGTACACACCCCTGATGGGCCCCAATGTTAAGGATCAGCGTGGAAGACGTGTTGTTGCCTACTCTTACCACCTGGGGGGGTGGCGTGTCAGCAAGTCCAGGATCCAGTTGCAGAGGGAGGCATTTAGTCTCAGAGTCCTTAGCTTATTGATGAGCTTCATGGGCACTATGGTGTTGAATGCTGAGCTGTCTTGAATGAACAGCATTCGCACATAGGTGTTCCTTTTGTCCAGGTGGGAAAGGGCAGTGTGGATCGCGATTGAGACTGCGTCATCTGTGGATCTGTTGGGGCAGTATGCAAATTGGAGTAGGTCTAGGGTTTCTGGGATGGTGGTGTTGATTTGAGTCATGAACAGCCTTTCAAAGCACAAAATGGCTACTGATGTGAGTGCTATGGGGCCTTGGTAACCTGCCAAAATGACTTTCACATTAGACTGCATCCAAGGATTTGCTCATTCATCTTTCAGACTCTTCTTTTCCCCACACTTAAAACACATTAAAGTTAAACAATGAAGAAAAATGGGAGGGGAATAAGAACTGCTGTATATTATTGTGGCAGGTAGATGGCACTACTTACCAGTTTAGCGTGCTGCGCGGTCAGACCGTCCGAGTACTGCAGCAGGGCCTGGAACTGGTTGTTTTTGGTAAAGGTGATAATCTTCAGCACTGTGCCGAGCTTAGAGAAGATCTGCATGCAAGGAGGGCATGGTCAGGGGGAATACAAGCTCAGACCAATATACAGTCATTAATGTATTGAAAAGTGTGTGTTTTACCTGGTGCAGCACGTCCAGGGTGACTGGGTAGAACAGGTTCTCCACTATAACGCGCAGCACAGGGCTGTGCCCACCCATGCCCCCTGAGGCATCAACCCCTGCCATGGGCATGCCCCCTGCCATGGGCATGCCCCCTGCCATGGGCATGCCCCCTGCCATGGGCATGCCCCCTGCCATGGGCATGCCCCCTGCCATGGGCATGCCCCCTGCCATGGGCATGCCCCCTGCCATGGGCATGCCCCCTGCCTGGACTGCGTTCACTGCCTGCAGTGCCGCCTGGGCTCTCTGAAGAGAGGAAGATGGTTCAATGGAAGTGGCAAGAAGCAAGAGAATCTACAAACGCTTAGGTAGAGCTGACCTGACTCCCACAGAGAGTCAATATGTTTCAATGTTCCGAATGTTCTTATTGAACAGCCTCAGGTAAAGTTGCTGGACATTTACAAGAAAATGCCTGTAAAAATAACTTTTGGGAAGTAAAAGAGTACATTCCAGGGTGCTGCTGACCACTCTGTCCGTGACATGTTTGTATACACAGTGGAAACTCTGGGGCCCGTTTGAGTGTAAAACACCTGGTGGGAAGAAAAACAGAGGAACAACATGGAGGGAAACCTAGTTTCTACCAGCAATACCCAAACATCTGGGAATGTTCATCTACACTGCAGCAGTGTTTATGTTACCTTCATTGACCTATTAGCAGATAAGACCAGAGTAGAGTCATTTGAAGGGGGAGTAGAGTGGACAGCTGGAGCTTCCATTGGTCGCCATTGGGATGCGGTCTCCCAGGAAAGTGTTTAGAAAACGGGAGGGTCTTTTTGAGAGGGTGCATGGTACACACTATAAGATATCAGTTGGAACCAAAATTATTTTCCTATCACGCCGGGTCTGAACACAACCACCATTTTTTCCCCGTTCATTCCACTGTTCTGACCAGCAAAAAAGTTGTGAAACGATTCAAACCCCCCAAAAAGTACAGGTTATCATTTTTTAAATTATTATTATTTTATTTTTTTACATGTGAAGTCAATTATTTTGTCCTTTCTCATTAAATTACTTCACCAATCAGTGAGGATGGAGCAGGCAAGCTAGTTGTTTACCTGCATGACGAACAGACAAGTGTAGCTTAATAAGGCCCAAGATGCAACAGATTTTGCAGGTGGGGAGAGCGAGCGGGTTGAGGAGTCATAAAGCGCTGGGTATCTTAGCCACAGCATTATACCTACGAGGAGCAGCTCCTATAGAGGAACTTTGAATGTTCTTTGAGACAACTAGGTAACCAACGTAAGCTAAAAACACATCTTACCTTAGTTAATAAAGTTAATAAATCCAACGTGAAACCCGATCACTAGGCCTATAGTATCCTTGACAAGCATTGGGAAAAGTTCCTGTTCTTGCTAATTAAAGAAAATCACTCCCCATCTTCTGAATCAAGCTTGTAAGGTCAGTGCAGTAGCCTATGTGTCGGACAGGGGAGGGGCGGGTAGCCTAAACACGCACTGGCAAAGATTTTCTAGCATGCAGGTAGACACTGGAATAAGTCTGAGTTGAGGACTTCGCATACATGCGCTTTGTTGGGGGACAATTGTTTTTGGTGTGCCTGGGATGTAAAGTATGAATCTGTTCCCGTGCTTTTAAAGTAACGCTTCTGTTCTGGAATATTATAGATCACTCTTGTTCCAGGAAGCATTTCAGTTCCTTGAAAAAAATATATTTTCTGGTTTTCAGTTGTGTTCACTGAACTGGGTCCAACCCCTGCAAGATATTCAGGGAAAGGTAAACTTGAGACCTACTTTATTCCGCAAGAGTGTAAGTTGAACAAATTAGCAGTCGAATGCAGACAGCTCCATTTTCAGCAACACAGCAGAATATAGGTTCATTCTGATTAGCTCAAGTCAGCTGACAAGTAGACTGGTGGTTTGTTTGTGCAACCACACAAGCCCTGGCAAGAACAGAATGTTTCCAAATGAGTCATTTTGACCCAGCAATACAGGAAACCGAGAAGAGCGCAAGAAACCAATTCAAAAAAAAAACCAAAAAAATGTGGAACACTACCACAGCAAACTAGTCCGCTGTGGAGGAAACCCACTTCATGTTGGCTCTAAGCATCAAACACTAATTGCTCAGAGAAAACTACAAAATTAAAGTCACATTTTTTTACCTTTATTTTACTAGGCAAGTCAGTTAAGAACAAATTCTTATTTTCAATGACGGCCTAGGAACAGTGGGTTAACTGCCTGTTCAGGGGCAGAACGACAGATTTGTACCTTGTCAGCTCAGGGATTCGAACTTGCAACCTTTCGGTTACTAGTCCAATGCTCTAACCACTAAGCTACCCTGCCACACCAAAATGAATGAAGAGTAATTATGAAAGGTTCAGGGTGGTAGCTGAAATCCCTTGCTGATGTGTTTTGTAGACATGCTCCTTTGTCCAAATAATGTTGAAAACATGAAGCGCACTCGAGTTCAGCCTTCTCTTATGGCCTTCCAGAAGTAGTAAGCCTGCACAGATAAAGGGTTATGCAACTGTTGAGAAGAAAGTAGCTGCAGCAGAGTGACTCACCACTTGGTTGGGGGAGTTGTCCGTCTTGAGCTCCTTGTGGTTGGAGTACTGCATGAAGATGGGGTGGTTGCGGATGACCGGCGTCACCGAGGAGTAGTAGCTGACCATGGTCTGAGCTGCATCCTCGGTGTTCATCTCTATGAAGGCCTGGACACAGAATGCCATAAGAACACAAGTCCAGCTACGGATTTCCTTCACTCTACTACTACAACAGTTGTATGCTCCACTCTAGTTAACAGTTGGTTACTACTAGCTTATGAAATGGTAACTAATACACCCCCCCCCCCCCTCTGAGTGGAGGGCAAGACAACCCTGCTAAAGCGAATGAGCTAGGGTTGTCATGTGAGACCACTTACCTGGTTTTTTCCTTTGAGCATGAGCAGGTTGGTGACTTTGCCAAAGGGCAGGCCCAGGGAGATGACCTCGGCCTCGTTGATGTCGTTGGGGAGCTTGCGCACGTGGATGACGCGCGACGGGATGCCCGGGCCCCTTATGTCACCTTTGAACTTCTTGCTGTCGTTGCCATTGGCTGTGGAGGAGAGGGAGCAAGAGAGCGCCTACTGTTGGGATGTACATCCTTTTGATAAATCAGCCGAAGCAGATCAGAATTGGAAGAGGTGGCGCTCAAAAGTCGCTCAGTGTATTCAAAGGTTTACTTGGTTGATATTAATACAAACGGAGGTTTAAACACTGACCTGCTGCGCTGGTCATTATATAGGGTCCGTTTGCCACGCAGGAGAAAAGCTCGTCTGATCCTCTCTGCAAAGGGAGAAGGACATGCTATTGAGACCAATGCAGAACTGCACCACCAGCATCATTTTAAAGACATGACCAGCCCAATGACTGAATAGCACATTTCTCACATTTTATTTTTAGGTAAGACCTAAGGTTTACAATGGAAAAGGGAGGAATGTATTGTCGCGTATGCGTTGGGACCAAAAAAAGAAACTCATAACAGCCACAGGTAAAACCACCCACTTTGACCTATCAAAATAATGGGAAGAACAATATTGACAATCACAAATCTTGGCACAGGTTCCACCCCATCACAGCCAAAAAAAACAGATGACTACTAGGCTGTCCCTTTACTAGCCTTTCCCGTGGACCTGTATGAAGGTACCGGGTGACCCATTGTCTTGTGACAACGGGAACAGGAGAAGGTCAGCTGCTTAGCGAACATGAAAAGTTATGTGAACCCGAGTCTACACCCCGCGAGCTACAAGTAGAAGAAGCAGACAAAGAAAGACGAGAGGAATGCGCATAGATAAGACCATACGCAGACTGACAGGGATCCAATGACCGGACTTGCTAACCTCGTTAAGTCCTCTATGGCCTAAGGTAGGGGAGGGGGGTGTAAATGGACACAACCCAATCTCTCTCCATCCCAACCCCCACCGCCCTTGCATTTCATGTGCATGCATGCGCTTGTATGCATGTTGGGGTCATCCGTATTGGCATAGGTTTAAGGGAGGGAACCAGAGAATTCAGTGGGAAGGGAGGAAAAAAAACTCGGTTTCTGGGTCGCCAAGCAGCAGGAATGAGAGGGCGGGGGAGGGACAGGGGAGCAGAAACCCAAGTCATGGGCCTGGTGGTACATCACTTTGCAGTCTGGCACAACTCAGGTGGGTACTGGTATGGGGTGATGGCTCAAATGGTGACATGCTCACCCCCCCCCCCCCATAGTCGATGGACCAATCCCCCAAAAATCAAATTAGCTAAAAGCCTCAACCTAATTTTGCTTGAAAAACTTATACGTTTCTTATATCACCTACATAGCCCAAATATTTTCCTTGAACTATGAGCCTATACTGATAAAGAAAAGCAAAAACCATAGTAAAATCTGATTTAAACAAATACAGAGCCATAAACAAACATACAATACCCTATAAAACAGAGGTAGTATGCTTTACAGCTTGTGTAAAACAAGGCTGAACACCATCTGTCCTCTATAGTCTATAACACCAACAATAGGGGGAAACAGAGACAACTCTCAAGGAAATGATTCACCACCAGCCAGCGCTTTTCATGTAATCGACAATGTGGACGGGAAGCTTGCTCTGGCTAACAAGGAGTACACAGCTAAACAGCCTTCCGCAGTGCTGAGATGGCAACAGAATGTGCTCTCCTCTCCCCACCAACCCCTCCAAATTCCACTGGTGCGGGACTCAATGAAAACCATATGTAAGGGGTATGGGGGCGAGTGTAAATGGTGTGTAAAGGTCTGCAAAAGATGTTTGGTAGCAAAAAGCATGTTCCTGGTCCTGCTACAGACTAAAACATTTAAAAAAATAACACTTAGCAGGACTGGCAGGCCAAGTCACAGAGCAGGCTTTGTCTGCCACTAACACTCAAATGGCTTTTACAAGGGTAAGGAGAACTTTCCACTTAATTGACTGTTCGGTTAAAAAATATATACCTTATTGATTAAAGACATAACACTTGTTATGTATCCAGTTGTCAAAAGTTAAGCCTGTTAAGTATTATGTCCTATAAAATAACTATGCGATAGAACAAGACTTGTTAGAAAACTCAGTTAAGCTGCAATGCTTTAAAAAGCTGTGCCAAGGCTTTCAGTTGGTTAGCAATGTTAATGAAGTGAGTGGTTTTCTAATGGAGTTTTCAGAGGGCCTAAATTAAAAGATTAGAAAGGTGTGGAGAGGGAAAGCAGTGGGGGTGAAAAAGACTGAGTAGGCAAGCAGGAGACAATGCACCGCAAGAATGGGGTCGTTACCAGGGCAGCACTGAATGTCACTCTGTCCCCATAGAAACCCTAGACTGTGGCTCCAGGTGAGGTGCGCTGCTAAGCCACACCCGTGACTCTTAGCCTAAATACACAAGACTGATTCTCTTCAGACCCACAGCCAGGTTTAAAATTCTCCTGGCAATTACCCTGCCGCACACAAATGTTCGCAAAACAAGTTTAAAAGGCCAGTTCCGATAAAAATAGGGGAGACTTGGAGGTGGCCAAGTGAGAGCTTGTCACTTATAAACATGTAAATTATTGAACGGCAATTCAATCCTCTGCCTCTTAAAGCTCATGCACATTGCACCGAAGTTGGATCTAGCATTCGTATCCATATCGTTTACAGCGCCGTGTTTTAGGGACCACCTGCTGTATACATCGGACTGACGAAATGTTTCATGCCATGTAAAAATCGTTGCGCACTTGGAGAGTTATGTTCAGAAGTGCTAGTACTCTCGGCCAGCAAACACTAATGGTGTATCTGAACCCCTTAAAGCCACTAAGTCGCGGCTGCCGTGAGTTTTAATCTACTTCGTAGCCTATATGCTGGCTACCTAGAAACGTTTTCCAATGGCAACTGACATGATCAAACACAGGCCACCCAGCCCTTTCCCATACCATCCTTTCCCTAAACAGATTGTGTGGGGGAAACAGAGGCCAGAGGAAAAACATGCATGTTGAAAATGGGGGCAAACACATTTGCATGTGGTCAATTGGTTCCATTCACCCCACCACCCCCTCCCATCTTTGAGGAATGAGATTGAGAGGCCATCTCCACAGCCAAGGTAATTAGGCCTAGTCGTTACATTTAATGACCAATTCCGCATCTTTACAATCTATATATTTTTTTTAAAGATAGCTCAAAACAGTTTTCCAAGCCTATGGAAAAAAAACTAAATTACATTTGAGGATTGAACCTGTTCACTACACCTCCATATTGTGCATTTCAAGAACATTGACATGAACTATTACATTGGCCTAAAATAGCTGCAGTCTTCTCCAGGATAACTATCACTTACAAAATTATAGGCCTTTTACATCACAATAACATCAAAATAATAAAAATGTTGCACTCGCCTGGTTACAATTTTGCTATCTAAATGTTAAGGGGCAACAATTTGTACTGAACCAAATTACACAGTTCCACCCAAGATCCTCCCAACCATTTTGAAACAGTCAACAGGCCATTCTTTGAGGCCAGCAGTTTGTAATGACACACCCCAGGGGGAGAACAGGAAACACAAGAAGCAATTAGAAAAATGGTGAGAGAAAAAAACACACGCATTCCAGCAAACTGCTCCCTTTTCCTGTGAAGATAACCTGGCTATGTATTACCACCAACTTAAGGTTACCGATGTGCGCTGGCTTGCATGTAACAAAATGGCCTTCTCATATGCACGTGGTACCTGTAAGAATCAGTCTTTGTGCTGTGTGCTAAGAGTCCCCCTTGGCTAGGTACATACCACAGACGATTATCTCTGCGAAAAAGAGATGCGAGGAATGCCGTTGCTGTGGGGTGGCCTTTGAAGACCAAGCTGGGAAGCGACAGTAACAGTCTGTAGAGCATAGACGTGCAACACGCACCGAGTCAGGAACACCGGCTCTGTGTGTTTGCTCACCATCCCAAAACCACATATCCTGGAGTCACTGAACATCCTTCAGGGGAATGAGACAGCACTTACAACTGCATATCTGCTGCGTTGAGCTGAGCATAAAATTCCTCAAATTTCCACCATCTAGAAACATCTGCTTTTGCTCAAGTTAGCTAGCCCTGGCCAATAGAATGCAGGGGCCATTTGATGGTAAAAGTAGACATTTTCTTGAGAAATGACTCAAGGGAAGTATGGGACCAGCCTATGAGTGGTACAGCAGTACAATTGGCTAACACTTACTGGGACATGTGCTGGTGTATCAGTGAAGAGACAAAAAGTCCTTAAGCGAGACTAGCGCTTGGAGGAGTCAGAAAACTGGAATGTAGCAAGAGCATTCCCGGCACAATGCCAAAGCCAACCAATAATTAGGCTCGACTGTTTCCACAGCAATGTTCTCACCACACAGGATGAAAACAGCTTGAGAAATGTAAGCTTAGTAACTGGTTACCAGTGACAAGGCAGAGTGGTTTACTTTTGCTTGCCCCCACAAAAGTGTAGCCAAGTGTCACGAAAGAAAACATTAGGGAGGCCTTTCCACTTAATTGTATCCTTTACTTGGTGCATGCCTCCTCTACAGTTCCACAACACGGTTTAATCAGTCAACTACTATGAAAAAATGCTAACAAAAGGAACCTGTTGGGTGACTTGAAGCCAATTAAAAACTTGCAACCTACGCAAACAGGAGTGCCTTCACATGCTAGCTTCTTTGAAAGGTTTAATTTCTCATGGAGCAAATAGTTTGCATGGCTGCCGTAATAATAAATGCAGCCTGAGCAACAATTGGTCAAATCAGCACACGGCTACATCCATAGGTCATTATAATCTGAAGCCCTTCTCAAACACCTCTTGACATGTTGAAGCAGGGGAAAAGCGAAAGGAGAAAAGAGGGTGCCTACCTTTGTACCAACTGTAATATCGTGGACACTGCTGTGAAGAAAAGAGAAGACAGGAATGTTAGAAGCAGTAAGGATGAAAAATTAAAATGCCCAAATTAAGGTTTAAAGATCCAGAAACCCCAAAAGGAAGAGAAAAGCTAACTAGATGTATTTATCAGATGCAGAAAAGTTGGAAAGCAGACAGTCAGTCACTGGTACAATTAGGCTACTCAACTTTTTTAAAGTGCATTTTATTGTCCAAGTGTCTAACCTTAACATGAAGCAAAACTGCCATATGTACTGCCTAGCCAACAATAAAAAATAGTTATGTCAAAGTACGAGCAGGATGTTACCTCAGAAAAAGCTAACTTGAGACCAAACACTTCCAAAAACACTACCAAAATAAACATGCTTTGCACTTAGGCCTGAACTAAAGCTAATAGGCAGGTTTCCATGGACCCAGGTTTATACTACAAAAGCAATGTCGCAATGTTTATTTTCTATGCGACCCTTCTAAATGTTGACAAAAAATCCCTGGACAAGTTCATGGAAAAGTAGCTAATGACATCTCATTTTTATTTAAGCTTTATTTAACTAGGCAATTCAGTTAAGAAACTCTTATTTATAATGACAGCCTAGGAACAGTGGGTTAACTGCCATGTTCAGGGGCAGAACGACAAACGTTTTACCTTCTCAGCTCGGGGATTCGATCTAGCAACCTTTCGGTTACTGGCCCAATTCTCTAACCACTAGGCTACCCCTCAAAGGAACCATGCAGAACATACAATTGTGAAGTTTCATAAACCGAATTCGCAATAACATTGGACATCTGGAACGGTACTGCCATCAGTAAGGTCGGGTGCTAGATATGTTACAGATAGTTTATTATTTTAACACAAATAAGACTTGGGAGATTGCCAATGCCTCGCCACTTCTAAATGTATGTTTAATGTCCATAATAGGAATTGCTAGAAAGCAAAAAGTTAGAATGTATAATTCTACCAAGATCAATTAGAAAAACAACGTTGACCAATTGTCTAAATTGCATTTAAGGCAAAGCATTCCCTTGATACCCCCTAATGTTAAAGGTGGAAAGAGCAAACAGTTCCCTTTCCCACAGCTTTGCCCATGAAAAATGAGTGGTATTTGGCGGACACTCTGTTGAAGATTAACCTCCACATCCTGTTTCTCATGTGAGACAGCCAGGAAACTCAGCCCAAAAGCTCTCTCAAGCCTTCCTCCCATCTACCACCCTTTCTCAATTAGAATAAGATTGATCAACCACTGATCAATATAAATAATTTGACCAGTGGCTGAAAAAAGCAGTAACATAAGTATGTACCGTTCTTTAGGACAAAAGGAATCAACATATGCAAAACGGTCTTTTGTGGCAAATATGCCCCTCAAACTCCCATAAGCCAAATATCTGCAGCCATGACCAATTCCTTGTGGTTTCTAAGCCCACACATGACAATTTAACAAAAAAATGCTAAATGCTTCCTTTACACGTTGGAATATACTGAAAAATCTAACTAAATTCCATCTTTTAGGATTATATGCTTTCAGAGTAGACTTGATACAAAGTACACAAATAAAGGCTACATTGACTGCAAGGGGGAGGATAAGCAAGACAATGCAACAGCTCAAATCACTCCCTCAATTCTCACCAAGTCATTGCATGCTGAGAAACCTGATCACCACCATTATGGAGGTTACTTAGCATCAACGGGCATCTCACAGTGCTACATGAATTAGACAAAATCTAGGTGATATGAAAATGAGTCTAAAAATCATGTTTATTATCCGATATTCACAACTAATGAACTGGTACCTTGCATTTAAAAATATGAAAATAAGAACTTACTCTAGTTCAGTGACGTAAGTAGATCCCATAGGATACAAATCAGTCTCTAGACGGCTGGAAGAAATGTGGGGTTAACAACAAGCCTATAATATCATCTTTTAACTGTTTACTCTGAATTTCAAGCATAATGATCTCTATAGCAATTTTAACATTTCAAAATTCTCAGCCTGCAGCAGAAATGTTACTTGTGTACAACAAGCATGGTTGGATAGCCACGTTAGTAACATCATGGAAATACTTCTAAAACTAGGTAAAAAGCTATAGTTTAACAGTCAGCAAAGCTAGACAATACGGTAGGTAGATAGGACCATCTACAATACAATATCCTGGCAAACATTCTTGCAACACACACTAATCCAACGCCGTACTGCCACAGGTGGTTCCAATTTTCAGTAGCTAGAACTAGTGCCTTTAGCCAAGCTAGCATCCATACCACAGAAAAGCTAGCTAGTCCACTCAAAATGCGTCAGTCTTGCTTTTTATTAACCATAGAGCAATTTAGTCTAGACAAAAACAACAAAAAAGGAAGCCTGCTAGTGTTAACTACAACGCCAAAGCAACCATGTTGGTTGGTAACTAACGTTAACGACGTTAAGCATCTCGGAGTATCTCACGGATGCACAGCAAATAAGCTTTACCATGTTTCCATCGCAACCAAAATACAATAGCACAATACTAGGTTAACTAGCGCATTTTCGTTACAGGATATATTTAATAAAGCATGTTAGTTTGTTGTTCTTTTCTCGAGAGCATAACTTCTTCCTTGAACTTACCCGTCCATTGCACAACACGGAACTAGCTACACAAGTTAGACCAACAAGTCTGTAGCCTGGCTGACTTTTCTTATACCCTTACAAAATGGCGGAGAACAGAGAAGCGAAATGTGATTAGCCTAGTAAAACCCAACGATTGGGGAGAACAGAACAATTGTGGGCGTCTGAGACGAGAAGTGGGTGCTGATAGGACAAGACGAGAGTTGCTAGAGAAGGGCGGTCTTAAAGAAGTTGGCCATGGACTTTGATTGTAAATGGTCAATTGTCAGTCGCAAATTAAATCCGCGTGACCATGAAAATATTGTTATTTTCAAAAAATTTTTTAATGCAGAATGAATTTGTGATACAACTGTCTACATATGTGCTGAAAGAATGGCATATCCTGTTATTGCATGGCTGAACCTGTGCTTCCAACACAGTAAATTCGTGGACGACTGTAAAGGAAAATAGGCAATTCATTATTCTTCATTGGTCTAAAGAACAAATTAAGGGCAAAGACGCTATCAAATATGCAGATCATTTTTGACAATTTATCCAAATGCGTTGCTACGATTTCCAAGAAACAGATTCAGCTTTGGGCCTATGAGCACAGTAAAACAAATTATTGTTTCACAAGATGGCCTAAATCCGTGAGCATGGCCTTGACAAATATAGGAGATGTACTGGGAAGACAAAAACAGTATGGAATAGATTGTATACATTGAAACCCTTACTTCTCTTTGCCGTGTCAGTGGCATACCCTCTGTTCCGTAACAGCTGCCTAATCAGACCCTTATCTAGTCGGATTGCTGTCGTTCGAATTTCAACCTTGTCTGGCATCAAAGGTTATGGGACTCCTTTGATGTGGGAAAGCTTCTGGAGTGAGACAGAGGGAGATCGAGCCTCCTGTACCACCTGGTCCCAAGACTCCTCCTCACTGCTATGGCAACATCCTGAAAAAATAGCAAAATTCCTCTACCCTTCATAAAAAAAACAATAAGACAACATATGGAGATGGGTTGAGTGCAATTTGATGCAAAATGGCTAGGCTACACTACAGCAGATTTGCCTCTATGTATATTCACATTGAACAAATACTGCGAGAATGAAATAAACGTAATCTGAATGGAGCAAATATGCAGTTGAAGCTCCTGGACTCAGTATATCACAAGGATCTTTCTGTATCAGGTAACACACCATAAATAATTACCTCACATGCTCCCTTTCAGGAAATTACTTTTCTGTTTGGGTGCAGGTGACACACCTGCCCATAGATGAATAATTGATGGGGCCCACATCGACCAGACTGAAGCCCATTGTCTCTCTAGGCTTAGCCTACAGCACTCATCATTACACAGCCAAAATACATTAGGCCACAGGTATGTATGTTTCTCTGGGCTTGGGAGTCATGCACTGAATGGGAATATATGAACAATTGGGCTGTATTCATTCTTAAAAGTTCTAAATAATATTTTGTATATAGGTAATGTACCCTTACCTAATAGTTTGAAATAATACATACGAGTAAGAATACACTAAGACATCATAGTAGCTTCCATTTATAGCTAACCAATACAAACATAGTTCAACATAGGCCTATAGTCCTACATGACAGCTGTTATTAGGCTACCTGATGAGTACAACAAATAAAGGATATTTATGGCATTTCAACACATATTTATATTAGTTTTGTGATATTAAATGACTCTTGATGATGTTTTAATCTGTCCACATTCAAGTAACATACAGTATACCTAGCCTAGGCTTCTATCTTTTTTTTATGGAAATATGCTGCAGTAAATTTGAGAAATTACTTTGCATCCAAATCATGGCTGATTCCATCTGAAATGTTTAGCATGTACACAATATATACAAATGTATGTGGGCACCCCTTCAAATTAGTCGATTCGGCTATTTCAGCCACACCCGTTGCTGACAGGTGTATAATATTGAGCACGTAGCCATGCAATCTCCATACACAAACATTGTCAGTAGATTGGCCTTACTGAAGAACTCAGTGACTTTCAACGTGGCACCTTCATAGGATGCAACCTTTCCAACAAGTCAGTTTGTCAAATTTCTGCCCTGCTAGAGCGGCCCCAGGTAACTGTAAGTGCTGTTATTGTGAAGTGGAAACATCTAGGAGCAACAACTGCTCAGCTACGAAGAGGTAGGCCACACAAGCTCACAGAACGGGACCGCCGAGTGCTGAAGCGCGTAGCGCGTAACAATCGTCTGTCCTCGGTTGCAACACTCATTACCGAGTTCTAAACTGCCTCTGGAAGCAACATCAGCACAAGAACAGTTCGCCCGGGAGCAAGCCTAATATCACCATGAGCAATGCCAAGTGTCGGCTGAAGTGGTGTAAAGCTCGCCACCATTAGATTCTGGAGCAGTGGAAACCCGTTCTCTGGAGTGATGAATCACATTTCACCATATCCGACTGATGAATCTGGGTTTGGCGGATGCCAGAAGAAAGCTACCTGCCCCAAAGGATAGTGCCAACTGTAAGGTTTGGTGGAGGAATAATGGTCTAGGGCTGTTTTTCATGGTTCGGGCTAGGCCCCTTAGTTCCAGTGAAGGGAAATCTTAACACTACAACATAAAATTACATTCTTGACGATTCTATGCCTCCAACTTTGTGGTAACAGTTTGGGGAAGGCCCTTTCCTGTTTCAGCATGACAATGCCCCTGTGCCCAAAGTGAGGTCCATAGAGAAATAGTTTGTTGAGATCGTGTTGCAGAACTTGACTGGCCTGCACAGAGCCCTGACCTCAACCCTATCAAACACCTTTGGGATGAATTGGAACGTCGACTGCGAGCCAGGCCTAATTGCCCAACATCAGTGCCCGACCTCACTAATGCTCTTGTGGCTGAATGGAAGCAAGTCCACACAGAAATGCTCCAACATCTAGTTGAAAGCCTTCTCGGACGAGTTGAGGCTGATATAGCAGCAAAGGTGGACCAACTCCCTTATAATGCTCATGATTTTGGAATGAGATGTTGGACGAGCAGGTGTCCACATACCTTTGGTAATGTAGTGTATTATTATGGCAGTGGCACACATTTTTGTCACGTCGATTGACTTCATTTTGAGACAGGTTCATGTTCAGGTTCATGTGGACTGCTCTTTTTATATACACTAAGCGTGAGCGACACCATGTGGTTAACTGATGCATTGTTGCGTGGTGAAAACGTTCCATACTTTTCTGTTTTATTTGAGTGTTCTAACATTCTCATTCCAATGACAGATTGTATGTAATGACATTCAACGTAGAGTGTTGTCACAATGTTCTATGATTGCTTGTTGATGTTTCAAAAGCAAGTGCACCGACTCATGCTCAACATTGCATAGGCTAGAATTGTGTTTTAAATGCGAGAATACGTTTGGTCATTGACTTGAATTACCTCTCTATTGTAAAGGGCATTAGGAGAAATTTAAGTGTTTTCCACTGATCTATTTTGCATTTAGGCTACATTTTCTCTTCTATACAGCTACACTATAGACTAGTTTGAGTTTTCAGACTAAGGTTCATTTTGCTCAGCTATAATGTACACTGAGTATACCAAACATTAGGAACACCTTCCTCATATTGAGTTGCACCCTTTGCCTTCAGAACAAGCTCAAAAGGACAGGGCATGGACTCTACAAGGTTGTCGAAAGGGTTCTACAGGGATGCTGGCCCTTGTTGTCTCCAATGCTTCCCACAGTTGTTTCCCCTTCATCTACACTGATTGAAGTGTATTTAATTAGTGACATCAATAAGGGATCATAGCTTTCACCTGGATTCACCTGGTCAGTCTGTGTCATGGAAAGAACAGGTGTTCTTAATCTTTTGTATAATCTGTGTATTTTCCCCAGTTATCTGAGGAGACTTTGAAAACCAACAGATCCTGAGAGGACTATTTGGCCAGTTCAAATAGTTTATAAAACTGTCACTGGTTTTCAGACACTCAAATCTTACATTTGTCTTTTTTTTAAAACTATATTTTTTAAATGGCCCATCTGCCATGTCTAAGCAAGTGCAATGCTTGAACGTTTGAGCAAATTAATCACCTGGGCTCACTGCCATGGCTCCCACTGTCCCCACAAGCTCTCACACAAAATTAATTGGAGATGTGAGGATGGCCATGGCTACGATTGGGAATTCACACTTGCCACAGAGGTGAAAGTTGTGGAGGAAGAGAGGAGGATGTGGGTCATAGGAGCCAGAGGGAAATTATACAATGCCTATCCTCAGATGAGGAGGAGGAGGGGGAGATTGATTATGCACCATTCACAGGGAATATCATGAATGAAACTGGGGATGAATCTGACGTTAGCCACTGCAGCCTTGTGACCTGTGTGTCAAGAGAAGGAGGAGATGCCCCAGTGAGAAAGCCAGAAGAGGCCTTGACTGGAAACAAAGGCAGGAAGCCCAAGCAGCAGAGAGCGGTGAAACAACCTTTTGTTTTCTAGGAGGATTGTTCAAGAGGACCCCAAAGGCAATATCCACATGGAAGTTTGGGTGGAGCAGGAGCATAAGAACAAGGAGTCAAACCATTGAGAGGAGGGCAGTCCTAATGGACTATTCTTTACATCACCCGTCTCCTGAACTCTGCCCTTTCAGAAATTGAGTGCGACCCCAGAAGATAAGAAGTGGTCGACCTCTAAAGGTGGATAGGGTGCCCCGTCCCCTTCTAAACCCAAGCCCCTTTTCCAGGGCCAGGGTGAACCCCGCAGGCAGTGCTCCAGTAGTGCTGTCCTCTTCCCTCCTACATCCCAGAGGTCTGGTGCGGCGGCAGTGCACCCTGCTTCTGATAAATGCAAAGTGAAGGCAATACCCAAGAAACTAGCAGAGAAAAGTGAGCATACTATATCTGCTGCAGAAATTATTGGGCAGAATTACTTTTGCACCTGCTTTGTCCAGAGGTTACAGCAATTATATGTGTATGTGTGTAGCACTTCACAGTGGTTATAAATAACATGGTAATAGTAAACTCAGCAAAAAAATAAACGTCCTCTCACTCAACTGTGTTTATTTTCTCCAAACTTAACATGTGTAAATATGTGTATGAACATAACAAGATTCAACAACTGAGACATAAACTGAACAAGTTCCACAGACATGTGACTAACAGAAATGGAATAATGTGTCCCTGAAATAAATCAAAAGTAACAGTCAGTATCTGGTGTGGCTACCAGCTGTATTAAGTACTGAAGTGCATCTCTTCCTCAAAGACTGCACCAGATTAGCCCTTCTTGCTGTGAGATGTTACCCCACTCTTCCACCAAGGCACCTGCAAGTTCCCGGACATTTCTGGGGGGAATGGCCCTAGCCCTCACCCTCCGATCCAACAGGTCCCAGATGTGCTCAATGGGATTGAGATCCGGGCTCTTCACTGGCCATGACAGAGCACTGACATTCCTGTCTTGCAGGAAATCACGCACAGAACGAGCAGTATGGCTGGTGACATTGTCATGCTGGAGGGTCATGTTAGGATGAGCCTGCAGGAAGGGTACCTCATGAGGTAGGAGGATGTCTTCCCTGTAACGCACAGCGTTGAGATTGCCTGCAAGCTCAGTCCGATGATGTTGTGACACACCGCCCCAGACCATGACGGACCCTCCACCTCCAAATCGATCCCGCTCCAGAGTACAGGCCTCGGTGTAACGCTCATTCCTTCGACAATAAACGCGAATCCGACCATCACCCTTGGTGAGACAAAACCGCGAGTTGTCAGTGAAGAGCACTTTTTGCCAGTCCTGTCTAGTCCAACGACGGTGGGTTTGTGCCTTTAGGCGACGTTGTTGCCAGTGATGTCTGGTGAGGACCTGCCTTACTACAACAGGCCTACAAGCCCTCAGTCCAGCCTCTCTCAGCCTATTGCGGACAGTCTGAGCACTGATGGAGGGATTGTGCGTTCCTGGTGTAACTCGGGCAGGTGTTGTTGCCATCCTGTACCTTTCTCGCAGGTGTGATGTTCGGATGTACAATCCTGTGCAGGTGTTGTTACACGTGGTCTGCCACTGCGAGGACGATTAGCTGTCCATCCTGTCTCCCTGTAGCGCTGTCTTAGACGTCTCACAGTACGGATATCACAATTTATTGCCCTGGCCACATCTGCAGTCCTCATGCCCCCTTGCAGCATGCCTAAGGCACGTTCACGCAGATGAGCAGGGACCCTGGGCATCTTTCTTTTGGTGTTTTTCAGAGTCAGAAGAAAGGCCTCTTTAGTGTCCTAAGTTTTCATAACTGTGACCTTAATTGCCTACCGTCTGTAAGCTGTTAGTGTCTTAACGACCATCCCACAGGTGCATGTTCATCAATTGTTTATGGTTCATTGAACAAGCATGGGAAACAGTGTTTAAACCCTTTACAATGAATATCTGTGAAGTTATTTGGATTTTTACGAATTATCTTTGAAAGACAGGGTCCTATAATTGTGTACGTTATAGTTACTCACAATGAATATTACTTTCAATATAAATGGTATGTGGGCAAGGTATGTAATGTGTGATTGTTATTTGTTTATGTTTTATTCAGGCGGACCAAATAAAGTGAATCCCAACCCGGGCAATATCATGAGCTTTGTCCCACGACTAAACTCTCAAAACCATCCAGGGGCCCGTTGCCCAGGCAGCCTTTCTATCGCCGACCTAGACAGGTTATTGGTCCCCTTTTTCCAGTACGTGTGGGAGGAGTTCCTGAGCAGGAACACCCTTACAACTTACGCCCCCTTATGCTGGATCGTGATCTACAGAACCAAGGGTGCAGCTTCAGTATCTGGAAGTCAGATGAGTTCACGAACACCATTAGGGCACTGAATAACTGCTGTCAGCACTTGAAGCAGAGGGAGTGGGACAGAGCCATCCGGGTGATCCAGAGCTTGAGGAGAGAAGAGGAGGCGACACTAAGGCAGGCAAGGTTCCTGTCTAGAGCCACACCGGACGGGCTGCTCAACTTGGTCCTGCTCAACAATCTCAAAGCCTTTGGGAAGTTCTACCTTCAGGGAGTCTGGCTCGGGCATATCTCTAACTTCCACATGACCACGGAGACCCACCTATGTTCAGGCGATGGGGGAAAACTGGAATACCTGGAGTGGAACAATACTCATTTCCCAGACCAGTGGCCCGTACGGATGCACGGCCTGGCCGATGATTCAGAACGCTGCCCTCTGCGGGACTACAAGCTCTATGTATCCAAGCGTGTTGGAAGCCACCTGATCACCACTGATGCAATGTATTGTTGCCCACTGAGCCAGTCTGGGGGCTGGTATGATTATTGGTTCCACTGCCAAGCCATGCCCAAACCTCGCCTGGACAAGATTATCAAGGCTCTGAGCCACCATATCCTGTCCGTTCGTAATAAGAAGGCAGCAGCCGTATATTAATAAAAAACTGAGCAGGTCACACAGAAGAACATTACTTGTATTTTTGTATACTGTACATGCATACATATATTTCAAGTGTAATATCCAAGCATGACGTGTGTCATTGGATGCTTTGTATGCTATGTTATTGTTGAAATTGTAACGAGTGTGCTGAGAGTCGGGAAGCAAGTTCAGGGAGTGAGTGTTTTTTTTTATAAATAAAAGAAACAATGAACACAAAACACAAACAACGCACCGATATGAAAACAGAGTTAATAACACCTGAGGAAAGAACCAAGGGGAGTGACAGATATAGGGAAGTAGGTGATGGAGTCCAGCTGAGTGTCATGAGGTGCAGGTGACAGGTGTGCGGGATAATCAGCAGCCTGATGACCTAGAGGCCTGAGAGGGAGTATACGTGACAGTACCCCCTCCTCGACGTGCGGTTCCAGCCGCAGGACGCCGTCAAAGGAGACGAACTCGGGGCTTAGGAGCGGACCAGTCACACTTGCTGATGCGCGAGAACCTGTCACGCCAGCGGAGGTACGGGAACCTGTCGAGTCAGCTGGGGCGCGGGAACTTGACAGATCGGTTGAGGCAGGGGAGCCTGGCGATCCGGCTAAGGCATGAAAACCAGACGAGCCGGCTGAGGCAGGGGGGCCTGGCGATCCGGCTGAGGCATGAGAGCCTGGCGATCCGGCTGAGGCATAAGAGCCTGTAGCAGTTCCCGGACCAGATGTCATTACTCTGACACAAAGAATAAAATAAAAAAACTCCTTGATGCTTCCCTTAGTTGAGGTGTTATTCTGTAACGAGTGCGCTGAGAGTCAGGAAGCAAGTTCGGGGAGTGAGTGGTTTAATAAAAGAAACAATGAACATGAAACACAAACAACGCACCGACATGAAAACAGAGCCAATAACACCTAAGGAAAGAACCAAGTGGAGTGACAGATATTGGGAAGATAATGGTGAGGCGCAGGTGCGCGAGACGATGGTGACAGGTGTGCGGGATAATCAGCAGCCTGATGACCTAGAGGCCGGAGAGGGAGTAAACGTGACAGAAATACTCATAAATAGAATTAGAAAACCATTTTTCTTATATTCATCATGGTGATTTCTTTAAGTTACATCAGCCACTCTCATACTGTAAATAACCTTCATTCAGTTCACTCATATTTTGTTTATTGTAGCCTTCACGCTGTAGCCTGCATGAGAGACAGTTAAAACCTCTTAAAGATCAGACCCTTTTTTCCCATTTTCGCCTAAAATGACATACCCAAATCTAACTGCCTGTAGCTCAGGAACTGAAGCAAGGATATGCATATTCTTGATACCATTTGAAAGCAAACACTTATAACATATAACACATTAGATCTGGTAAGAGATAATACAAAGAAAAAACATACAAAGAAAAAACATAATACAATAAAAAAAACATTTTTATTTTATTTTTTGTTCCATGATCTTTGAAATGCAAGAGAAAGGCCATTATAAAACTTAGGAGTCTTGGCACAATTTAGATTTTGACCACTAGATGGCAGCAGTGTATGTGCAAAGTTTTAAACTGATCCAATGAACAATTGCATTACTGTTCAAAATGTTGTATCAAGTCTGCCCAAATGTGCCGATTTGTTCAATTGATACATGTTCAAGTACATAACTAACTGTCCTGGGAAATTGTCTTGTTACAACGTCATGCCAACCACATTAGCGCACTTTAGCTCAACCGTCCCGCCGGGGGGACACCAATCCCATAGAGGTTTAAGAAATGAGAAGAGAGAGAGTACCTCACAATCATATAATTCAATAGAACACACCTCTATGTTCACACACATATCTTACTTGTCAAGAAGATCACACATGCTAATGGTACATTAGCAGCTAGTGGTGAAATGAAAAACGGTAAAAAGCTGCCCCTTTTTAGTCTAGATAGAGAAGACTTTAGTCTTGGATGTAGACTTTAGTCCTGTACGTACACATTAACTGAAACGGATCTATTATTTATAATGACGTTCAGGATAGAAGTACACCTTTAAGAGAGCATAATAGTTGGGTCTAGGAGCGAGAGAAACAGGATATGGAAAGGAATGTAACATATCAAGACTGATTGTAAATGAGAGAAAAAAGTAATAATTGTTAAACAAAATCTCTTTGAGCATACAGCATATATCTCAGTATTTTAATTATTTATTTTGTACAGTCACTTTATCAAGGGTGTCAATAATTCCAGAACCCACTGTAGTTCCCATCTTATTAAAAAATATATAGATATCAGAATGTCAATTTATTAATATGAAACTCTGTGTAACTGTGGAAACCACTTTGGGGAGTATTAGTTTGCAGATTTTTTCTGTTTTCTAACTGTTCACTTAACCAAGCACCTGATAAATCTATCTTTAGATTTTCACTATGGCTGAAGATACACCACATTAATTAAGAGTATATTGATGCACCATCAAAATGTATCCGTTTAAACTAGAGATATTGTGTTTTTTAAACGGGCTGCATCGCAATCCACCATGTCGGCCTTTTGCATCTGCGGTGGAAGGTGGCCATGCTACAGCGATGTTTATCTGACCATGAGACATCCCGGAAATCGGTCTTCTCACGTCTGTAGCATCCAAACGGTTTGTGACCATGCTAACCTTTATGACCACTCTATGGAAACGGGAGACTCTCACGAACACGATGGTGTTCTCTGTTTTCTCTACAACCCCCACAAGTGTCACAGGACTCCTCTAAAGGTAACCCATAAACAAATGGAAGAATGGGCCTCCCGAGTGGCTCAGTGGTCTAAGGCACTGCATCGCAGTGCTAGCTGTGCCACTAGAGAACCTTGTTTGAGTCCAGGCTCTGTCGCAGCCGGGAGACCCATGAGGCAGCACACAATTGGCCAAGCGTCGTCCGGGTTAGGGGAAGGTATGGCCGGCAGGGATGTTCCTATCCGATCGCGCACTAGAGACTCCTGTGGCGGACCGGGCGCAATGCACGCTGCGTGCGGCTGGCTTCCGGGTTAAGCGGCCGTTGTGTCAAGAAACAGTGCGGCTTGGCTCGGTTGTGTTTCAGAGGACGCACAGCTCTCGACCTTCGCCTCTCCTGAGTCCATATGGGAGTTTCAGTGATGGGACAGGACTGTAACTACCAATTGAGGAGAAAAAGGGGTTAAAAAAATTATATCAAAAATATATATAAATTGGAAGTATGGAGGCAATTTTGTGCCAACAAAAATAAGGGATTAAATGTGTCCAAAAATTATATATTTCCTGAGCTTTCTTATATCTCCTAGATATTGGACAGACACTTCAAAATCTTTTTTTGGGTGTGTCCCCCATTCGGGGTGTCCCCCATTCAATTTACTTCCACCATCGGTGAAAGTAATTTATGGAAAAATAATGACACATTTTCTTCCCTAAACCAGATAAGTTCTGAACTACAAATATGCCGCCATTTTGTAGTTTATTTTTTAATCCTAACCGGATGCTTATTAATATCTTTGCCAATATCATTCTAATATGCGTGCAAATTCATATGTACCTCCATTAAAATCTACATAATGCTGTATCAGCACATACCAACTCAATGTTTGAACTGGGGCACTTTTTAAAATGTGTTTTTCAGTCATTAATATTTAAGCCTGAAATATTGGAGCCTCATAATTTAATTAGGGTCCTTAGTAATCCTTCATGTCAAATAATGTTTGGATATGTTCATCTGTTCTTGACTTACAAATCATTCAAGTTTGGATAAATTGCAAAAGTGCAGTAGTTCTGCAGGTGGTACCACAGACCACTTCTCAGTTCCTATGCTTCCTGGCTGATGTTTTGGTCACTTTTGAATGCTGGCGGTGCTTTCACTCTAGTGGTAGCATGAGACGGAGTCTACAACCTACACAAGTGGCTCAGATAGTGCAGCTCATCCAGGATGGCACATCACTGCGAGCTGTGGCAAGAAGGTTTGGTGTGTCTGTCAGCGTAGTGTCCAGAGCATGGAGGCACTACCAGGAGATAGGCCAGTACATCAGGAGACGTGGAGGAGGCCGTAGGAGGGCAACAACCCAACAGCAGGACCGCTACCTCCGCCTTGGTGCAAGGAGGAGCACTGCCAGAGCCCTGCCAAATGACCTCCAGCAGGCCACAAATGTGCATGTGTCTGCTCAAACGGTCAGAAACAGACTCCATGAGGGTGGTATGAGGGCCCGGCGTCCACAGGTGGGGTTTTTGCTTACAGCCCAACACCGTGCAGGACGTTTGGCAAATTCGCCACTGGCGCCCTGTGCTCTTCACAGATGAAAGCAGTGAGCACGTGACAGACGTGACAGAGTCTGGAGACGCCGTGGAGAATGTTCTGCTGCCTGCAACATCCTCCAGCATGACCGGTTTGGCGGTGGGTCAGTCATGGTGTGGGGTGGCATTTCTTTGGGGGGGCCGCACAGCCCTCCATGTGCTCGCCAGAGGTAGCCTGACTGCCATTAGGAACCGAGATGAGATCCTCCGACCACTTGTGAGACCATATGCTGGTGCGGTTGGCCCTGGGTTCCTCCTAATGCTAGACCTCATGTGGCTGGAGTGTGTCAGCAGTTCCTGCAAGAGGAAGGCATTGATGCTATGGACTGGCCCGCCCGTTCCCCAGACCTGAATCCAATTGAGCACATCTGGGACATCATGTCTCGCTCCATCCACCAACGCCACGATGCACCACAGACTATCCAGGAGCATGCCCAGGCATTGTAGGGAGGTCATACAGGCACGTGGAGGCCACACACACTACTGAGCCTAATTGTGACTTGTTTTAAGGACATTACATCAAAGTTGGATCAGCCTGTAGTGTGGTTTTCCACTTTAATTTTGAGTGTGACTCCAAATCCAAACCTCCATGGGTTGATCAATTTGATTTCCATTGATCATTTTTGTGTGATTTTGATGTCAGCACATTCAACTATGTAAAGAAAAAAGTATTTAATAAGAATATTTCATTCATTCAGATCTAGGATGTGTTATTTTAGTGTTCCCTTTATTTTTTTGAGCAGTGTATTTGGACTGTAAATACTTATGATTTGAAAATTGTGCAGCATGATGTAAAAGTGGGTATCGAAGGAGGTGCTATCAGATTTAAGAGATTAGATTGAAACACTTAAAAAATAAACACACACCTTGCTCCTGGAAGGTAAGGGACCCCTCATCATCCTGATGAATTAAGGTTGTCTGGGGACAAGGGGCAATAAAACCCTTCAAACTGACACTGGCCCAATACAGTACCTTCAGCAGAGAGCATGCTGTCGACCATTGTCTCTCTTTTCCCCCCACTTTTGTGCACACAAGGTCTGCCTCTCTGCCCAAGTCACCTTTGAGGTTACATACAATCTGGCCCTGTGAAACTCCCCAGCACCTGCTCTAGGTCCTGCATCAGGGAGTCTTGTGGAGATTTTTTTTTTTTAAGTATAAAAATTTAATGACAGAATTGATGAAAAGAATAGCTTGGCTGTATTAAGTTTTTAAAAGTTTGGCATGGCATATGTTTGGCATTCTAGCATACTGTACCTGTATCTTGTGGGGATAGGTGCAAGAGCATGGGTACTGCAGGAGGATGGGTACTGGTACTCAAAACTATTAAATAAAAATGGTGTTATTTATATAATGTAACTTAAAGGCATTAGTATAAATGAGTTTTTTGGGTGACGAGATAGGAATCCACTTTGACAGATATATGTCATCAAATGATGATATAAACTGTAGGTCATTATATTAGATACATATGTCATTCAATTACAAGTCCATGACTATGTGGTTTTAATGTACCGTAGCTGTGGTTCCTCTTATTTTGGGAGTGATATAACATTTTGAATCTATTTTTAATACATACCTAAGAGTTCATGCCTGCAAGACAGAGGCTTAGGTTACAGTCAATCGGTCCGAGCATTTGAACATTTTATATCACTACTTTGTATTTAATACCACATTGAAATAAAAGCCAGTGAGCCAGCAAAAAATCGTTAGTATTTTGCAACAGCATTTAGAAGTAGTTAGAAATGTCCTAACAAGGTAGTCATGCTGCCTGACAGTTGAACGACACTAGCCTTGATGAGGCCCTTACTCTTTGGGGGTTGTTGTGTGTAGTGTGATTTCCTCAGGGTCAAGCGACCTGGCTTCACCCTACCTCAGGTCAATACCCCCTCCTACCATTTGCTAATCTGATGCACAGGGTAGGATAGTGCATGAGGGTCAAATGCATGTCCTGTTAAAGCTGAATAATTTGTTAGAGAAGCACAGGTTGTGTCTTGTGAACCGAGGGACTAGTGTAACGATCCTAGCCTTGATAAGTCTGTTAAGAAATCCCGCAAGGGAGATCTCGCTCTTGGCATCTCTCTTGGAGTTTCTTTAGTGCAGGGTTTCCCAACCACATTTTACGTTTTAACCCGTATTGGGTCATTAAAGGTCAAATAAAAATTAAGTCAACAAGGAAAAGGATTCGTTATTGTGGGGATAGGTGAATTTTCTTATTGTGGGATTTCATTATATTGGGGCGGCAGGGTAGCCTAGTGGTTAGAGCGTTGGACTAGTAGCCAGAAGGTTGCAAGTTCAAATCCCCGAGAAGGTACAAATCTCTTGTTCTGCCCCTGAACAGGCAGTTAACCCACTGTTCCTAGGCCGTCATTGAAAATAAGAATTTGTTCTTAACTGACTTGCCTAGTTAAATAAAGGTTAAAAAAATAAATAAATAATAATAATAAACATACTGTATAAAAGCAAAAGTTAACACTCAAATGTTTCTGTTGTTAATCTGCTATAATTCACTCAAATATTCGTTGTGAGCAATCCCGGTATTATTAGTTATGAACTATATTTGTATATTCACATTTGCACAATTGATATACAGGCAGCAAAAAGAGACTTAGTTTACAGTTTTAAATGTGCAGACACCAGTGTAACTATGGAATCAGTTATATGGGACACATACAGGCAAAAAATAAACTAGCTACAGTACACCATCAAAGATCTAATTAAAATAGTTTATTATATGGTATGTATTATATGCAGAGTAATTTCTTATTTTAAGTTGGGTGAAGTATTCCACACAACCACTGAAGTGTAATAACAACGAACACAACACTATCAGTTCCGGTACAAATGACGATAGTAAGTTCCGGTACTACGGAATAATGGGAGATTGAGTTTCACAGTCCGTCACTCACAGCCCGCCACTTTTAAGTCATGAAATAAATAACTCAATAATTCACAAAACAATTATTTCCATGTGCTTAAACAATTGATATTATTGTCTTTTTACATAATTAATAACAGCGAGTAGCTAGCTAAAAAGCCCCAAATGTTCATTTTGAACCAAAAAGCTAACGTTAGCATACAAGATACGGTTGGCCAGAGTGAATAAATATCACTTGTCTACAAGGTGAACCAATACGCGTAACTAGTTTAAATAAAATAAGAGTTTAGAGTTATACGGGTCGAAATACAGAAAATGCTATATTACGGCTCAATTCTTGTCCGATGGCGAACCTTGCGTTCTAACAGTAAAATAGCTAGCTACATCCAAATAAGCAGTTATGTTTATTTATACTAATAGCACAAACTCGCATCAAGTTTAAAGGAATTCAGAATGGGCGTGGCATCAGAGGTCTTCGGTGTTACAGTTGTGAGCGAGATGCGTCATGAGTGTGTTCTATTAATTAGTACATAAAAAACATTGTGCTTATTTGTACATAATTAATGAGAGACTGTGTTGCAACCACGCGACTGCGCGTGTTAGCGCCACCGGTGTTTAATTTTTGTTGGACGGAAGAGAAAAAAAAAATAGCTGGCTAGCTTGGTTTCCGCGTACAGGTCAGTTTTTCGGCCTATTATTAATCACAGGAGTAGCGGTAAAGCAGGTACGTTAATCCAATGACAATGTATTTAGTGACCTAGTTATCTTTCCCATTCGTGCACAATCTAACTAGCTAGTAAGTTAAGTAGGTAACGTTCACTAACTATGTATGTGCAATGCGGTCCAGACAAACCGGCCTTGTAACGTTAGTAGCTAGCGAATGCTACTATGCCTTCATTTACTAACGTTACCTAAATAGCAAGCTATCTATTTACTTCCTACCGTCTCGTATTGTATGCGGTGTTCACTAATGCAAGACATATGGGTTATAAACATATGCCAAACTTGCATTGATAGTTGGCTAATAGTGTTAGCCAGAGGTGAATAATAGGGGAACGAATATATTTTTTTAAAGTCTGGTTTCAATGACTTAAGTAGACTAGGCAGTTATCGCATGATTGGTGTCTGTGAGCCACCCCCGGTCATTACGTAGACACACTTTTCAATGGTAAACTGCCTGAGTGAACGATTTTCATTTATCGACCATCATTGGTGTTAGTTAGCTACTGCATACTGCCAAAGATGGTCAGCTAACGTAACGTTAGCTGACCATCTTTGGCAGTATGCAGTAGCTAACTAACACCAATGGACTCACCATCAACGATTTTCATTTATCGACCATCATTGGTGTTAGTTAGCTACTGCATACTGCCAAAGATGGTCAGCTAACGTAACGTTAGCTGACCATCTTTGGCAGTATGCAGTAGCTAACTAACACCAATGATGGTCGATAAATGAAAATCGTTGATGGTGAGTCCATTTCGTCCTCGTCTGGTCCAAAGCTGCCAGTACTGGCTAACGTTAGCTAGTTAGTCAAATTAACGACGTTACTACATGCAATTTGAGCATAAATCGCGCCAAATAGAGCAATAAACCCGTCTTTGATCGAGCTCATTGGCTCCCAAATATGCCTGCCCTGCCTGCAACGATCTTCATTTACTGCCGTTACGCCCGGTATCTACTTCCAAAAAAGGTCTACATAAAAATGTAAATGTATCGTTTTTTAAAAATCTCTTCCAGTCAAGAACAATGCATACAAAAAATCGGTTGTTGTGCATTTTTATTTCGATTTTTTTGGAAGTACATACCGGGAGTAACGGCAGTAAATTACAATAGTTGCAGGCATATTTGGTGAGAAACGGAAATATTTTGAGCTGGTGAAGAATAGCTTGAACCACATTTTTATAACTTAACCAAGATAGACCACAGCCTGTCGTTTCTAATGGGAAAACATCAGCCTGTTTTTTTTGTCGTAAATCCAATCTGGGGTGTGTTCATAAAGTCACTCTGGCTATCTACTCCGATTGTAGAGCACTCTCATCTGAGTGTCAGAGCGCATAATAACTGACGAATTGACAAACGCTCAACACCCGTTGAATATGTCGGTGTCAGCAAACGTCCACAGTTTAACCAGCTTTGCTTAGGGTGAGTAAAATGGTCAGAGTGAAGTGTTCTCTCATTTTATGTCTGGAAGTAGCTAGCCAACATTAGCTTGTGTACTTAACTGCCGTTGTGAGGTCAGAATGCTCGACTCAACACTATTCCTCAGCCAGAGCCTCCAGTGTGCACTCTGACCGCTCCGTGAGCGAAACGCTCTGAATTTACGAATGGACATTCTGGCAACACTCTGAATAAATTCAGAGCTTGCCAGAATGTTCCCCGCTGACCATTATACTCGCCCTAGCAAAGCTGTTTTCATGTTATCCAGATCGTTGGTGACTGTAACTGCTGCTGGCAACAATTTAATTACGCGTTTTTGCCGACGTTTACGGACACTGGCCATATTCAATGGGTGTTGAGCGTTTGTAAATTCATCCGTTATTCTGCGCTCTGGCACACTTAGAGGAGTGCTCTGAAATTGGAGTAGATAGCCAGAGTGAATTTATGAAGGTACCCCCTGGATTTCCAGAGTGCGTTCTGGGCGTATGTAAATTCAGAGCATTCAGAGCCCACACTGGACGCTCTGGCCGAGGAGTAGGGTTGACCCGAGGGTTCTGACCTTACAATGATAGTCAAGCACGCTGGTTAGGCTGTTTTCAGGTTATCCAGATCGTTGGTGACTAACTGTGCTGTTGGCAACAATTTAATTTAATAAATGTTTTTGCTGACACTGGTCGTAATTCAGCGGGTGTTGCACATTTGTAAATTCATCAGTTTTTCTGCAATCTGGCACAGTCATGCATTGCATATTTATATTATGGAATGCCTACTCTGAAGTGTGCATTTGCAATGACTCATTTCGCCTTTGCCGTCTTAAACAACGCAATTTAAAACTTAGTCCACTGTTCAAAACAGATTATAGACATCTACTTTGTGCACGACACAAGTGTTTTTTCCAACAATTGTTTACAGACAGATTAATTCATTTATAATTCACTGTATCACAATTTCAGTGGGTCAGAAGTTTACATACCCTAAGTTGACTGCCTATAAACAGCTTGGAAAATTCCAGAAAATAATGTCATGGCTTTAGAAGCTTCTGATATGCTAATTGACATCATTTGAGTCAATTGAAGGTGTACCTGTGGATGTATTTCAAGGCCTACCTTCAAACTCCGTGCCTCTTTTCTTGACATCATGGGGAAATCAGCCAAGACCTCTGAATTTCTTTTAGACCTCCACGAGTCTGGTTCATCTTTGGGAGCAATTTCCAAACATCTGAAAGTACCATGTTCATCTGTACAAACAATAGTACGCAAGTATAACCACCATGCAGCCATCATACTGCTCAGGAAGGAGACACGCTCTGTCTCCTAGAGATGAATGTATTTTGGTGTAAAAAGTGCAAATCAATCCCAGAACAGCAAAGGACCTTGTGAAGATGCTGGAGGAAACGGGTACAAAAGTATCTATATCCGCAGTAAAACTAAACCTATATCGACAAACTGAAAGGCCGCTCAGCAAGGAAGAAGCCACTGCTCCAAAACCGCCACAAAAAAGTCAGACAATGGTTTGCAACTGCACATGGGGACAAAGATTGTACTTTTTGGAGAAATGTCCTCTGCTCTGATGAAACAAAAATGGAACTGTTTGGCCATAATGACCATCACTATGTTTGGAGGAGAAAGGGGGAGGCTTGCAAGTCAAAGAACACCATCCCAACCGTGAAGCATGGGGGTGGCAGCATCATGTTGTGGAGGTGCTTTGCTGCAGGAGGGACTGGTGCACTTCACAAAATAGATGGCATCTTGAGGATGGAAAATGAGATGTAAAAGATGTATTGAAGCAACATCTTAAGACATCAGTCAGGAAGTTAAAGCTTGGTCACAAATGGGTCTTCCAAATGGACAATGACCACAAGCATACTTCCAAAGTTGTGGCAAAATGGCTTAAGGACAACAGAGTCATGGTATTGGAGTGGGCCATCACAAAGCCCTGACCGTAAAATTTGTGGGCAGAACTGAAAAAGCGTGTGCGAGCAAGGAAGCCTTCAAACCTGACTCAGTTACACCAGCTCTGTCAGGAAGAATTGGCCAAAATTCACAAAGAAATGCTAACTGACCTAAAACGGGGGATTTTTACTAGGATTAAATGTCAGGAATTGTGAAAACTGAGTTTAAATGTATTTGGCTAAGGTGTTTGTAAACTTCTGACTTCAACTGTAAATGTTTAATCGATGAGAGAATTTGGTGAATGTCGGCCAAAATCCCCATCTCATTCCATCTTCTCCCACTACCGACTAGTCGGCTTCCTCTCTACCATATTTGGTAGTGAGTGGAAACGCCAAGTGGTTTCTTCACAGATATTTCAACAGATTTATAAATGTCTCGTTGTTCTATCGGTGCTTGAATGGTAGCTTTCTGGGCAGAAAGTAGATCTCGTCATATTCATCCTCTCCTTTGCCAAGATACTGGTTCAGCTAGGACCCCCTCCGCCTGACTTGTTTATGTTCATTTGTAGCGAACTGTTACTTTTTTTTATTTCAGCATCTGCATTTGTGAAGCATCTACATGGCAGTCAGAAGGGGACACATCAGATACCTCAAAGTGAGTGGCTCTGTCAAACGTTTTTGAAAGTTATTTTGTAACTATCCCAGTGGGCAAAACCAGGTTGAAAATACGTTTTATTCTGGTTCAAAAGGGACACATTTTTTTCCACGTCTTTTTACTGACCAGAATATGATGCAATTTTCTGACCAACCAAACAACCAGTTGGTCATAATTGTGACCTTTTAATCTGACCAAATGGTCATCATTCTGACCACCTATATTATGTATCCTACTGGTCATAGTTAAGACCTTATCATAACCTGGTAATGACCACCTGACTGCAGTATATTACCTACTGTAAAAAGTATTTGAGGATAGTTGGATATTGAAAACATTGGAAAATAAATAGAAATATAATGAACAAGTTACCAATTAAAGTTGGAATCTGAAACGTATATTCTTACATTTAAAATAAATCACGCAATGGCAAAAACAAAAATGTTTTAACAAAATTGCACATTTGCATACAGTAATTGTTTAATAATTCACCCACAGGCTTTACACGCATAGAAATACTGGTACAGAGTATATAAAGTCCCATTGTTTTATTTTATTAATGATTAAGAGTGACGGGGTGGGGTAGATCCTCATCAAGGACCTCTGAGCACAGAAGGTGAACTGGAGCATGGTGGCCCTCTTGAAGAGTGGTGTGATGGGTCAGATCTGCAGTGAAGAGAATCGGCACATTTCAACTTTATCAGTCTGAGATTTGAAACGGACATTCCTCAAGAAACTTTGGACTCAGCTGGCTAAAAGTTTCGCAGTTATAGCTTAGAGGGGTGGCAGGTAGCCTAGTGGTTAGAGCGTTGGACCGGTAACTGAAAGGTTGCTAGATCGAATCTCTGAGCTGACCAAGTAAAAATCTGTCATTCTGCCCCTGAAGTAGGCAGTTAACACACTGTTCCTAGGCTGTCATTGTAAATAAGAATTTGTTCTGAACTGACTTGCCTAGTATTAAGTTCTAACTCTTGAGTGTAAAAACTCTACAGGCACTATGGAAGCTTAACCAAGTTTACTTCCTCCCAGAGGATCAATACAGCTGCACTAGCCAGAACATGTTTCCACCAACACAAGTGTGTGTGTGTACAGTGGGGCAAAAAAGTATTTAGTCAGCCACCAATTGTGCAAGTTCTCCCACTTAAAAAGATGAGAGGCCTGTAATTTTCATCATAGGTACACTTCAACTATGACAGACAAAATGAGAAGAAAAAAATCCAGAAAATCACATTGTAGGATTTTTAATGAATTTATTAGCAAATTATGGTGGAAAATAAGTATTTGGTCACCTACAAACAAGCAAGATTTCTGGCTCTCACAGACCTGCAACTTCTTTAAGAGGCTCCTCCTCCTATGATGTAAATTACAGGCCTCTCTCCTTTTTAAGTGGGAGAACTTGCACAATTGGTCGCTGACTAAATACTTTTTTGCCCCACTGTATATATATCGAATGCACTCCTCCTTCTCTCCAACCCTTATATATTTTATGGTTCGACAGGATGGGGTGTTAAACCGTTCTCTCTACCTTAAGTTGGCCTGATCTCAACACCCTTGATGCCTCCACCCGTATCACCGATAGCAATCCTGTGACTGCCTCCCCTCTACCCAGCACATTCCAAATCCATCTGGCTCATACAGATAACCATTAACTTCTGATGTAAAAACCAGTCTCTATCACTCCTTAGATACTAGAGTATTACTTCTGATGTATCATGTCTCTAGTATAATAATGTTCCAAGTTTAACCCAGAATCTAACAGTCCCCCGTTTGGAACATTTAACACCATACTGTTCAACACTAGGAAATTACTTAAATTGACTAAATAATGATGATAATAAAAATGATTGACATTCCCAGTTATGCTTATGACCGCTGGTCTATATGCAAACTCTTCATCACACAACACAATGCCATTCCAGCTGAAGTTGTTAGCTTCCTCCGCTTCAGCTGGAGCTGCTTTTAGTTTCTCCACTTTCTCCCTCTGGTTCCTAAGAGAGTGATGGCACAAAACTTGCAAAGCAACGAGAAACACAAAACATAACAGTATTAACAATGTGGTAAGCTATGTGTAACAGTATAACTTTAGTCCGTCCCATCGCCCATACCCGGGCTCGAACCAGGGACCCTCTGCGCACACATCAACAACAGTCACCCACGAAGCATCGTTGCCCATCGCTCCACAAAAGCTGTGGCCCTTGCAGAGCAAGGGGAACCACTACTTCAAGGTCTCAGAGCAAGTGACGTCACCGATTGAAACGCTATTAGCGGGCACCACCGCTAACTAGCTAGCCATTTCACATCCGTTACATATGCTTAATTATATATGCATGAAACCCACAGTCTGAGACCATGACAATACCAACTCTCTCTTCACCTGACTCTATGCCTCCAGAATACTTTTCTGCTGGATTCCACAAAAATGAAAGCCCTAAAAAGCCTCCTCATGCTTTCGCCCAGTCTTCGCCTTTACGGCCCCAGGTTCCGAGAGGTGTTCCCAAGTCATATCATTTTCACTTTATTCCCCATCTCCTCCATTGCCACCTGATAGGCAAGTGTGTATCCCTAATCTACGCTACATCCTCTTGAGGTAACTCAGCACTGTATATGATTTCACATCAATGCCTTCAACATGTTGTTGAGAGTACAATTACCCCCAACATCTATCCTTTCATATGATGCATTAACCAAAAACCGCTAACCCAACTATGATGTTAAAGTAGCTCCCAGACCCAACCCATCTGCATGCCTACAGTGGAATCTAGTCTCTCTAGCTCCGCTTCCTCTGTCATGGCGTCCTCAAGCTCACCCATTATGCAGCTGGACCTCACTTCCCATGAGAACTGTGCACACACCGAGGAGAGTCATGACTATCTTTACCACTGCAGGTGCTGTAAGGAGTACTGTGCGTGGACCAGACCAACGCTGTCCCAACACCCTGCCCGGTGCATCTTGATGTACACTCACTCTCCAGAATTCAGCCCCTGCCCTTGGTTATCTCCTCCTCCTCATGTGCTGCTTTCACCTAAGGATAAACACACTGTGACGAATGGGTCATTTCCTGACAACATGGACTCCCCCTTATGGCAAGATCACTAATTTGTGACGTTTGAATAACAGCCCCCGTTTCCCATCGGTCTCCCAGCTCCCCAGCCATGTGACATGAGTCCTCATTAACTGATAACCCAACAATGTTAAAGTAACCCCTGCTACTACTAACATGGCCTATGATTATAGCCTCCTTCAATTACTGTCCCTACAGCGACTGCCGTGAGAATAACTACTGCATGTAATCTGTCAAGTGTTCGCCGGCTGTTAGAAATTGGGAAAGAGATTAATGAGTTGAAGAATATCCAACCTAACAAAACTCTGAGCCACAGGTTTCTTGAAAGTTTACCATAGTGTCTTAAATGCCACCACTATCTCTTCTGTCACCATGATCTGGGTATATGTAATGTTCAATTTAACTTCATAATAGTCCCTATATTGTGCACAGTTAGCTCGTAGGAGAGGGAGGACAACTATCTCCTGTAACAATATACATAGTCTGGGAATGATACCACATGTATCATGTCTCTAGTATAACAATGTTCCAAGTTTAACCCAGAATCTAACACTAAATAAATGTTAAATAAAAAATGTCTTCAAAAAAGAGCATCTTGCTCATATAAACTGAATAGAAATGCAACATGCAACAATTTCAAAGATGTTACAGTTCATATAACGTTAGTCATTCAAATAATATCATTAGGTCCTAATCTTTGTTTTTCACATGACTGGTAATACAGATATGCGTGACACATCTCCTTTGCATAGAGTTGATTAGGCTGTTGCTCGTGGAATGTTGTCCCACTCCTCTTCAATGGCTGTGTGAGTTTGCCAGATATTGGCGGGAACTGGAACACGTACACATCGATCCAGAGCATCCCGAACATGCTCAATGGTTGATATGTCTGGGACATTTTCAGCTTCCAGGAAGTGTGCACAGATCCTTGTGACATGGGGCTGTTCATATCATGCTGAAACATGAAGTAATCACGTTTTATACACTGAACAAAAATATAAATGCAACATGTAAAGAGTTAGTTTCATGAGCTGAAATAAAAGATCCCAGAAATGTTCCATATGTACAAAAAGCTTTATTAAATTATTTGACCACATTTGTTTCCATCCTTTTTAGTGAGAATTTCTCCTTTGCCAAGATAATCCAACCACCTGACAGGTGTGGCATAACAAGAAGCTGATTAAACCGCATGATCAGGATCACATTGGGCTGGGGACAGTAAAATGCCACTGCAGCTTTGTCACAACACAATGCCACAGATGTCCCAAGTTTTGAGGGAGTGTGCGATTTTTATTTAATTTTTTACCATACTGACTGCAGGAATGTCCACCAGAGCTGTTGCCAAATAATTAAATGTTAATTTCTCTACCATAAACCACCTCCACCATTTGTTGTTTTTTGTGAAATTGGCAGTGCAACCAACCGCAGAACACATGTAACCACGCCAGCCCAGACCATCCACATCTGGCTTCTTCACCTGCTGGATCGTCTCGGACCAGCCACCCGAATAGCTGATGAAACTGGGGGTTGGCACAACCGAAGAATTTCTGCACAAACTGTCAGAACGTCTCCGGGAAGCTCATCTGCGTGCTCGTCATCCTCACCAGGATCTTGACTTGACTGCAGTTTGCAGTGGTAAATGATTTCAGTGGTTAAATGCTCACCTTTGATGGCCACTGGCAAGCTGGAGCAGTATGGTCTTCATGGATGGTTTCAACTGTACCGGGCAAATGGCAGACACGTGTATGGAATTGTGTGGGTGAGCGGTTTGCTCGATGGTGGGGTTATGGTATGGGCAGGCATAAGCTACGGAAAACGAACATGATTGCATTTTATCGACGGCAATTTGAATGCACAGATAGCGTGACGAGATCCTGAGGCCCATTTTCTTGCCATTCATCCGCTGTCACTTCAGATCAAATCAAAGTTTATTTGTCATGTGCGCCGAATACAACAGGTGTAGGTAGACCTTACAGTGAAATGCTTACTTACAGGCTCTAACCAGCGGTGCAAAAAAAAGAAAGAAGTGTGTGTGTGTGTGTGTGTGTCGGTAAGTAAAGAAATAAAACGACAGTAAAAAGACATTTGAAAAAAGAGTAACACGGCTATATACAGGCACCTGTTAGTCAGTCTTATTGAGGTAGTATGTACATGTAGGTATCGTTAAAGTGACTATGCATATATGATGAACAGAGAGTAGCAGAAGCGTAAAAGAGGGGTTGGGGGGGGCACACAATGCAAATAGTCCGGGTTACCATTTGGTTACCTGTTCAGGAGTCTTATGGCTTGGGGGTAAAAAGTGTTAAGAGGCCTTTTTGTCCTAGACTTGGCATTCCGGTACCGCTTGCCATGCGGTAGTAGAGAGAACAGTCTGTGGCTGGGGTCTTCAACAATTTTTAGGGCCTTCCTCTGATACTGCCTGGTGTAGAGGTCCTGGATGGCAGGCAGCTTTGCCCCAGTGATGTACTGGACTGTATGCACTACCCTCTGAAGTGCCTTGCGGTCGGAGGCTGAGCAATTTCCGTACCAGGCAGTGATGCAACTGGTCAGGATGCTCTCCAAGTTGCAGCTGTAGAACCTTGTGAGGATCTCAGGACCCATGCCAAATCTTTTTAGTTTCCTGAGGGGGAATAGGCTTTGTCGTGCCCTCTTCACGACTGTCTTGGTGTGTTTGGACCTTTCTAGTTTGTTGGTGATGTGGACACCATGGAATTAGAAGCTCTCAACCTGCTCCACTACAGCCCTGTCGATGAGAATGGGGACGTGCTCGGTGCTCCTTTTCCTGTAGTCCACAATCATCTCCTTAGTCTTGGTTACGTTGCAGGATAGGTTGTTATTCTGGCACCACCCGGCCAGGTCTCTGACCTCCTCCTTATCACTGTTGTGTCGTCAGCAAACTTAATGATGGTGTTGGAGTCGTGCCTGGCCATGCAGTCGTGGGTGAACAGGGAGTACAGGAGGGGACTGAGCATGCACCCCTGGGGAGCTCCAGTGTTGAGGATCAGCGTGGCAGATGTGTTGCTATCTACCCTCACCACCTGGGGGTGGCCTGTCAGGAAGTCCAGGATCCAGTTGCAGAGTGAGGTGGTTAGTCCCAGGATCCTTAGATTGGTGATGAGCTTTGAGGGTACTATGGTGTTGACTGCTGAGCTGTCGTCAATGAACAGCATTCTCATATAGGTGTTCCTTTTGTCCAGGTGGGAAAGGGCAGTGTGGAGTGCAATAGAGATTGCATCATCTGTGGATCTGTTTGGGCGGCATGCAAATTGGAGGTCTAGGGTTTCTGGGATAATGTTGTTGATGTGAGCCATTACCAGCCTTTCAAAGGACTTCATGGCTACGGACGTGAGTGCTACGGGTCTGTAGTCATTTAGGCAGGTTGCCTTTGTGTTCTTGGGCACAGGGACTATGGTGGTCTGCTTGAAGCATGTTGGTATTACAGACTCAGACAGGGGGACCTTGAAAGCGGCAGCTCTACCCTTTAGCTCAGTGCGAATGTTGCCTGTAATCCATGGCTTCTGGTTGGGGTATGTACGTACAGTCACTGTGGGGACGACGTCCTCAATGCACTTATTGATAATGCCAGTGACTGATGTGATGTATTCCTCAATGTCATCGGAAGAATCCCGGAACATGTTCCAGTCTGATAGCAAAGCAGTCCTGTAGTTTAGCATCTGCTTCATCTGACCTTTTTTTTTTTTTATAGACCGAGTCACTGGTGCTTCCTGTTTTAATTTTTGCTTGTAAGCAGGAATCAGGAGGATAGAATTATGGTCAGATTTGCCAAATGGAGGGCGAGGGAGAGCTTTGTACGCATCTCTGTGTGTGGAGTACAGGTGATCTAGAATTATTATTGTTTTCCTCTGGTTGCACATTTAACATGTTAGAGATTTGGTAGAACTGATTTAAGTTTCCCTGCATTTTTATTTTTTTATTTCACCTTTATTTAACCAGGTAGGCTAGTTGAGAACAAGTTCTCATTTGCAACTGCGACCTGGCCAAGATAAAGCATAGCAGTGTGAGCATACAACAAAGAGTTACACATGGAGTAAACAATTAACAAGTCAATAACTCAGTAGAAAACAAAGGGGGGGTCTATATACAATGTGTGCAAAAGGCATGAGGAGGTAGGCAAATAATTACAATTTTGCAGATTAACACTGGAGTGATAAAAGATCAGATGGTCATGTACAGGTAGAGATATTGGTGTGCAGAAGAGCAGAAAAGTAAATAAATAAAAACAGTATGGGGATGAGGTAGGTGAAAAGGGTGGGCTATTTACCAATAGACTATGTACAGCTGCAGCGATCGGTTAGCTGCTCAGATAGCTGATGTTTGAAGTTGGTGAGGGAGATAAAAGTCTCCAACTTCAGCGATTTTTGCAATTCGTTCCAGTCACAGGCAGCAGAGTACTGGAACGAAAGGCGGCCAAATGAGGTGTTGGCTTTAGGGATGATCAGTGAGATACACCTGCTGGAGCGCGTGCTACGGATGGGTGTTGCCATCGTGACATTAAAGTCTCGATGGCGACATTAAAGGCATTAAAGTCTCCGGCCACTAGGAGCGCCGCCTCTGGGTGAGTGGTTTCCTGTTTGCTTATTTCCTTACTCAGCTGACTGAGTTGGGTCTTAGTGCCAGCATCTGTCTGTGGTGGTAAATAAACAGCCACGAAAAGTATAGCTGAGAACTCTCTAGGCAAGTAGTATGGCCTGCAGTTTATCACAATATACTCTACTTCAGGCAAGCAAAATCTAGAGACTTCCTTAGATTACGTGCACCAGCTGTTTACAAATATGCACAGACTGCCCCCCCCCGTCTTACCGGAGTGTGCTGTTCTATCCTGCCAGTGCAGCGTGTATCCCGCTAGCTGAATATCCATGTCATTCAGCCCCGATTCCGTGAAACATAGGATATTACAGTTTTTGATGTCCCGTTGGTAGGATATTCGTGATCGTACCATGTCTAGTTTATTGTCCAATGATTGCACGTTGGTGAGTAATATTGACGGTAACGACAGCTTTCCTAGTTGTCTTCTGCGGATCCGGACGAGGCATCCGGCTCTTCCTCTGCGTCGCTTCCTTTTGCGAATAATTGGGATGTCTGCCCTGTGGGGTGTTTGAGTCCTGCTTGTTGTTGTTGTTGTTGTTGTTGCCACAGCCCCATGTTGCAAGGATCTGCACATAATTTCCAGAAGCTGACACTATCCCAGTTTTTCCATGACCTGCATACTCACCAGACATGTTACCCATTGAGCATATTTGGGATGCTTTGGATCGACGTGTACGACAGCGTGTTCCAGCAACCTCATTCAGCCATTGAAGAGTAGTGGGACAACATTCCACAAGCCACAATCAACAACCTGATCAACCATGCAAAAGCGATGTCATGCTGCATGAGGCAGTCATGTGAAATCCATAGATTAGGGCCTAATTTATTTATTTGACTTGACTTCCTTATGAACTCTAACGCAGTAAAATCTTTTAAATTGTTGCTTTTAATATGTTTGTTAAGTGTGGATAACTGGTCAGATTTGAACCAAATATCAACTAAATTAAGATTTCTTGAAAAACACTCATCTGGTTGTGATCTGGTTATAAGACGTTCCGACCAGATTTCAACCAGTAAAATACGTCTTTATCATGTTGTATGCCCACTGGGATGCATTGTGCTGTTGCGTAGAAGTTTTGGCCTGCATTGTATTATGACTGTTGTGAAATGGACAAGAACTGGGAAAAGGAGTGGAATGGTGTCAAGTGCTCAGTTGTCTGCATCAAAGGATTGTAAATTAACCGGTGTTTCTTTTGCAGGTGTGTGAGGTACAGAGTTGTCAGGGTGACAACAGAGAGTCACAGCGGCATGGAAGTAAGGGTTCAATGAACATAAAGGTAAGTCCACCGATTTTAACTTTGGCTGTATTTTGAGAAAGTATTCTGTTTTGCATGTCTTATTCTTTTGGAACATGGGCAGCATTCTCTATGATCGGATCTAGTTTACTGTTTCTCACCCTTGATGAAGTTGTCTTCAGAATGGCTCACTTCCTCTCATCCCATTCTCGTGAAATTATAGCAAGTAGTTTATGATAACGATTACGACGAACACATGGCAGATGAGCCTAAAGATGCCAAAACCAACCTTATCGTCAATTACCTGCCCCAAAACATGAGCCAGGACGAGTTGCGGAGTCTCTTCAGCAGCATCGGCGAGGTGGAGTCTGCCAAACTCATCCGCGATAAAGTGGCAGGTAATCCCTATCACAAAAACCAGAGTGAGTCCAAACCCTTCTCTTTTGACCTCAGTTAATTTACTTGAATCACTCTCCATAAGGTGGTACATGGCCCCGACCTTCTGTGTCTGACTGCACATGTAGTCCACTACAAAAGTCTGATGTTGAATGTGACATCAAATATTTTTGTTTGACTTTACCAATATTTACTTTCTTTATTACTACTCTGTAAATTCAACGCAGTATTTGTTGGTTACCGTAATTGTATTTGACTTTGTATGCAACTCCTGCGTGTTTCCTAAAATGTTTATTTTTATTTATTTTTATTGCAGACTACCTGATTTAGTGTTGGGATCAGGGATAGAATTGTTATTGTTTTTTTTCAACTCCTGTTTTTCTGTGCTATATATTACACCTTGTTACATCTGTTCTTTAAACTTTCGTTACTTGAGTATCTCTTTTAATGGTGGTCTTTGGAGTTTTGTTTATGGCCTTTGCGGTTGTTTTCTTGTTTCATTGGGCATTATGGCTGCTCTATGTTATTAGATTTGGTGATAACTCCATATTGTAAAACCAAGCATTAAATACATTTTCTTTGGTGAGTAGTTATAATGGGATTCTATTTAGTTTCAAATTGTAACGTGTGAATGTTTATTGGAAAGAGGACGTTCAAGTTTTTTTAAATTAAGTGTTCGATATCAAGGGTCGCATTAGCTTTTCATAAATCTGCATTTTCACAACACAGACCATTTTAAAAAACATTTCACCTGCATTTTATATTGTAAGTCAAGTGTTTTACTTGACGTTAGTCTTGCATTTTAACCTACTACTGAAGAAAAACTACACCGGAGGAAAGTACTGGAGAAAAGTACACTACACGTCAGTGAGTCTGGTGATCCAATGATGAGCAAAGATACTTTATCTGAGTGGAGGTGAGGAAAAAATAAGAAACACGCACACTGCTCTTGCTAGTATCACTGCTTTTTATTAAGCTTTATGTATCGGCCTCAAGGCCCCCAAAAGCTCTGACGAAGTCCTTGAGGCCGTTACGTGAAGCTTAATAAAGAGCAGTGATACTAGCAAGATCAGTCTGCGGGTTTCTTCATTTTTCTCATCTTGTTCCATTTACTATGCACCTGCAACAAAGATGGCATAGATGTGCGAGTGCCTTTTTGAATCTGAGCGAAGTGCAACCGATGCACGAAATGAGTCCTTTTACATTTGTAATGATTTTGCGCGAACCCTGACTGAAGCCGAGCAGAATTGACCATTTTTGATCTGCATTTACTAAAATGCAGCAAGATATATTTTTTTCTGTTTTGACCTTTTTCAGAATCCTGCATTAACGTGACCCCTGGATCATTTTGATAATAGCTTAAAGCTTTAGTATTCTGTTATTATATAAGGCTGTTACTCCCTTCTATTTGAAAAATGTTTTTTCATTTACACTATTTCAATGTGGGTCTTTTTTTCTTGAGCCATATTTCGCAGAAAATGTTTTCCTTTGCAAATGTTTTTGCCCAAATGCATTGTGCTGATATCTCCTGTGAGAAGACTGGTATCCAATCTGTAAATATGGACAAACTTTTGTTATTTTATTTTGTTGTTTTTTTCCCCCTTTTTTTTTCTCCAGGCCACAGTTTAGGGTACGGATTTGTTAACTATGTTAACGCTAGTGATGCAGAAAGGGCTATCAATACCCTCAATGGGCTGAGACTACAGTCTAAAACTATCAAGGTAACGTGCAATCAGGTGTTTTCATGTTTCAACTGATGGATGTGATATGTTTCTCAAGTAGTCCCTGGGCAGTTGAGGGGGAGCCCTCCTGCAAAGTGTCTATTTGCAAAAGCATATAAAGGTATTTGGGTAACATGTCTACTTAAACAATCGTGTAATATTTAAATGTTTTTGTTCTATAATTTATCGGTTTTGGAAAGTTTGATTTGAAGCAGTTGGCCTGTGTGGGTAACCTGACATGGTTTGATTTTTGGCACATATTTATACTGAAGCTTATTAATTTTGTTCAGACTACTTTAGTTTTTAGTTTAACACTACTGGTTATTGCAGAGTTAGTTTTGCTTGAGTGTGACGTGCCGACTCAAAGCCCTGCATCATTTCACAATTACATTTATTTTTATTTTCCTTTTATAGCTTAACTTTTCAAAATGGACCAATTTTTAGAAATTATATTTATTTTATTAAGTAGCTGCTCGGCAATGTGCATTCTCGCTCAGCACTGACAGAATTTTGTGGCTTTTAATATTTTTTTGTTCTTTTGTTTTTCTTTTAAAGTTTACGAGACATTTTGGGAGTTTTGATTTTGAATCGGATAAAAAAAAATATATAATGTTTGTAATTTTGTCAAATGAATTCCAAAGCATTATTTTTTTAAATAAATATTTTCCCTATAAATTGCACAATGGAAACTGACCTGTTGTCTTCTCATCAGGTGTCCTTCGCCAGGCCGAGCTCTGACGGTATTAAGGATGCCAATCTTTACATTAGTGGGCTGCCCAAGACCATGACACAGAAAGACGTGGAGGATATGTTCACACGCTATGGCCAGATCATCAACTCGCGTGTCTTGGTCGATCAGGCCTCAGGTAGGCAGGCACTGCACAAATATTTCTCATTCAGTCTGACTCAATTAAATGAGCACAAGGGATGCCACTCAAGTGGACTTTCCACTCTCCAAATCCTAACTATTAGAGCAAAACAATTTCTGGGCATCTGTAGCCTATTCCATTAATGGCGTCTCCATTTTCTCCCCTTGCTTCTCAGGCCTGTCCAGGGGTGTGGCCTTTATCCGCTTTGACAAACGGGCTGAGGCGGAGGATGCCATCAAAGACCTGAACGGGCAGAAACCCCCTGGGGCCTCGGAGCCCATCACAGTGAAGTTTGCTGCCAACCCCAACCAGGCCAAGAACTCCCAGGTCATCAACCAGCTCTACCACAACCAGGGTCGGCGCTTTGGGGGCCCGGTACACCACCAGGCCCAGAGATTCAGGTGAGAGGCCGACTGCACTACACAATGCATATCAGTGCCCGGTTGTTAGAAAGGGTATTTTTGTGATCTCGGGGAGTTGAGACTAGAACCCCAGTCAACCTAGACCCCTGACTTGTTAGTGATTTATTTATCTATATTTCCTTGGTCAACAGGCCTGCACCTTGTTTGTGGGTTATTTTAAACTGGCATCTATGGAGTAGTATTTGAAGAACCGTTGTTCTGTGCCCCTGGCAGGTTCTCTCCGATGAGTGTAGACCACATGAGCAGCATGTCTACGGTCAGCGCTGAAGGGAACTCCACGGCCGGCTGGTGTATCTTCATCTACAACCTGGGCCAGGACGCTGACGAGGGCATCCTGTGGCAGATGTTCGGGCCCTTCGGAGCCGTCACCAACGTCAAGGTCATCCGCGACTTCAACACCAATAAATGCAAAGGCTTCGGCTTCGTCACCATGACCAACTACGAGGAGGCGGCCATGGCCATTGCCAGCCTCAACGGTTACCGGCTTGGAGACAAGATACTGCAGGTTTCCTTCAAAACCAGCAAGGGGGGTCACAAGTAAACCCAAAAAGGTGAAGGGGAACTTGTTTTCCATACTTACAATAATAGAGGAGTGGGCGGGAACTAAATGAGATTGGAAAGGCTACACATTTGTTCTTGCAAGGGGATATCTACTTGGTTCTTATAATGTAATTTCTAGGCTAACTATCACTTAAATATTTCTTAGCTAGTAGAAAAGTAGTGTCTTCTTGCTGTGACATTAAAATAACCTACGCCATTGTGTTTTTTGCTGGGCACGGGGAGGGGTTCTGAAGTTTGCAGAAAGGTTGTTGTCCAATTCTTGTGGGTTTTGTGTGTCTGTGTGCCACATACATGGTTGACGGTGACAATACAAAATCCTGCCATGTCTAATGGTTTGATTCCTACCTGCTTGTAATTTCTCAATATTTTACGTAGCCATTTTATCATGATCAGTAGTTCTGATCCGGGCCTTGAATCCCTCGAGTCTTTCTATACTTCCATTCTGTCATTTTTAACACAACCTTTGCTAAATTGACACCAGAGTATTAGATCAAGCTTGCCCTTCTAGATGTGGAAGTGGGCATGTGCTGGCAGTGCATCCTTTATTTTGATATTTTTGGGGGGATTCGAATAGGTTTGAGGAAAGATTGCTATTTAATGAGTGACCAAGGGGGAGGGGGGGGGGGGGGGGGGGGGGAATCAGAAGTGTTTGTGTGTATAAATATATACGCGCGCACACACACCCCAATCATGCCCTCTGACATCTTTTAATATCTGAAATGTAATAGAAACCTCAAGGTTTAAAATGTTCAGTTGATTAGAAGATACTCTTCTGTCAACTGTAATTTAGATAATTGAGTATGCAAGCTGTACCTAGTCTTGTGTTTTTATTTGATTGAAACTGCCTTTCAATGTCAACTTGTTTCCCGTCATCTTTTTTTTTTTACTCTTTCCATTTAACATTTTTGTAGTGGAAATTTTAGTTTGTTCCCGTTTTATTTTATTTTTGAAAGTTACACTTTGCTTTTAATTTGGGTCATTTGAATTTGAAAGTTACATAAACATGACTAAATATCATTCCAACTTGGCTCCAGTATGTGTCCATACTTGACCTCTTAATTTGAATTGGAAAGCCTGTCTGGGCTTGGTTCTGCTTGGTTCAGTTAATTTTAACCTAATCAAGGTAACGCAGGAGGTTGTTTAGGCCAAATGATGGGGTCCTGGAAGGGGAGCTCACGGTTTCCCAGTTAGATGATGGGGTCCTGGAAGGGGAGCTCACAGTTTCCCAGTTAGATGTGCATTATGGCCACTTCTGCGATTTGTGTGTACAGTCAGTGGGTTTTTTTCTTCTCCATTTGACTGTCCAGAAAAATGTATGTATTGGTCTTTTTCTGAGGAATGAAACATTTTTGGTAACAGCTGATAACATCCCCATTCTCAAATAATAAAACACTTCTCCATGTGAGAAGTTAAAGCTATTTGTTTTATTCTGGTTCTAGTTGCCTTCATTTTACCCTGAAACCAACCCTTGTGGGCTTGACTGTCTTGCGACAGACTAAGACCGCCCAGGCTTTGTGTGGGTGTTCAGCTTCTGGAAGGATCTGAAATGTACTCCACTGACCAGATGGACAAGACCTCTAAACGACACAGCAAACACAGCTATTTTTGGTGTCGTCTTCTGATAAAGGTTGGGCAGTTGTTTTTTTATGTAAACCTTATCCTGTATCGATGGCCACAAAAACAACAATAAACACTTCTGTGTTGAATGCTCCAATGAGTAATAAGTAATATGATGTAGCTGATTAAAAATCCATACTGTACCCTGATGAATGTTGATACATCAAAGGGTCTAGCTAGCTTTTATTTCTATAGTAGATCTGAAAAGCTCAATACCCAAGATTAGTTCACACAGTGCTGTTTTTGCTATAAGGTGGTGTAGTTACAATGAGAACCAGAACCTGACGAAAACCCAAGATGGTTGAGTTGTGGGAAAACCATTGACGCTAAGCAATCCTATAAGGGCTCACACGTCTAAAACATTGATATCCACATTTTTACTTATTCTATTGACCAAATTCCCATCAAATCCAACAAAATTGGCTGCATAGTGCCTCTGCCAAATTAGTCTACATTTAAGATATGATAAAGTGCAAATGTTTATTTTCCACATCTTGACATTGTTTGCCAACTGTAATAAACTGCCTGGCGTGGAATTGTTAAATCCCTTATTACAAGTCAAAATAGATTCCAGGAGATTGTCAATTTGACCCAGATAGAGGCTGGGAGCATCAAAGTCCATTTGACAGCTTTATCTACAGTAAGCCTTGTATGTGATTATAGCACAGGATGCCTTCTGCATAGTAGGTCACAAAGTGCCAGTCTGCCAGGTTTACAAATGACTTGTGTATTCAACATCTCAGTGTGTGTTGTTGGAGGAACAGAGGGCTTGAATTGAGGGCTGCAGTTAAATTGCCCCCCGTCCCTCCTATAAACAGCTGTACACATGACCTGAAAATGTGTCATCCAGTGTGACCTAATTTAGCCACCAGGCAGTGGCATGCACCTTTCCTGCTCTTTAACCCTGACCAGACCAAGATTTGGTTGTGATTATACTGATCCAATAAAATAAGTATATTTTAGACTATTTTAATGCACTGTTTGAGTCTATTTTAGACTATTTTAATGCACTGTTTGAGTCTATTTTAGACTATTTTAATGCACTGTTTGAGTCTATTTTAGACTATTTTAATGCACTGTTTGAGTCTATTTTAGACTATTTTAATGCACTGTTTGAGTCTATTTTAGACTATTTTAATGCACTGTTTGAGTCTATTTTAGACTATTTTAATGCACTGTTTGAGTCTATTTTAGACTATTTACACTTTGAGTTTTCAATATTTGTAGTCCACTAGATGGCAATATGCACCATGTTTCTGGGTTTTGTTTCTCCTCTCCTGCCAGCCTTATTTTTGCTGTGTGCCATATATGGAAATGCAGAATTGTTTTCTGCCCCTTAGTAATATGTGTAAAATTGCAAGAAATTAGCTTTAAAACAGCAGCATTTTCTCTCAGCCTCATGGCAAAATGTGTGTGATGGCATGAGATTCACTATAAAACTGCACTTTTCTCTTTGCACCATGGCAAAATGTGTAGAATTGTAGGAAGTTAGCTGTTTTCCCCCCTAAATGTTTTTGTTTGGGGGGGGGGACTTGCTCAGACCCAGCAAAACTGTGGTATGCCACTGCATGCAGACTCCTAGGTTTGACCTACTAGCTGGATAGTAAGCTGAGCTCCCTGAAAGTTGTTTTCACTCAGAGGACATTCTTTCCACTCAAACCAGGTCAGTTATTCCCACCCCTCTTCCTCGCTCTCTATCACCTCCAACAGAGCCAACAGGCAGCCAGGGGCATCTAGCAGTGGCCTACTACTCTGTGTATGCAAGTAGTCTGAAATATACATTGGATTTGATTATCATAAATTGAAGTGTTTTTTTTTCTTCAATTTTGACCTGTTGTTTAAATACACAAATTAGAAAATATAACATAGAAGGCCCCCCCCCCCACTGAACATCTAAAATCACTTGTCACACCACTGGTTTTCTATCATACTCAATCTCTCATGACAATGCATTTATGGTTTCTTCTTTCTAAACAAGAATGGGACCAGTTGTTATGCCTGTCCACGCTCCAAATTGCCACTTTCCCTCCACAATGAAGCATGGCGCTCTGTTTATTTTGCAAGATATCAGATGTTGCCTCTAATCCTATTTCCTTTTTATGCCTCTGTTTTGTTGTTTTAGAGAAGCGTTACTCTCCCTAAAGGACATCTCTTTATGTGGTTGGACTGGAGAGGCAGGGTTTCTTAAACTATGATTGGGTCGGGCCCCAAAGTGGGCCCTGGGCATGTGAGAGGACATATCAAATTAAAGTGTATTTGTTGCATACACAGTGTAGAAGATGTTAAAGTAGGTGTAGTAAAATGCTAATAATTCTAGCTCCAGCAGTGCAGTAAGTGTCTAACAGTACAATACGAATGCACCCCCCCCCCCCCCCCCCCCCCCGTTGAATATAAGTACATGGTTTGTATAGACAGTATGGACAATGTTTAAGTAGGAAAAGGTATGTACAGCAGTAGTTATACAGGATGAGCTATGTCGAGAATACAGTATATACATATAAAGTGAGTAATCGATTAGCTTAATTTCGGAGATCAAATTCTATTTAAGCAGGAATGCTTATATAACTACAGAAACTATTTCAGCCTCTATGGTAGTAGGGGTGAAATGGCCGTGGCTCGGGTGGCTGAGGTCCTCGATGGTCTTCTTCGCCTACCTGTGACAACGGGTGCTGTAGATGTCCTGGTGACGTAGATGCGCCCCTGGTGATGCATTGAGCTGACCGCACCACCCTCTGTTGTGAGAAGTTTGTGAGACTTCCGTCAGCCTCCTGAGGTTGAAGAGGCTTTTTTGCATCTTCACCACGGTGTCGATGTGGAGGGACCATTTCAGGTCTTCAGTGATGTGCACGCAGAGGAACTTGAAGCTTTTGTGTAGGTCGCGATTATGAGAATACATCTACAGTGCCTTCAGAAAGTATTTACACCTTTTGACTTTTTCCACATTTTGTTGTGTTACAAAGTGGGATTACAATTTATTTTATTGTCATTTTTGTCAGCGATCTACATAAAATACTCTGGAATGTGGAAGAAAAATTCCAACATTTGTAAAAAAAAAAATATATATATATATATATATTGATATTGATATTGATATTGATATCTTGACTAGATTAGTATAACCCCATGAGTATGCATTAAGGTGTCCTCTAGAATACACATTTCAAACACGAATGTAGACAATGTATGCATTTCTATAGCTTTGAAAATATTTTTTACAATCGTGAGGGAGGGCCAAGATGGAGGCATGGTGGCTTCAACACAGCGCCCCCTATTAGGCACCTAGTGTATGTATAAATCATTAGTCAATACATGTTATAATCACCTTTGGCAGCGATTACAGCTGCCTAAGAGCTTTCCACACCTGAATTGGGCAACATATGATATTCTAAATTCTTCAAGCTCTGTCAAATTGGTTGTTGATCATTGCAAGACAACCATTTTCAGGTCTTGCCATAGACTTTCAAGTAGATTTAAGTAAAAATGTAACTCGGACACTGTCTTCTTGGTAAGAAACTCCAGTGTAGATTTGGCCTTGTGTTAAAGGTTGTCTGCTGAAAGGTAATTCCTCTCCCAGCGTCTGGTAGAAAGCAGACTAAACCTGCTTTTCCTCCAGGATTTTGCCTGTGCTTAGCTCCGTTCCATCTATTTTTTTATCCTGAAAAACTGCCCAGTCCTTAACAATTACAAGCATACCCATAACATAATGCAGCCACCACTATGCTTGAAAATATGGAGAGTGGTATTCAGTAATGTGTTATGTTGGATTTGCCCCAAACAACACACTTTGTGTTCAGGACAAAAAGTTAATTGCTTTGCCACATTTTTTAAAATATTGCTTTAGTGCTTTGTTGCAAACCGGATGCATGTTTTCTGTACAGGCTTGCTTCTTTTCACTCTGTCAATTAGGTTAGTATTGTAGAGTAACTACAATGTTGTTGATCGATCGTCCATTTTCTCCTATCACAACCATTAAACTCTGTCATTATTTTAATGTCACCATTGACCTCATGGTGAAATCCCTGCACGGTTTCCTTCCTCTCCAGCATCTGAGTTAGGAAGGACACCTGTGTCTTTGTAATGACTGGGTGTATTGATATACCATCCATAGTGTATTTAATAACTTCACCATGCTCAAAGGGATATTGTGTTTGACCAGATACAATACTATTTTACAGTAAATAAATTGACAACAGACTTTCAGCACGCTTATAGGGAAGGATATTCAACAAGCACATCACTTACACAAATGACTGATGATTGACTGAGAGAAATTGATGATAAAAAGATTGTGGGGGCTGTTTTGTTAGACTTCAGACATTATCGATCATAGTCTGCTGCTGGAAAAATGTACAGGGCCAGTCAAAAGTTCTACTCATTGCAGGGTTTTTCTGTATTTTTACTATTTTCTTCATTGTAGAATAATAATGAATACATCAAAACTATGAAATAACACATATGGAATCATGTAGTAACCAAAAAACTGTTAGGAAAAAAAGTATATATATATATATATAGTTGTTGTTTAGACTCTTCAAAGTAGCCACCCTTTGCCTTGATGACAGTTTTGCACACTCTTGGCATTCTCTCAACCAGCCTCATGAGGTAGTCACCTGGAATGCATTTCAATTAACAGGTGTGCCTTGTTAAAAGTTCATTTGTGGAATTTCTTTCCTTATTAATGTGTTTGAGCCAATCAGTTCTGTCGTGACAAGGTAGGGGTGGTATACAGAAGATAGCCTTATTTGGTAAAAGACCAAGTCCATATTATGTCAAGAACAGCTCAAATAAACAAAGAGAAATGACAGCACATCATTACTTTAAAACATGAAGGTCAGTCAATACGGAACATTAAGAACTTTGAAAGTTTCTTCAAGTGTAGTCACAAAAACCATCAAGTGCTGTAATGAAACTGGCTCTCATGAGGACCGCCACAGGAAAGGAAGACCCAGAGTTACCTCTGCTGCAGAAGATAAGTTCATTAGAGTTTCCAGCCTCAGAAATTGCAGCCCAAATAAATGCTTCACAGAGTTCAAGTAACAGACACATCTCAACATCAACTGTTCAGAGGAGACTGAGAATCAGACCTTCATGCTCTAATTGCTGCAAAGACACCACTACTAAAAGACACCAATAATAACAAGAGACTTGCTTGGGCCAAGAAACAAGAGCAATGGACATTAGACTGGTGGAAATCTGTCCTTTGTTCTGATGAGTCCAAATTTGAAATGTTTGATTCCAACATCTGTGTCTTTGTGAGATGCAGAGTAGTTGAACAGATGATCTCCGGTAGTGTGGTTCCCACTCTGAAGCATGAGTTATGATGGTGTGGGGGTGATTTGCTGGTGACAGTCACTGATTTATTTAGAATTCAAGGCACACTTTATCAACATGGCTACCACAGCATTCTGCAACGCTATTTTATTTTTTTTTTACCTTTATTTAACCAGGCAAGTCAGTTAAGAACAAATTCTTATTTTCAATGACGGCCTAGGAACAGTGGGTTAACTGCCTGTTCAGGGGCAGAACGGCAGATTTGTACCTTGTCAGCTCGGGAGTTTGAACTTGCAACCTTCCGGTTACTAGTCCAACGCTCTAACCACTAGGCTACCCTGCTGCCCATCCCATCTCCAGGCTGTGTAAGGGCTATTTGACAAAGAAGAAGAGTGATGGAGTGCTGCATCAGATGACCTGGCTTCCACAATCACCTGACCTCAACCCAATTGAGATGGTTTGGGATGAGTTGTACCGCAGAGTGAAGGAAAAGCAGCCAACAAGTGCTCAGCATATGTGGGAACTTCTTCAAGACTGTTGGAAAAGCATTCCAGGTGAAGCTGGTTTAGAGAATGCCAAGAGTGTGCAAAGCTGTCATCAAGACAAAGGGTGGCTACTTTGAAGAATCAAAAATCTAAAATATATTTTAATTTGTTTAACACTTTTTTATGTACTACATGATTTCCATATGTGTTATTTCATAGTGATTATGTCTTCACTATTATTCTTACAGTATAGAGAATAGTACAAATAAAGAAAAACTCTTGAATGAGTAGGTGTGTCCAAACTTTTGACTGGTACTGTAAGTGTTATGGATTTACACCCTTGCTATATTGTGGATAATGAGTTACCTGTCTAACAGATCACAGAGGGTGTTCTTTAATGGAAGGCTTTCCAACATAATCCAGTGTCCTGACTGTCCTGTGAGGATGACAATGGGTCAGATCAGCACGGCAATAGCTGACAAAAATTTGACCTTCTCTCACCCGCAGAGGGGAGGAGGGAACTGGTGTGAGGGTTTAGACACCGCCACACCCGGTCATAAACTAAGCGGGAGAGGACTCTCTCTACCCTCCAATATTGGCTAAAGGAATGTCCCTTTGTCTTCAGAGACCTTTGCCCATCCAAAACTCTAAAGTCCAAAAAGTGGATAATGGAACAATAATTCTAACATAAAGAATGTGGAGAACGATCAGTGGGGAAATGTAGAAAACTAATGTAATTGTTTTTCATTTTGTGATGTCATTAAAAACTATGGATGAAATACTATAACTTGGAAAGGATGTCCCCTTTATCTGTCAATTTTCCATCCAATACGTTGAGCATATGTGACCACCACCTCACCCACCCATTTCTTTAAATGTTGATCCAACCGTTCTGTACTAACCTGCCAGCTACTTCCAGACATCTAAGAAAGAGAACAGCTGACTGAACATTACTCGCCCTATCGTTCTATCTGTAGTTTCGCGTTCAGAACGCACACTGGACGCTCTGGCCAATAAGTAGGGTTGTTCCGAAAGCTCTGACCTCACAACTACAGTCAAGCACACAAGCGAACTGGCTAGCTACTTCCAGGCAAATAATGAGAGAACCCCCCACTCTGACCATTTTACTCACCCTAGCAGAGCTGGTTAGGCTTTTTTCATGTTATCCAGAGTGTTGGTGACTGTAACTTTGCTGCTGGCAACAATTGAATTACGCTTTGTTTCCGACGTTTACTGACACCAGACATATTCAATGGGTGTTGAGCGTTAAAAAATGCATCAGTTATTCTGGGCTCTGGCACACTAAAACAAAAGTATTCTGTTAAGAAATTAAGCCAGATAGCTACAGTGGGGCAAAAAAAGTATTTAGTCAGCCACCAATTGTGCAAGTTCTCCCACTTAAAAAGATGAGAGAGGCCTGTAATTTTCATCATAGGTACACTTCAACTATGACAGACAAAATGAGAAAAAAAATCCAGAAAATCACATTGTAGGATTTTTTATGAATTTATTTGCAAATTATGGTGGAAAATAAGTATTCTATCTCCCGCATAGCAACTCCACTCCCACTTGTCTCCAATTCCACATCCCAACCCTCAGCATATCTGTTTAACGTACAATTTCAATCTATCTAATCGAATAGAATCCACAGATTGCGAGTTGAAGATAAATAATTTTACTAAGAGTATTAGTATATTAGAAACTGACTGACCCGGTCTCTCCAGATCTCCTAACAGTGCTACTTCTAGGATACATTTGAGATCAATGCTATGCATTTTCAGCCATTCCTGAACCTGAGACCAGAAACAGGCTACCTGAGGACAATACCAAAATAAATGGCCTATTGATTCTGTATCCTCACAACAAAATCTGCAAAGCTTCAGCGATTTCATGCCCCAAATATTCAACATTTTGTGGGTGGCAAGAATTCTATATAATAATTTATCTGAAAAGCACGAAGTCTTGAATCTTGCGTTGTTTTATATATCAACTCATACACCCTGTAACATGGAATCGGTACATCAAAAATCTCTACAATATCATTTAAGAACAAAATATACAGTTTAAAACATCTTTCCCATAAATACAGATTTTTATCAACCAGCACATTTGAGTTTAGCCATAATATTTGTTGAAATATTTGTTCTATCTTTTCAGGGGGATGAAATTGAAATTGTAGCCAGCTCTACAATGCTTGTAAGAAAAAGTGAGATACTTTGAAAAAAGTATAATTTTCAATTAATTCGAAAATGAGACATGGCAATCTGCGCAAAGGCAAAAAGGCATTTTTAAATAATGGATGAGCTTGTCTTAGTAATCTACTTGAGAACCATTTAGGGTTCAAATAAAACCTTTGAATAAGTGAAGCTTTTAGAGAGAGGTTTAGTGATTTTATATTTAATAATCTCAACCCACCCAATTTTATTTTGTCTGGTTTAGCATCCCAGATCAAATATTTTTTGCTCATATGATTTGAAAAATGAATCATCAGCAGTAGGCAGCTCCATAAATAAGTGAGTAACCTGAGATATGACTAAGGAGTTAATCAGGGCAATTTTTCCATAAATAGACAGGTACCTCTGGTTGCAGGATCGTGTCTATTTTTTAGTTTTCTATTGAAATTCATTGTGGAGAAATTATTTATATATTTTGTGATATGAATACTAAGTATGTCTACTTCACCATCAGCCCATTTTATAGGTAAACTGCAGGGTAATGTAAAAGTTGTATTTTTTCAATACTAATATTGTACACTTATCGTAATTAGGTTTAAGTCGAGTGAGTACAGAAAAGTTATCTAGATCTTCAATGAGACATTGCAGTGATCTAGCTTGCGGAATTAATATAAAACTTGAGCAGTTCAGCATACATGGACACCTTTGTTTTTAAGCCTTGGATTTCTAATCCTCTAACGTTTTTATTGGATCTGATTCTAATAGCTAGCATTTCGATGGCCATAACGAATAGATATGGTGACAGCGGACACCTTTGTTTATCTCCTCTTGACAATTCAAAACTCTCTGAGAGGTGGCTGTTATTTACTATTTTACACCTGGGGTTTATATACATTATTTTTACCCATTTTATAAGAGAATTACTGCAATTGAAAAAGTCCAGGCATTTATAGATCAAATAAAGTCTTACTTTATCAAATGCCTTTTCAAAATCCACTATAAATACCAGGCCTGGATTCTTAGACGTTTCATGATGTTCTATTATTTCTAGTAGTTGTCATATATTATCTCCAATGTATCGTCCATGTAAAAAACCTGTCTGATCAGGATGAACAATACCTGGGAAAACACTTTTAATTCTGAGTGCTATGCATTTTGCTAGTATTTTTGCATTACACATTGAAGTGTAAGGGGCCTCCAGTTTTTTAGATAGACTGGGTCTTTATATTTGCCATCTGGGTCTTGTTTTAATGATCGAGTAATCAGACCTTCCTGCTGAGTACCTGACAGACTACTAAAAAAAGAAACGTCCTCTCACTGTCAACTGCATTTATTTTCAAACTTTACATGTGTAAATATTTGTATGAACATAACAAGATTAAACAACTGAGACATAAACTGAACAAGTTCCACAGACATGTGACTAACAGAAATTTAATAATGTGTCCTTGAACAAAGGGGGGGGGGGGGTCAAAATCAAAAGTAACAGTCAGTATCCAACAGGTCCCAGACGGTGCTCAATGGGAGCCATGGCAGAATGCTGACATTCCTGTCTTGCAGGAAATCACGCACAGAACGAGCAGTATGGCTGGTGGCATTGTCATGCTGGAGGGACATGTTAGGATGGGCCTGCAGGAAGGGTACCACATGAGGGAGGAGGATATCTTCCCTGTAACCCACAGCGTTGAGATTGCCTGCAATGACAACAAGCTCAGTCCGACACACTGCCCCAGACCATGACGGACCCTCCACCTCCAAATCGATCCTGCTACAGAGTTCAGGCCTCAGTGTAATGCTCATTCCTTTGATGATAAATGCGAATCCGACCATCACCCCTGGTGAGACAAAACCGTGACTCGTCAGTGAAGAGCACTTTTTGCCAGTCCTGTCTGGTCCAGTGACGGTGGGTTTGTGCCCATAGGCGACGTTGTTGCCGGTGATGTCTGGTGAGGACCTGCCTTACTACAACAGGCCTACAAGCCCTCAGTCCAGGCTTTCACAGCCTATTGCGGACAGTCTGAGCACTGATGGAGGGATTGTGCGTTCCTGGTGTAACCCGGGCAGTTTGTTGTTGCTATCCTGTACCTGTCCCGCAGGTGTGATTTTCGGATGTACCGATCCTGTGCAGGTGTTATTACATGTGGTCTGCCACTGCGAGGATGATCAACTGTCCATCCTGTCTCCCCGTAGCGCTGTTTTAGGCCTCACAGTACGGACATTGCAATTTATTGCCCTGATCACATCTGCAGTCCTCATGCCTCCTTGCAGCATGCCTAAGGCACGTTCACGCAGATGAGCAGGGATCCTGGGCATCTTTCTTTTGGTGTTTTTCAGAGTCAGTAGGAAGGCCTCTTTAGTGTCCTAAGTTTTCATAACTGTGACCTTAATTGCCTACCGTCTGTAAGCTGTTAGTGTCTTAACGACCGTTCCACAGGTGCATGTTCATTAATTGTTTATGGTTCATTGAACAAGCATAGGAAACAGTGTTTTAACCCTTTAGGATGAAGATCTGTGAAGTTATTTGGATTTTTTCGAATTACCTTTGAAAGACAGGGTCCTGAAAAAGGGATGTTTCTTTTTATTCTTTGTTTATTTCTATAGGAGTAGTTAAAACAATCTAACAATGGAGCTTTTAGTATATCAAAAAGGCTTGATATACCTCTACCGGTATGCCATCAAGCTCTGGGGGTTTTCCAGACTGATAGGATTTAATAACCTCAAACAGTTCTTCCACTGTAATTTGGCCTTCGCTCTGATCTTTCTGTACATTTGTTTATTTTACATTTTTTATATTATTTGGAATTAATTCCTTACCGTAATCTTTATTCAGTGAGACATCTGCCTAAAATAAACAGCTTCCTCTTTTAAAATATCATTTGGCGAATCATAGCTGACTCCATCTTCAGTAATCAGTTTCTGCAAATTATCTTTGTTAGCGTTCCTGTATTGAAGTTTCAGGAAGAATTTTGTGCGTTTTTCTCCATATTCCATCCAGTTTGCTTTATTTTTAGAATAGATTACATTAGATCGTTCTTCAATAAGTTCCTCAAGTTCTTTTTGTATTTCCTCTAACTTATTTTGTATCTCTGTAGTATAATTTTTATTGCTATCTACCTGTACTATTAGTTCATGGATTTCCCTTGTTCATCTTTTCTCTTGACCCAGAAACGGCTTTTTTATTATTGATGACTATTGAATTGAACGACCTCTGAAGGTACATTTAAAGGTATCCCAAACAATAAGGGGATTTGCTGAACCTATATTATGCTGGAAAAATTCAGTTCTAAGAGATTTTGTCTTAGTTAAAAATAAGTTGCCCTCCAGTAAACTTTGATCAAATGTCAGACAAAAGTCTGAATTTAGGACCTGCTTGGGTCCTGTGTCGGATCTCAGAAGTTGGGGTCTGTTGAAACCAGTGAAGACCCCCTACCCCTCGGGGACAGACCAGATTTCTTCAGATTGCTGCTGTGCCTTCTTCGCCATGGTGTCTGTGTGGTTTGACCATTTCAGCTCCTCAGAGAGGAACTTGAAGTTTTTGGACCATCTCCACGGCGGCCCCGTTGATGAGGATGGGGGCGTGCCCAACCCAAAGGATGGGGGCGTGCCCTCCTGAAGTCCACCATCGGCTCATTTGTTTTTCTGACGTTGAGGGAAAGGTTGTTTACCTGGCACCACACCCTCAGAGTGCCTACCTCCTTCCTGTAGGCCGTCTCGTCGTCGTTGGTAATCAGGCCTACTAATGTTGTGTCATCAGCGAAATTGATGGCGTAGTCGTGGGTATACAAAGAGTACAGGAGGGGACTGAGTACGCCGTGTTGAGAATCAGTGTTGAGGATGTAATGTTGTCTACCTTCACCACCTGGGTGGCGGCCCGTCAGGAAGTCCAGTGCCCAGTTGCATAGGGAGGTGTACAGACCCAGGGTTCGAGCTTAGTGATGAGCTTGGAGGGCACTATGGTGTTGAAGGCCGAGCTGTAGGCGATGAACAGCATTCTCACATATGCATTCCTTTTGTCCAGGTGGGTGAGGGCAGTGTGTAGTGCAATTGTGTCGTCCATGGATCTTTCAGGGCGGTATGTGAATTGGAGAGGGGAGGGAGGGAGGAGTTGACTAGCCTCTCGGAGCACTTCATGATGACGGAAGTGAGCGCTACAGGTCAGTTACTTTCCATTTCTTGGGCCCGAGGATGATAGTGGACATCTTGAAGCAGTTCGGGATAGCAGCCTGAGCTAGACAGTGATTGAAAATGTCCAAAAACACAACAGCCAGCTGGTCTGCACATGCTCTGAGGGCGCGGCTAGGGATACCGTTTGGGCGGCCAGCCTTGCGAGTGTTAACACATTTGAATGACTTACACACGTCCTCCGTGGAGACCGTAAGCCCTCTTGGTCCTCAGGGCCTCTCCTCGGCCGCTCAGAGTCGTCGATGTGCTCGACGCGAGAGAAAAAGGTGTTTAGCTCCTCCAGTAGGTGCGGCGATGGTGTCCGTGATATGGCTGGCTTTATTTTTGTGATCCGTGATCGTTAGGATCCCCTGCAACATACGCCTCATGTCCGAGCCGTTAAATTGCGCCTCCACTTAGTTCCTATAATGTATTTTGCCATCTTGATCGATCTGTGTAGGCCGTATTTGTACTGTTTAACCATACTATTGTCCCCGGTCACCTTTCCATGGTTATAAGCAGCATCTCGCTCCTTCAGTTGAATGTGGCACGACAACCAGGGGTAGAAGGGTAGATGGTAGATGGTAGATGGTCACACAAGGTTCACTGCAAATAAAAGGTGTGTGTGTGTGTGTGTGTGTGTGTGTGTGTGTGTGTGTGTGTGTGCGTGCGTGCGTGCGTGCGTGCGTGCGTGCGTGCGTGCGTGCGTGCGTGCGTGCGTGCGTGCGTGCGTGCGTGCGTGCGCGCGTGTGGTGATGGTGGGGGGTTGTGTCTATTTACTGTACATGTCTGTGAGTGTGGGGGAAGTGTCGCCACGGATGTCCTAAACGCTGCATCCATCAGTGTCTCTGTGTGTTCTTCAAGAAGCGTGTTATCATCCTAATCACCTCAATTTTGTTTAAATGTTGTCAGCAGAACCCCGAGGTTCACAGGGGAATGTTGTGTCAATGATATGAAGTCAAATCTGTCACTGTTTACTCCTAAGATACAACCGATACACACCTCCCCAACATGAAGCTGAAGAAACGATCACTGGTAAACAATGATACAGTATTATTGTCAAGCTCAGTTCAGTTTTTGAACATGTATTTTGCGATTGTGGGAGGGATTTGATGTGTTATGTCAAGTGCAAAGAGAAACACTTGTGGCCAATACATTTTCTACAACTGTTTATCCGACTCATTACACAGATTGTAAAAATGCCCCTTTAAACAACAAATTGCTAGACAATGTCACACGTCACCCTAAAACCCCAAAGCCTCCACTCAGTGATAAATGGTAGATTATGGACTATCAGTGTTTGTCAAGTGAATATTGTCTTAACACACAAACCTAACTATTCCTAGTGTCAAACTCATCAAGGAGTCAAGTGGTGACCGGTGGTGTGACAAACTGGGAGACAAAGGGGGCCATCTGAAAGGACCCTCCCCCAGATGAGGACCCCTACCCTGGGAACTCTAGTGGGGGTCGGGTGTGAAGGTAGAAGGAGTGGAGGATGGGTGAGATCAACACATTCCTTAGGGAATAGCTTTGGCAACCCCTTGAAGCCCTGTGTGTGACAAACACTCATGCAAGCACAGACATGCAAGTGTACACACACACACACAAGCATGCACGCACACAAACATGAATGCATGCACAGACACACGGACACGCACACACACTGTCACACATCACCTCCCCAAATGTATGGACACTCCTCCCCCTTGTCCTTTCAAGACCTTGAATGGACCCCAACCCCCACACACTACTCTGTTACACACAAACACATGCTAAAGTACACACAACCACACACACACACCAGCCCCCCAGGGCACAGGGGCCAACCTCCTGCCAGCAGGCTGTCTCTATTGTTCAAACGCAGCCACATTAGCAGGGAATGTTAACATACACAAACACAGCATAATAGGGTCTTGCATTTCCATGACAGCTAATATTAGCTTCTCCGTGATAGAATCCTTCCTAAACACATTTTCATCTTTAATCAATATTAAGCTAAAAGGATTTACACAAAATCACTTGGCTAATGACGTTCAAAGCCACAAATGTCCCAGTAAGTGCTATGGGTTTGAAGTGAACGAACATGAAGTCACGCAGTGTGTCTATGCACAAAGTGTGTTTGTTTGTGTCCACTGCATAGCGGCATGGTTCGGTCTGCATTTTCATAACGCCATAAACAGCATGTAATCCCAGTGTGTGTGAGCGAATATTCCCCTGCACAGCTGTTCCTCTACATACTAATGGAGGGAATGATCTGTGACATGGATCACATTAGCATGTCTGACTGCCAGGTACCAACACAGCCTGTCGTTACACATCCCCTGTGAGTGTATGTGGGAGGGGGGTGTGTGTCAGATATGCATGAGTATGTTTGTCAGTGTGTGTCATTAGTGTGTGTTTTAGTCATTAGTGTGTGTGTTTTTTTCTGTGTTTCCGTGTCTGTGGGTTGTGGGGCGCATGTGTGTGTATGTGTGTGTTGTGAGCATGGCGCCGTTGCCTGTGTCTCCATGTTTGTCACAGTGTGGAACACAGATGATGGCACTTCCCCCCGAAAGACTAACTAACTCCACGCCTGTCAAAATACACTCCTTACACATCCATCTCCCCACAGAACCCTCAGTCAGACACACACACCACCCCCCCCCCCCCCCCCCCCCGCTCAGACATACTCCCCTGAGGGCGACGGGACTGAGAGCCAGGAGGGTCATAGTTCCACACCTGAGGTACACACACTCACAGACACAAACACCCCCTGCCTCAAGCCACTGTTTATGTAAACACAATGGCTAAACTCTGGGAATTTCAATTGGCCTTGTGTCTGTGAATGTCTGTCAATCTCTATGTTATAATACCGCTGATCACACACATACACACACACACACACACACACACACACACACACACACACACACACACACACACACACACACACACACACACACACACACACACACACATACACACACATATACACACACACACATACACACACACGAGGTAACAGCGGCTCAGTGGTGAGGACGGCTGCATCCCCGCACCAGATCCAGTGTGGGCTGTAGGATATTTATAGCACAAAAGGAGAGGAGCAGACAGTGCCCTGAGAGAGAAACACAGAGAGAGAGAGAGAAATGGAGAGAGAAGAGAGTAACAGAGAGTGTTATGAGACAGAGAGACAGGGGGAGAGAGACAGGGAGGGGGAGAGAGACAGGGAGGGGGAGAGAAACAGGGAGGGGGAGAGAAACAGGGAGGGGGAGAGAAACAGAGAGAGAGACAGAGATGGGGAGAGAGAGACAGGGAGGAGGGGGAGAAACAGGGAGAGGGAGAGAAACAGAGAGAGAGACAGGGAGGGGGAGAGAAACAGATAGAGAGAGAGGGAGGAGGGGGAGAAACAGGGAGGGGGAGAGAAACAGAGAGAGAGACAGGGAGGGGGAGAGAAACAGAGAGAGAGACAGAGATAGAGAGACAGCGATGGAGAGAGAGAGAGACAGGGAGGAGGGGGAGGGAGGGGGAGAGAAACAGAGAGAGACAGAGATGGGGAGAGAGAGAGTAGGCGATGATGAATCATCCTCCTAGAACAGGAGAGGGAAGGAGGGAGCGCACGTCTACAGACGCCTCCCCTCTTTTCATCCCTCTCTCCTCTCATCCACCCACTCCCCTACGTCCACGCATCACCTCTTCAGAGGAGGAGAGAAAAAACAAGGGTTGACTAAAGCCTGTGCGTCATGTCTATAAAAAGATGCTGATGTAACATTATAATTTAATCATTTAGCAGATGTTCTTCTACAGAGAGAGACACACTCACCACAGTTATGTTAACAAAAGCACAACACCCATGTGAAGTCTCGAGAACAATATTACGATACCTTATGCAACCCTAAATTCAACATTACTAGGTCTGACATATTAAACCCTTACGCAACCGTAATACAACCGTATTGTCCAGGGGATGAATAGAATTGGATTTCCTGCTAAACCCCATTGACTGCTGATGGAAACCCATGATATTAGCATCAGTCAGCATGCAAACCCCACACCTCCGCTCACCTACACCACTAAACCAATAAAGAGGATGTGCGCCCTGAACACATGACACTGACCCCATTTAGCCATGTTTGTTTAGGAAACATATGAGCTCCTTGCTGCACTGTTGCGTCAAACAACCGAGGCTAAACACTCCCAATGGTATTTCTGTGCGACTAAACACAGAATTTCACATCACACTGTTTAAATGATTTACAGTTGAAGTCGGAAGTTTACATACACTTAGGTTGGAGTAATTAAAACTAGTTTTTCAACCACTCCACAAATTTCTTGTCAACAAACTATAGTTTTGGCAAGTCAGCTAGGACATTTCAACAATTGTTTACTGACAGATTATTTTATTTATAATTCACTGTATCACAATTCCAGAGGGTCAGAAGTTTACATACACTAAGTTGACTGTACCTTTAAACAGCTTGGAAAATTCCAGAAAATTATGTCATGGCTTTAGAAGCTTCTGATAGGCGAATTGAAATCATTTGAGTCAATTGGAGGTGTGCGGCTGGCTGGTGCGGCTGGGTTGGATGGGCATTGTGTCAAGAAGCAGTGCGGCTTGGTTGGTTTGTGTTTCGGAGGATGCATGGCTCTCAACCTTCGCCTCTCCCAAGTCCGTACGGGAGTTGCAGCGATGAGACAAGACTGTAACTACTACCAATTGGGGAGAAAAAAGGGGTAAATAATACACTGCTCAAAAAAATAAAGGGAACACTTAAACAACACAATTTAACTCCAAGTCAATCACACTTCTGTGAAATCAAACTGTCCACTTAGGAAGCAACACTGATTGACAATAAATTTCACATGCTGTTGTGCAAATGGAATAGACAACAGGTGGAAATTATAGGCAATTAGCAAGACACCCCCAATAACGGCGTGGTTCTGCAGGTGGTGACCACAGACCACTTCTCAGTTCCTATGCTTCCTGGCTGATGTTTTGGTCACTTTTGAATGCTGGCGGTGCTTTCTCTCTAGTGGTAGCATGAGACGGAGTCTACAACCCACACAAGTGGCTCAGGTAGTGCAGCTCATCCAGGATGGCACATCAATGCGAGCTGTGGCAAGAAGGTTTGCTGTGTCTGTCAGCGTAGTGTCCAGAGCATGGAAGCGCTACCAGGAGACAGGCCAGTACATCAGGAGATGTGGAGGAGGCCGTAGGAGGGCAACAACCCAGCAGCAGGACCGCTACCTCCGCCTTTGTGCAAGGAGGAGCAGGAGGAGCACTGCCAGAGCCCTGCAAAATGACCTCCAGCAGGACAAAAATGTGCATGTGTCTGCTCAAACGGTCAGAAACAGACTCCATGAGGGTGGTATGAGGGCCCAACATCCACAGGTGGGGGTTGTGCTTACAGCCCAACACTGTGCAGGACGTTTGGCATTTGCCAGGGAATACCTGCAACATCCTCCAGCATGACCGGTTTGGTGGTCGGTCAGTCATGGTGTGGGGTGGCATTTCTTTGGGGGGCCGCACAGCCCTCCATGTGCTCGCCAGAGGTAGCCTGACTGCCATTAGGTACCGAGATGAGATCCTCAGACCCCTTGTGAGACCATATGCTGGTGTGGTTGGCCCTGGGTTCCTCCTAATGGAAGACAATGCTAGACCTCATGTGGCTGGAGTGTGTCAGCAGTTCCTGCAAGAGGAAGGCATTGATGCTATGGACTGGCCCGCCAGTTTCCCAGACCTGAATCCAATTGAGCACATCTGGGACATCATGTCTCGCTCCATCCACCAACGCCACCTTGCACCACAGACTGTCCAGGAGTTGGCGGATGCTTTAGTCCAGATCTGGGAGGAGATCCCTCAGGAGACCATCCGCCACCTCATCAGGAGCATGCCCAGGCGTTGTAGGGAGGTCATACAGGCACGTGGAGGCCACACACACTACTGAGCCTCATTTTGACTTGTTTTAAGGATATTACATCAAAGTTGGATCAGCCTGTAGTGTGGTTTTCCACTTTCATTTTGAGTGTGACTCCAAATCCAGAGCTCCATGGGTTGATAAATTTGATTTCCATTGATAATTTTAGTGTGATTTTGTTGCCAGCACATTCAACTATGTAAAGAAAAAAGTATTTAATAAGAATATTTCATTCATTCAGATCTAGGATGTGTTATTTTAGTGTTCCCTTTATTTTTTTGAGCAGTGTATATATAATAATAATGTGATGATCCTATCTGCCCTAAGACAGGGAATTTTTACTAGGATTAAATGTCAGGAATTGTGAAAAACTGAGTGTAAATGTATTTGGCTAAGGTGTATGTAATCTTCCGACTTCATTAACTAATGTGCCAATAATGAGTGCCTCCTACCATAACGTGCTTGTAAGGGGTGCGTAATCGGTGGCAGGGAAGTTAGATGCAGGACAGCAGAACTTGGTAATACCCGGAGCAGTTTAATAGCAAAACCCACGGCATAAAGGGCCAGTAGGAGGCACTCTTTCCTCTGGTCTAAAAAAAATATCCCAATGCCCCAGGGCAGTGATTGTGTAGGGTGCCGTCTTTCGGATGGGACGTTAAACGGGTGTCCTGACTCTCTGAGGTCATTAAAGATCCCATGGCACTTATTGTAAGAGTAGGGGTGTTAACCCCGGTGTCCTGGCTAAATTCCCAATCTGGCCCTCAAACCATCACGGTCACCTAATAATCCCCAGTTTACAATCGGCTCATTCATCCCCCTCCTCTCCCCTGTAACTATTCCCCAGGTTTTTGCTGCAAATGAGAATGTGTTCTCAGTCAACTTACCTGGTAAAATAACGGATAAACAAATAAATAAAAATAACAAGAAGAATTGGGTACAAAAACCCGTTGCGCACCAAACAACACCTGCACAAGCACTTACAATAAACAATCCTACACAAAGACATGGGGGGAACAGAGGGTTAAATACACAACAAATGATTGAGGGAATTGAAAACAGGTGTGAGGAAAAACTAGACAAAACAAATGGAAAATGAAAAGTGGATCGAGCGCCGCCCGAACAAGGAGAGGACCCGACTTTGGCGGAAGTCGTGACAGTGCTCCACCACTGTGATTATAGTCAACTGCCCACGCATTAAGCATGTATTAAGTTCTGTGGTGTGAAGTACAGAGAGACAGAGGAAAATTAGAGATTGATGTGGTGGTGAAGTGAGCCCCTCAGCCCTCATTTTTAGTCAGCTTTGCGAGTGTATAATTATGTTCACTCCGGGCCCTGAAACTCTCCATAATTCAATTCGCGACGATTGTACATCCGCTAAGAAAAGTCTGCAAAAACATTTAAACAACATCAACCTAGAAGTCAACATACAAGTGTAAGTAAAAACGAATGCAAATAAGTTAGACATTTTGCTACTACGTAAAAAGTAAATATGTTTTTGTTTGGTTAACTTTTGAAAATTGTATAAACAAAACATTTTCCTTCTTCAGAAGTTCCAGCTAGGCAGTTAGTTGGCTAATTAATTTGCTATCTATTATACAGTAGGCATATATTTATAATTATATAGTTAATAATAATTGACTGTAGCGCATTTAAAGCACAGATGAACGAGTGACTAATTTCCGGCCAAGGGTGGTCCATTTAAAAATCATCCATTCCTCCCTCGCCCCTTGCCCTGCAAGTGTATACTTGTCAGACGTCATGATACGTCATCAGAAGTGTCCACTTAATTTGAGGACTGAGGGGATAGGGTGTGCCTTTTAAGTGTTTGGACCGCACATTAGTCTACACCTGTTGTTTAAGAATCATGTGACAAATAACATTTGATTTGCCAGTTCTGCCTAAACAAACCCATAACACAAAGTGTCCCATAGATGACACAGGAGATAGCTGGTTCTGAAGCAGGGTGGGGACACGCTAAAGCTTACTGTATGCTTCCCAGTCAAAACAGTTTTCGCATATATTTTGACAAATAAAAGTTTTTGTTCGTTTTGGTGTTCGGCAGGATTTTTTCGGCTGTTTGAGCACACACCGTCTTTTATTGAGACTTGTCGAAGTTGGGTAGCTGAAGTCTACGCACCTTTATCAGTGTTTGGTCGACAGTAGGGATTCTTCAACAAAGTGTTTGTTGTCATTCAACAACAGATGGCTAGTTTTCATGCACATTTTTTCACTTGAGAAATGCTGCACCAAATATCTTAGTTCGATGTAAAAGTCTGCGACTAAGAGCTCTGCAAAAATGCGAAAATGAATGACAGGTATCTTGATTTATCAGATTGATTCTGACTATTTTGAGGAAGTGTTACCATATGTTGTTGCTACGTGGTCTCAAGATGGACAAACAGTAATATTGCAATTTTTTTAAATAGTTTTTCAAGCTAATGTCTTTTTAAGGGAGCATGCGAGGCACACATTTTTGCTTCTACTAGCTAAGTTCTGCTAGGAGCAAACTGAACCTAGTATAAGGATTCCTTTATGCCGGCGGTCTGTCCTCGTGGCCTGAGTCATGTCACCTTAGTTTGTGTGACAAGACAGTTTAATCATTAGTGTTCCTTATGCATCATAACAGACCAGCCAGCTAAGCCTGTTTGATACCGAAACACACACATACACTTAGACAAAACACACAAACACAAATGTCAATGGATTGTGTCAACATCCTTGGCATTTCCTTGTTCAACAACTCTGTGACAGGTTTTCCCCCTCCAGCTATGTGATAATCATTGTCACCTTTGGTATTGTTCCACAAAGTAAGCAGTTTAAATATCTTCATTCATACCAATCATAAAAAGTAATGACAAGCCGTAACAGTGTCATGATATATTAAAGCAAAACATGCATTAGAGTTAAGGGTTTGATTCCTGCATTGGCCACTTACAAGATACTGATTATTTATGACGATATTAAAGACATTATTACTATTTTTTATTATATAATTATTTCATACGTTATGACTGTTTTGTTATAAATTGTCTATTCATGCCAGCACGAAGTGAGCCGACGCAGCTGCGATTCTCCTGGGTCAGACACAGTCGCATTAGAATCCCCTTGCTAATGCTGCAACTGTCTCCTTGACCCTGCCATGCTGTGTCAAAAGCTCCCTCACTGTGTTTATCATAACAACCATGCTGATATGGGATCAGAGACAGTGCTGCATGTGCAGTTCTCTCTGTTTGTGCATTCAATGGTCCAGACAGGAGTATCTCTTCAGAATAAGGGTCAACGTACAGTACATGGCAATAAATAGTACTACTACTATCATGACGCTGGCCTGATGGGGGGAGGTTTATGATCCCCATGAATACCTTTCCCCTTTTCTCTCTCCCTATTCTACAGAGTGACTCTTGGAAAGTCCTTTGTTAACATAGAGAGAGTCTTATAACATCAAAAGGGTGGGGAAAGGAACTATATTTCGGTAATCCAACCAGCTGAAAATATGCATTGGTACTTAAAGAATATGATGCCAGATCAGTTGTCATCTGAGACATTATTACCAATGACAGGATGACATAAACTGTATCTTGGAAAGTGTACACATTATAGTTATCAGATTCACATGGAATTGTTGTGCAATTTAAATGTTTAAATATGAAACTATTTGTGAAAAGATGAAATGTAATTTAGCTTCTTAATGAGAGAACGGTTTGTCATAGAGTAAACTATGCTCAACTCAGTGGCCCTGCCCATGTGAGCAGACAGTGGTTGTAAATTATGAAACACGGCCCTCTCTCCCAATCCTAAATAAGCCCTGTCACGAAAATGTAACTTTCTGTTCCCAGGGCGTGAGGACTTACCATCCCCACGTTGAAAGGACAAAGAACACCTACAGAACTAAGCCAACCTCAGCAAGAACCTAACGAAATTGGCATCGAATTTCAATGTGAAGGTGACGACCTACACACCGGAAGGATGAATTTCGACTATACCAGCCAGAATATAGCATGAGCTTAAAGTATGGCAACTTGGTATGAACTTTGAACTCTTATTCACCAAAGAAGTGATACCTCCTTGGCCGTCGCGTTAGTGCAGCAACTGTAGACGTGGGCTACCTGTCTACCACACGACCATGGTACTACCAAGTATCCATCCTACCACCAGACATTCTTCAAATGTTAACTCGGCCTCCCATCTATGACCAACCGATCGAAGCGCAGCTCAGAGTAAATATTTACTGAATTTTCCCTTTTCAAATGGGCAGTAATTTAGAATGCATAAGATACTGTATTTACGATAGAGTAGCTTCGTATGGCCCGATAGACATAGCTTCTCCCGTTGTTCCTCAGTCATCCCGCTCTTTCATTCAAAACCCCACCCCCTTTCTTTGTGTAACCAGCTGTCATATCTGTTCCGTCCGCTAGGGACGTTTTCCTGTATGACATAATTTATCAATGTATGATACATTCTGTGCATATGTAATTCTGTGTGATTATTTAGGTATTTAGTAAATAAATAATTAAACCAAATGTTGTATTGCTGATTCAACTTGTTAGCCAGGGTTCGTGAAGATAGAATTTACCATTTTCAGATGTGACTAAACAAGTGACGATGAAATATTGACTGCTATTGATGTAAAAGATTATTAGGTTTTTAAGAGTTTATTCGGAAGACAACAGCTCTATAAACATTCTTTCATGGTGCCCCGACTTTCTAGTTAATTACATTCACCTGATTAGCTTAATCAGGTAATATGAATTACAGAGAAATTATTTTATAGAATAGCATGTCATATCACTTAATCCGGCATAGCCAAAGACACAACGCTACATAGTACTCCTAGCCATTACATGACCGAGCAATCTGAGCCAGCTCAGAAACATTCAGGGATTAAAGGTGCTTTATAAATAACATTTCCCCCGGTTACCGTCATCGTCAAGTGAACAACCCACATCTACATGAGTAATAGCCAGGGAGGAGTCCCATAACATTCTCTCATTCTCGTCATTGTTATGTAACTTCAACGTTGGCCAATATAGGACAGCATGTCCTAGATCTTCATGTCTGACCTACAACTGAGTGAAGGAGGGGGAGAGAGGACAAGAGAGAGACGGAGGAGGAGAGCGGGAGAGGCCTGCCAGGGTGAAGGGGGCCGATATGTTGTGGATGATGAATGGGGAGCAGTGTCCTCAGGAAACAGGGGATTACACACACACACACACACACACACACACACACACACACACACACACACACACACACACACACACACACACACACACACACACACACACACACACACACCAGGCTATCACAGCATGGGAATGGGAGAAATGAATTGCCTTGTTTTGCACCTCTCGTAACAGTTCAACATAGTTAACATACTCTATAACACAATGGTTTGATGTCACTTCTAAATCAATGAGGTGATGTTTGGCAAATGCATCTGCCAAGGATTGCTGGTGAAGTCAACGTACCTTGGCTTTGCTAGCAGCAACATAAACCACATTCATTCACAAAGCGAAGAATTTCTGCCTGGACTAAGATTCAAGTACAATTCCTAAGAAATGGTATAGTACAGTATACTGAGATCAGTTATGCTTATGGATCCTGGAGTGTACAGTCTGGATTTGTTTTATTAATGAACTGAGACTCCCTCTATTCAAACACACACAGACAAACCCCAAAATAACACAGACATACACTCTTCGACAATTCTCCAGATAATTGCTTGGCTCTAAGCTTCTGATGCTTACATGCACACATAAACATAGACTAAATGACCTGGACAAATTCAAGATGACATCTACACCGAAGGAGGAGTGGCCATGCATGTACACTGCTGGAGGTGCTATAATCACGCACACACACACTAAAACAACACAGATAAACACTCCTCCAGCTCGTTCACGTCTGCACTGACTTACACGGATGCTCCAACCCGCTGGCATGATGCATAAACAACAGAATGCACACATGCATCCAGTGCATCCCCCCCCCCCCCCCCCCCCCCGCAGTCTGCCCAGATTCACTGAAGTCATGCTGAGATGGCATCTGTCACCCTACACACGCACAAATACACCCCATCCCCCTTTGTTCTCCCTCATGCTAAGATCCACCTTTTATTATTCACAGTGTGTCCTCTTCTCACAAGATATCCAATTTGCTTATGTCTGCCTGTCTATCCAGAGTTAGTATGTCATCTACAGTACACATAATTTTTCACAGCTCATATTTGATGATTGGTGGTATCTAATCAAAAATATTGATGATTTATTCCCATATAACGTTAATGTGAAAACATTTGTTATGTTACGTACTGAATCAGTTCTTTTGTATTCCCTGGTCTTAATGGTAGTGTAGCACAATATTACACTCTCCCAACATAGCCATGAACCCAGAAAACCCAGGCATTTGTATGTGGGAAGTGAGGTCTCAGGAAAGCAATGTCACGGTGCAATGCTATACGAACCACGACGAGCTAATATCCGAGGGCAACACTACATTGTAAAGGGGTTGCCGTGAATTTGAAAGTAGCTTACAGGCAACTCGTGGCAAGTAAAATGCTGTAGTTCTACTGTAAAATACAGTTGAAGTCAGAAGTTTACATACACAGCCAAATACATTTAAACTCAGTTTTTCACAATTCCTGACATTTAATCCAAGTAAAAATGCCCTGTTTTAGGTCACTTAGGATGACCACTTTATTTTAACAATGTGAAATGTCAGAATTATAGAATTATTTATTTGAGCTTTTATTTCTTTCATCACATTCCCAGTGGGTCAGAAGTTTACATACACTCAATTAGTATTTTGTAGCATTTCCTTTAAATTGTTTAACTTGGGTCAAACGTCACGGGTAGCCTTCCACATAAGTTGGGTGAATTTTGGCTCATTCGTCCTGACAGAGCTGGTGTAACTGAGTCAGGTTTGTAGGCCTCCTTGCTCGCACACAGTTTTTCAGTTCTGCCCACAAATGTTGTATGGGATTGAGGTCAGGGCTTTGTGATGGCCACTCCAATACCTTTACTTTGTTGTCCTTAAGCCATTTTGCCACAAATTTGGAAGTATGCTTGGGGTCATTGTCCATTTGGAAGACCCATTTGCAACCAAGCTGTAACTTCCTCACTGATGTCTTCAGATTTTGCTTCAATTTATCCACATAATTTTCCTTCCTCATGAAGCCATCTATTTTGTGAAGTGCACCAGTCACTCCTGCAGCAAAGCAACCCCACAACATGATGCTGCCACCCCTGTGCTTCACGGCTGGGATTGTGTTCTTCGGCTTGCAAGCCTCCCCCTTTTTCCTCCAAACATAACGATGGTCATTATGGCCAAACAGTTATATTTTTGTTTCATCAGACCAGAGGATATTTCTCCAAAAACTACGATCTTTGTCCCCATGTGCAGTTGCAAACCGTAGTCTGGCTTTTTGGTGGCGGTTTGGGAGCAGCGGCTTCTTCCTTGCTGAGTGGCCTTTCAGGTTATGTTGATATAGGACTTGTTTAACTGTGAATATAGATACCTTTGTACCTGTTTCCTTCAGCATATTCACAAGGTCCTTTGCTGTTGTTCTGGGATTGATTGGCACTTTTCGCACCAAAGTACGTTCATCTCTAGGAGACAGAACGCGTCTCCTTCCTGAGTGGTATGACGGCTGCGTACTATTGTTTGTACAGATGAACGTGGTACCTTCAGGCGTTTGGAAATTGCTCCCAAGGACGAACCAGACTTGTGGAGGTCTACAATCCTTTTTCTGAGGACTTGGCTGATTTCTTTTGATTTTCCCATGATGTCAAGCATAGAGGCACTGAGTTCGAAGACAGGCCTTGAAATACATCCACAGGTACACCTCCAATTGACTCAAATGATGTCAGTTAGCCTATCAGAACCTTCTAAAGCCATGACATAATTTTCTGTAATTTTCCAAGCTGTTTAATTGCACAGTCAACTTAGCGTACGTAAACTTCTCACCCACTGGAATTGTGATACAGTGAATTATAAGTGAAATAATCTGTCTGCCATGCATGAAGTAGATGTCCTAACCAACTTGCCAAAACTATAGTTTGTTAACAAGACATTTGTGGAGTGACTACAGGGAAAAACAGACCAAAGGGACATTTTATTTTATTTTCATCCAACCTTTATTTAACTAGGCAAGTCCGTTAAGAAAAATGTTTTGTTAAGAACAAAGCCTGCCCCAGCAATACTCTAACCCAGACGACGCTGGGCCATTTGTGCACCGCCCTATGGGACTCCCAATCACAGACTGTTATAATACAGCCTGGAATAGAACCAGGGTCTATAGTGATGCCTCTAGAACTGAGATGCAGTGCCTTAGACCGCTACGCCACTCGGGAGCCAACTTGGCTAAGTACTCAACCCATTTAAGGTTAAGACTTGCTGCCACTCCAATCAGGTGAAATAGGGGCACTTATATTTGTCCCCTATACATTTGAAATTGATAGGGCACGATAACCACATACGAGTTAAATAGGTACAGCGTTCTCACTCATGGATGCAACAAATATAGCCTCTTACAAGAAACGCCTCAAAATATGTTAATTGAGCCAGAAACAGCATGCACCCACAAGTGATCAAAAGATTTTGCGCTCCAAAGATAAGGTACAGTACCGTATTTTGTGGGGTGGATTTCAACACACAACCGAGTATTTTAGATATTGATAATAGCCAAAATGACCATATAAATGACAGTTTTCCGTTATAGTGTAGTAATCAGTTGATTGGTCTGTTTTGGATCAGAGAGTTGCATCTCTGATGTAAGCCTTCCTATCTGGGCTCACTTGGTGGTCTGAGATCCCATCACTATGAGCAGCTTTCGGATTTAGCTCCTGCTTGGATTACTCCTCCTTCCTTGTCCCTCCCCCATTCCCTCTCTCTCCCTCTCTCTCTCTCTCTCTCGCTCTCTCTCTCTAGCTCTCTCTGTCTGAGTATTTTTCTTCCCTGCAAAATCCTATAGTCTCCTTAAGCATCTGTTAGCTTGGCATCTTGAGCGGGAGAGAGGCAGAGATTGGAGCACACACACAAACACACCGTGCCATTCCTTATGAGGTCACTGGGGCAGGATGTGTGTGTTTGTGACTGACACGCTGTCTCAACGCAGTCTAGAACAGTGCACTGACCCGGTGGCCCTTCCAAGCTCTGTGGGAATCAGAACAAGATACAGTGCCTTCAGAAACTATTCACAATCCTTGTCTTTTTTTTCTTTTTTTGTGTGTGTTTACAGCCGGAATTTAAAATGCAGATTTTTTTGTGTCACTGGCCTACACACAATACCCGATAATGCAGTGTTTCAATGCAGTGTTTCCCAAACTCGGTCCTGGAGACCCCAAGTGGTGCACGTTTTGGTTTTTGCCCTAGCACTACACAGCTGATTCAAATAATCAAATTAGTTGATTATTTGAATCAGCTATGTAGTGCTAGGGCAACAAAAAAAACATGCACCCCTTGGGGTCCCCAGGACCGAGTTTGGAAAACGCTGCCATAATGTCAAAGTAGAATTATGTTTTTCAACATTTTTACTAATGAATTAAAAATGAAAAGCTGAAATGTATTTTGTCAAGAAGTATTCAACCCCTTTGTTATAGCAAGCCTAAATAAGTTCAGGAGTAAAAATTTGCTTAATTAAAAAGTCACATATGTTGCAGTAATAGTGTTTTACATTATTTTGGAATGACTGTAAGGTACCTCAGTCGAGCAGTGGATTTCAAACACAGATTCAACCACAAAGACCAGGGATGTTTTCCAATGCCTTGCAAAGAAGGGAACCTATTGGTAGATTGGGTAAAAATAAAGCAGACATTGAATATCCCTTTGATCATGGTGACGTTATTAATTACACTTTGGATTGTGTTGTCGGAGAGGAAGGAAAACGCTCAGGGATTTCACCATTAGGCCAATGGTGACTTTAAATCAGTTACCGAGTTTAATGGTTGTGATAGGAAAAAACTGAGGAGGGATCAACAATATTGCAGTTACTCCACAATACTAACCTAATTGACAGAGTGAAAAGGAAGCCTGTACAGAATAAAACATATTCCAAAACATGCATCCTGTTGGCAACAAGGCAATAAAGTAATAATGTAAAACCTTTTGCAAAGCAATTAACTTTTACTTCTGAATACAAAGTGTTTTGTTCGAGGCAAATCCAATACCACACATTACTGAGAACCACTCTCCATATTTTCAAGCATAGTGGTGGCTGCATCATGTTATGGATATGCTTGTCGTCAGCAAGGACTAGGGAGATTTTCAGGATAAAAAAAATGGAATGTAGCTAAGCACAGGCAAAATCCTAGAGGAAAACCTGGTTCAGTCTGCTTTCCACCAGACACTCTGACATTAATTCAACTTTCAGCAGGACAATAACCTAAAACACAAGGCCAAATATACACTGGAGTTGCTTACCAAGAAGACAATGAATGATCCTGAATGGCTGAGTTTAAGTTTTGACTTAAATCTGCTTAAAAATCCATGGCAAGTCCTGAAAATGGTTTTCTAGCAATGATCAACAACCAATTTGACAGCTCTTGAAGAATTTTGAAAAAAAGAAATGGCCAAATATTGTAAAATCCAGGTATGTAAGGCTCTTAGAGACTTACCCAGAAAGACTCACAGCTGTAATTGCTGCCAAATATTATTCTAACATGTATTGGCTCAGGGGTGTGTGTGAATACTTATGTAAATGAGATATTTTCAATACATTTCCAAAAATTGTATTTGTCAATATGGGGTATTGTGGGTAGATGGGTGAGAGAAAAAAATCTATTTAATAAATAATACATTTTGAATTCAGGCAGCAAAATATGGAATAATTCAATGGATATGAATACTTTCTGAAACTAAGGACTCAGACACAATGGTTCAAACACACAAACACGCACACACGCACTCACACACACACACACACACACACACACACACACACACACACACACACACACACGCACACACACACACACATACACACACACACACACACACACACACGTGAACAAGTAAATAAGGCAGTTATATACCTTCTAGGAAAGGAGTGGAAGAGAGAGGGTGGAAAAGCTTGCACATACTGTATATACACACACATACACACACTCACACCCGTGTATAGAGCTCACGTATCACAGTGTGGTGTTCATGACAGTTTGGACACGACGGTTAACAGGGTGGTGCAGTTTAGAGTTACTTGTTGTCAACGTCTCCAGCAGGTGCCCCTTGAGATAAGTGCGTGTGCATATGTGGTTCGTTTATCCTTGTGGGGTCCTAAAATTCCCCAAAGTCCCCACAAGGATAGTAAAACAAGGAAAAGGCTTGTAGGATTCTGGTTGGGGTTAGAATTAGGGTTAGGGGTTAGTGGTTAGGTTTAAGAATTAGGTTTAGGTTTAGGGTTAGGATTACATGTTAAGGTTAGGTTTAGGGTTAAGGTTAGGGAGTTAGGGAAAATAGGATTTTGAATGGAAATACATTTTAGGTCACCATGAGGGTAGACTAAGTGTGTGTATATGTGTGTGTGTGTGTGTGCGTGCATGCGTGCATGCGTGCGTGTGTTTATATTTAACTGTAGGAGCCAGCAGTCGAGAAATGCTGCTTCATAGTTCTTTAACCTTGACAATAGATTATCGACATACATCATACTGAATGAATGTCATGACTATCCCTCTCTCTCTCTCTCTCTCTCTCTCATCTAATCTGTTTTGACAAATACCACAGTAGATAGGGACAACAATAGCAGTAGTTCACTAGAGCAAATAGTTAGAGATTTGGAGGTACAGATAGTACTGTATCTTAGGAAGTGTTGTTGTAAATTATTTAACAGCTGTATTCCAGTCATATTCACTAATCTCCATATGGCATTGATAGGCAACTAGATTCAGCTGCGGGACGATTTTTTACGGACGGATGGTCGGGGGTCCAGAACATATTGATAATAATTTGTACACTGCAAATAGACCACAACTAAGCCCAGATAGAGGTTGTATTTTTTTTAAATAACAATAATTTCATACCTTAATTACATATGTCTCTTTTATTATTTGTGGGAGTTGTTAAGAACAGATTTTCAACATTTGTTTTTTGTTGTAGCTGATTTCCTGATGATTTGAGTTTTTTTATAACAAATCTTTGGAAGGGGCTAAAGAGATCGCATGCGGGATGGTTTTGGCCCAAGGGTTGCATATTACACATACACAAGTGCATGCAAGCAAACACACTGGACCAGAGGCATAGGACCAGAGGCATAGGACCAGAGGCATAGGACCAGAGGCATAGGACCAGAGGCATAGGACCAGAGGCATAGGACCAGAGGCATAGGACCAGAGGCATAGGACCAGAGGCATAGGACCAGAGGCATAGGACCAGAGGCAGGGCAGGACAAGCATTACCTCACTGTTGCTAAGTGCCATAGCACTGTTTTGGTTTTGTGTTTTGGCAAAGAGAGACAAAGCTCGAGGATCTCAAGCTGAGAAACAATGTGGGCTGCTCTAGCAAACTGGACGTTCACTTAATGTTAGATATTGAGCTAATATGTATATGTCAACATTATTTGGGAAAAACAAATCATTTTTAACCACAGATGGAGAGTGTGTGTTTGCAATTGGAAGATGAATGAAAGGAATATAACTGTAACAGTAGAATATTCTACTGTATATGTTAGGGATGTCAAACTCCATGTGATTTGTGTAGACAGAAAAACACTTCTGAATGTGTGAGAGATCGAGAGGTACGCAAAGCATTTGAAAGGGACCGACTGTGTTTGTTGTCAGGGCAGCTGCTGCCGTTCGTTACTAGGCCACGCCGTACTCCCTCCCTCCCGCTCGCGGCTTGTTATGTCTCCTTAGCAACACTCCGGCTCTTAAACACTTCATTGACCACGTTAGAAACAGCCGGGCCAACCTTGACTCCTTCCCCCTCTGTTTTAACACAGCGGACTGGATCCTCTCGCGGGAAACCGGTCGCTATTGTTCCTCGTTAGCAACGATGGTAGCAAGACACGAGACAGTAACACTGTGTCCCATTTGACCCCTGTTGGCAGCTTGTGTCTTGGGTAGCAGTACTACCCAAATAAAAACACTACATGTACTTTAGTTGTGGGAATAGGGGTCTAGTTGTGGGAATAGGTGTCTGCCCTTTTTTTTTACCAGAATGACCCTCACTCTCTGGCCTCTGCCTCTCAAAATTATATTTAGAATTGATTTATTTCCTATATAAAGAAAACCATATTTAGGGTTAAAAATCAATCCGGGGGATTGGAGTTTCACAGAGAGGGATTTCCCCAGTCTTAGACAGTCCTCTACAGCCACATCAAACACAAGAGGTTTAACCAAGTAATTACTAAATACCAATTAAGGAGCTTTTCTCCGAAAACATCCAAAGCCAGTTCCAACATAGTATAGCCACAGGGGAAACATTCTCATCTCATCTTTTAACCACCCAAGTCTTGTAATATGTGTGTGTGTGTGTGTGTGTGTGTGTGTGTGTGTGTGTGTGTGTGTGTGTGTGTGTGTGTGCGTGCGTGCGTGCGTGCGTGCGTGCGTGCGTGCGTGTGCGTGTGTGTGTGTGTGTGTGTGTGTGTGTGTGTGTGTGTGTGTGTGTGTGTCTGTCTGTCTGTCTGAGTGTTTACATTGCTGCACTTGCATTAGCTAAATGTATTCATACACAAGGTTGTTCTCAGTTTTTTTTCAGTGGTCAAGTTAATTAGGGAGCAAATTGTGTGTAAATGAGTCAGAACAAAGACAAACAGTTGTCGTTTCTATTTGAGGGACAAACCCTGTAAACCCAGTCTGAGAATGCAGAGAGCCGTGTCTGTCTGGCCTGCCAGTTTTTGCTATGTGGACATATATGCTTAACCTGATTACACACATATCCATACACCCCCCCCCCCCCCCCCCAAAGAAAAAAAAGAAAATGTGAAACAGGTGCATCTCCTTGTCTTTCATTTGTAACCATCTGTCATGTCCTCCATTTTATTATTTCCCTCTCTTTCCCCTCTCTCTTCCTTTCCCTCTCTGAACAAGTCCGAGCTTGTGGAGAGAGCGGGGCCAGACACAAACTGGAGGAGTTTCTCTTTAACAGGAAACTTGAGACCACTGTAGACAGAGAACAGAACATGCAGCCAATACACTGCACTTAGGGCTGGCCATGAATGAGTGTGTCTCATAAGGGTTTAGACACATTTAGACTGTGTGTGTGTGTGTGTGTGTGTTCGTTCATGAGGAACTCTTTGTCTTTCCTTTTATGCACCATATTGGTGTTTCCAGCATACATTTCTGTGTGAATAAATAGTGTATGTATTTACATATAAACAACACTCACATATTTGGTTGTATCTATTCGTGAGATGGTTCTATCTTGTTAGAAGCTATCAGATTTCACCCTGCCGCCAGCCAGCCAACCAACACCCCCTCCCCCTACTCCTCTCTCTTTCCCTCTTCCTCCCTCTCAGGAAGCCCAACCCTGGAATTGATCCCACACTGGCATTTTTCCCAGGATACCCCTCCCCCGATCCCCTTTTTACCCCACCCCCACTCTGACACCCCCCTTCCACTGCCCTCCCCCACCCCACCCTGTCCTCCTGTCCTCCACCAGTTCCCAAGATAAACAAAGACCTCAGTTTGTCTGGGCTCCAACGGGGGTCACATAACCATGAATGGAGGGGCCAAATTGAGGGGGCTCCTTCTCTCTTTTTATAAGAAAAGGAGGAATGGCAGAGTTGTTTTTGTGATGGCCCAAAGGGGGTTGGACATGGTTGTATTGTATACCTGCAAACTTTAGCTTTAAGTTGTGTCTGTTTACTATTTGGCTGTTAATGCCAAGTAAAACATGTAAAAAATAATCGAATCTCTATTTTATTTGTTTCAGCATTTTAAGGATATGTGGTGCTAAGTATGAAATGTCAATTACCTTCCGAGATTGTGTCGGTAAGAAATGTGAGATGATAGACACATTCAGTAGGCTGTCACAGATCTATCCGAATGAACCAGGAGATAAGGGCATGATTGTATGTGGTGTAACTGGTTTATCGCTGGTATTTCAATAACTCGACAGCTTGTGGGAGAGCATTCTCAGAATAGGGCTTTGACAATTCCAGCGCACAGTGCTGATTCAATTGAACAAGGAGCTTTGAAAATGAGAGGGATTTCTCCTTCTCTCTGTGTGTGTGTGTGTGTGTGTGTGTGTGTGTGTGTGTGTGTGTGTGTGTGTGTGTGTGTGTGTGTGTGTGTGTGTGTGTGTGTGTGTGTGTGTGTGTGTGTGTGTGTGTGTGTGTGTGTGTGTGTGTGTGTGTGTGTGTGTGTGTGTGTGAGAGAGAGATCTAGTAGTCAACCCCTCAGGCTAAGTAGTCACATGCTTTCATTCTCAAGGGTGTTTGTTAGAACAAGCTGCACAAGTGTCAGCTGAACTTTTTGTCTGTCAAACAAAGTTAAAGCAGAAAACATAGTGAACGAGTAAAGAGATTTGCAAATATTCATCAAAGCTGAAATAGTCAGATGGATAGCTTGATAAATAGATTATTGGCCTATTGTGTTTTGGCTTCATTAAGAAGATACAGTGGGGCAAAAAAGTATTTAGTCAGCCACCAATTGTGCAAGATCTCCCACTTAAAAAGATGAGAGAGGCCTGTAATTTTCATCATAGGTACACTTCAACTATGACAGACAAAATGAGAAAGAAAATCCAGAAAATCACATTGTAGGATTTTTTATGAATTTATTTGCAAATTATGGTGGAAAATAAATATTTGGTCAATAACAAAAGTTTATCCTTTGTTGGCAATGACAGAGGTCAAACGTTTTCTGTAAGTCTTCACAAGGTTTTCACACACTGTTGCTGGTATTTTGGCCCATTCCTCCATGCAGATCTCCTCTAGAGCAGTGATGTTTTGGGGCTGTTGCTGGGCAACACGGACTTTCAACTCCCTCCAAAGATTTTCTATGGGGTTGAGATCTGGAGACTAGCTAGGCCACTCCAGGACCTTGAAATGCTTCTTACGAAGCCACTCCTTCGTTGCCCGGGCGGTGTGTTTGGGATCATTGTCATGCTGAAAGACCCAGCCACGTTTCATCTTCAATGCCCTTGCTGATGGAAGGAGGTTTTCACTCAAAATCTCACGATACATGGCCCCATTCATTCTTTCCTTTACACGGATCAGTCGTCCTGGTCCCTTTGCAGAAAAACAGCCCCAAAGCATGATGTTTCCACCCCCATGCTTCACAGTAGGTATGGTGTTCTTTGGATGCAACTCAGCATTCTTTGTCCTCCAAACACGACGAGTTGAGTTTTTACCAAAAAGTTATATTTTGGTTTCATCTGACCATATGACATTCTCCCAATCTTCTTCTGGATCATCCAAATGCTCTCTAGCAAACTTCAGACGGGCCTGGACATGTACTGGCTTAAGCAGGGGGACACGTCTGGCACTGCAGGATTTGAGTCCCTGGCGGCATAGTGTGTTACTGATGGTAGGCTTTGTTACTTTGGTCCCAGCTTTCTGTAGGTCATTCACTGGGATTTTTGCTCACCGTTCTTGTGATCATTTTGACCCCACGGGTGGGATCTTGTGTGGAGCCCCAGATCGAGGGAGATTATCAGTGGTCTTGTATGTCTTAAATTTCCTAATAATTGCACCCATAGTTGATTTCTTCAAACCAAGCTGCTTACCTATTGCAGATTCAGTCTTCCCAGCCTGGTGCAGGTCTACAATTTTGTTTCTGGTGTCCTTTGACAGCTCTTTGGTCTTGGCCATAGTAGAGTTTGGAGTGTGACTGTTTGAGGTTGTGGACAGGTGACTTTTATACTGATAACAAGTTCAAACAGGTGCCATTAATACAGGTAACGAGTGGAGGACAGAGGAGCCTCTTAAAGAAGAAGTTACAGGTCTGTGAGAGCCAGAAATATTGCTTGTTTGTAGGTGACCAAATACTTATTTTCCACCATAATTTGCAAATAAATTCATTAAAAATCCTACAATGTAATTTTCTGGATTTATTTTCTCGTTTTGTCTGTCATAGTTGAAGTGTACCTATGATGAAAATTACAGGCCTCTCTCATCTTTTTAAGTGGGAGAACTTGCACAATTGGTGGCTGACTAAATACTTTTTTGCCCCACTGTATATTCATCTTGTTGAGAGAATCTAGACGAGAGTTTGTTGGCTTTCCTCACTTCTTGGTGACAAAGGGGTTATTGTAGCATAACTTGTCTGGACATGTTTCAGGAGTGGTGATTGAGCTGTTTGGCTGCTGCTCTGGAGAGCTTTCAGATGAACTAGAGAGAAGTAGGCCACAGAGGGACAGTGACCTCTAACCTTACATGTCAGGGGTCAAAACACCTTGGTCAAAACCCATCTATCTTCTTATGGCATGGCTTATCTACAGGTAAGTGTGAACATCAAGGAAACATGGGTAAATGAGGGATACAAAATACATAGAAGCAGGCGCTTACACACAGGTGTGGTTCCTGAATTAATTAAGCAATTGACATCCCATCATTCTTAGGGTTATGTATGAAAAAGCCTAGTTGCCCATTATTTTGATTACCCTGGCTAGAGGGGGTCTCAAAGGAGCGAAGGTGGTTTGAAGTGTGTGTGTTTGTCTCAGCCACTAGATCTCAACCCTAATGAACACTTACGGGAGATTCAGGAGCGGTGCCTGAGACAGTGTTTTTCACCACCATGAACAAAACACCAAATTATGGAACTTTTCGTGGAAGAATGGTGTCACATCCCTCCAATAGAGTTCCAGACACTCATATAAGATATGCCAAGGCACACTGAAGCTGTTCTGTCGGCTTGTGGTGCTCCAACACCCTATTAAGACACTATGTTGGTGTTTCCTTTATGTTGGCAGTTACCTGTATGTTGTAGCCTGTAAATATTTGGTTACTTTGCAGTCAATATCGAAAGTGAAGTTAAAATACTTTGTTTGTTCAGTTACAGTATGTGTATATTTCTAGTACAAAGCCTTTGTAAAAGGAGGTATTAGAGTACCATATATTTTCATAAATAATATGTTGGCTATTCTCATTGTAAGAATGTAGAGGGTACACTTTGTGCAGTCCTTTTTCACTGGCCCTCACAGACTAAAAGCTTGGTCACAGAGCCTGCGTGTTGGCATTGGGCCAACTGTGGCTTCAGCTTAGTATCTCAACGAGTACATTTAATCAAACCAATATTTCCCTTAAATTCCTCATGTTTAGCCTATACATTCCATTCTCTCTTTCTTTCTCACACCCACACACAGTGGCTCAGCAGGAAATGGTTTCGCAACTCACTTCTCTCCTCTCTCCTCTCTCTCTCTCGCTCTGTCTTTTTTTCCGGAAATCTGGAATTCTGGAAGAGGGGCCAACAGTTTCGGAGGGTGATGGGATGGACAGCTGCATGCGTTTAGCTCGGAAGGAGCCAGGCATCTACAGGGCCTTCAGAAAGTATTCACATCCCTTGATTTATTTCTGCATTTTGTTGTGTTACAGCCTGAATTGAACATTTATTAAATGTAGATTTTTGTTGTTTGTCACTGACCGACACACAATACCCCATGATGTCAATGTGGAATTATGTTTTTCAACATTTTTACAAATTAATTCAAAATGAAAAGCTGAAACGTCTTGAGTCAATGAGTATTCAACCCTTTTGTTATGGCGAGCCAAAAATAAGTTCAGGAGTACAAATGTGCTTAACAAGTCACATAATAAGTTGCATGGATTCCCTCTGTGTGCAATAATAGTGATAACGTGATTTTTGAATGACTACCTCATCTCTGTACCCCACACATACAATTATCTGTAAGGGCCCTCAGTCAAGCACTGAATTTCAAACATAGATTCAACCACAAAGACCAGGGAGGTTTTCCATTGCAGCGCAAAGAAAGGTACCTATTTGTAGATAGAAGCAAAAAAACAAAAAGCCATTGAATATCCCTTTGAGCATGGTGAAGTTATTAATGAACCTTTGGATGGTGTATCAATACACCCAGTCACTACAAAGATACAGCTGTCCTCCCTTACTCAGTTGCCAGAGAGGAAGGAAACTGGGCAGTGATTTCGCCATGAGGCCAATGGAGACTTTAAAACAGTTACAGAGTTTAATGGCTGTGATAGGAGAAAACTGAGGAGGGATGAACAACATTGTAGTTACTCCACAATACTAATCTAAATGACAGAGTGAAAAGAAGGAAGCATGTACAGAATAAAACATATTCCAAAACATGCATCCTGTTGGCAACAAAGCACTAAAGTAATACTGCAACAAATGTGGCAAAGCAATACATTTTTTGTCCTGAATATAAAGTGTAGGAGATTAATTCACCTTTCAGCAGGACAATAATGTAAAACACAAAAGGCCTAAATAATACACTGGACTTGCTTCCCAAGAAGTCAGTCCTGAGTGGCCCGAGTCACAGTTTTGACTTAAATCTACTTGAAAATCTATGGCAAGACCTGAAAATGGTTGTTTAGCAATGATCAACAACCAACTCGAGCTTGAAGAATTTAGAAAATAATAATGGGAAAATGTTGCACTATCTAGGTGTGGAAAGCTCTTAGAGACGTACCCAGAAAGACGAACAGCTGAAATTGCTGCCAAAGGTGCTTCTACAAAGTACTGCCTCAGGGGTGTGAATACTTATGTAAATTAGATATTTCTGTATTTCATTTTCAATAAATGTACACACATTTCTGAAAGCATGTTTTCACCAAACAATATATTTTTATCAATTTTGATATCAGGCTGTAACACAACCAAATGTGGAATAAGTCAAGGGGTATGAATACTTTCTGAAGGCACTGTACTCTCATGTGTGCAGCCTTCCGTCTGTCCCAATACTGGGAGTGGAGAGAGGATGGGCGCTTAGTAATTGCATCACATGCAGATTAGTCATGCAACATAAAACATGATCAGACAATAAAACCATTCCCACACCTGTAGAGATCCTTTAAACCCAGTCACTCTCCCCGTCCCTCTCTCTGTCTCTCTCATGCATGCAAGCATGCATACACTTGCACTACTTTTCATGAGAATAACGGTGATACGTATAATACCTAACCCTGTCCATAAATTCCTACCATCTTATTAAGCAAATATAACCAAGCCAATGTATGCCTTTAGAAAAAGGACCACACATTATAAAACAAGCTCCCCTCCAGTGTTCTTCAAACCTAGCCATTGGGATCTACAGGGTGGGCAAGGTTTCGTTCCAACCCTGCAATAAGACCCGATTCAACTGATCAAGGGCATGATGATAAGTTGAGTCCGGTGGGGTACAGTAGCAACTGGCTCTAATCAAATCCTGTACATCCTGTGCATCCCGAGGAACCAGGATTCAAGTACACTGCTCTCCTCCTCCATTTTCTCTCTCAGTTTGTGTTCTGCTGGTGAGAGCGCTTGTCCTGGGACCGTCGTGACCCACATTCTATGTGTCAGCCTGCCTAGCCGGGATCCAGCCGGCTTTAGCCGCGCCTTCTGCTGCATCTCCAGGGAGCGCCGGCTATTAATACCCAGCTGTGACCGTGTGAAGACATGTGGCCATGCAGGACACAGCAGGCTAAATCCCATTTAAGCCCACGCTGCATTGCCTGCATAGCCGCATTGGACCAATTTGGTGTTGGAAATATGTTCGGATGGTGCAAAGACATCCAAGGAATTACATTAGGGTTGTATACACTGAGTATACTTAACATTAGGAACGCCTTCCTAACATTGAGTTGCACTAACAGCCTCAATTTGTAGGTCATGGACTCTACGAGTCGAAAGCGTTCTGTCAAGTTGGCGGGATGTCCTTTGGGAGGTGGACCATTCTTTATACACACGGAATACTGTTGTGAGTGAAAAACCCAGCAGCGTTGCAGTTTTTGGCATGAACCGGTGCGCCTGGCACTTACTACCATACCCCGTTCAAAGGCACTTAAATCTTTTGTCTTGCCTATTCGCCCTCTGAAAGGCACATGACACAATCCATATCTCAATTGTCTCAAGACTTAAACATCCTTCTTTTAACCTGTCTACTCCCCTTCGTCTACACTGACAGAAGTGGATTTAACAAGTGACATCAATAACGGATCATAGCTTTCACCTGGATTCACCTGTTCAGTCTATGTCATGGAAAGAGCAGGTGTCCTTAATGTTTTGTATACATAGCATATGTATGTAGTATCAATTGCACGCCTACACCCTGTTTTTTTAAAATGTAGTACCATTTAGTAACAGTACTAATTGAGATGTTACATGGATATAAGGATTTTCTCCTTTAATACCCACAATGTTGCACATTTTTAGACGGAGTCTATGTTTACTTCCCCAAGTGTACAGTACTATAGTGGGCCTATGGAAACCGTTTTCCTGTAGATTGGTTTCTTGACTTGGGCTTCCCTATGAAAAGAATGAGGTTGTTACCTCACTGACAGACGTGTAAATATGTGTTAAGGTTGAACAAGCAATGGTATGGTTTAGATAGTTCAAGTTGGTGGAGAATGGTTCAGGTGACACTAGAATTACCAAATGTATAATTAGCCCGTAAGTCCATTAGGTTAAAAGCACCAGGTTATTGGAGCACAGCTCGTAGTTTACCCATTAGCCGACATGTTGCAACAGTACAAACCAGGGTTAGCTTCAACATAGCAGAGGCTAGAGTAGAAACCTGAGGCTGCATGGTGGACATGCCTGTAAGCACAATGAAAATGGTTGAGAGTAGGAAGAAGAAACTGGTTCAAGGCCTGACAAGTTTCCCGACAATCTGGAATGGTGAATGGGCTAGAAATAATTCCTGTAAACATTTCCTTATCTTGATAAATAGGTTGTCTTTCCTCGTTGAGCAATAAAAAAAGTGGTGGATGTTGCAAAATGATTGGACCAGAGAAACATGCTGGTTGTCACTGGCATGGCGTCTTCTGTACACAGCCACATGACGCAAAGCAACAGCTGCTCTATCAAGGTCACACAAAAAAAGTACTGGTCTTTAGAAACATTAGGCCAAGATTAGCATTTAGCGATAACACTAGAATTGATGTAAGAATAGGCACAATGGAACAAGCCTGAATTGACTGAGGATTAGTAGGGGCGACAAGTTGCAACATATTGTATTTACTTGAAGAAAAAAATATCCCTTTAACGGAGAACATAAGATGTGATGATTAGAACTACTGAGTGTCATACCATACACCTATATTTTAATTTAGCATTGCATTTATGCTGTGAAGTTAGCTACTGTGCAAATGGTGTCCTACCTACCACATCTGCCAACCACCACTACCAGGTGACACCGTCGCAGCACTTAGTGCATTATGTACAAACCAACCCAATGAAAAAAAAGGAGAGCAAAGAAAAGTGAATTGTTAAACAAAATGTTTTAATACGTGACCATCACGCAATCATAATCCATGGCAGATACCAAAATACATAGATTCAGAATAGGACATGGGAAAACAGTATTTACAGGCACAATATTACAAATGTACAAGTCTTTATAAAACAAAGACGTTAGAAAACAGTGACTGACAGATAGACGTCAGATGACGTCAGCATTGAGCGGTCACATTCAGTCCTGTAATATTACCCTTGTTAAGGATACATTTTTATAAATGATACTCAGCTTTTGGAAAACTGTAGCTGACTTGTGTCGGAGCAGGTTACAGCGTTAACTGTCATAAGCCACTGGTTACATTAGTATTACTCGTCTAAATGCCACCTTGCTCACATCCTTTCAACATAAATTCCATGTAAATAGCTACAACAGTAGGCCTACTTTCATTGTGATCTTTTGGGGAATTCCAATTTACTACTGTCTTCCACGTTCCACCACGTGGGGTTAGAACTGCAAAGGTCGATGAAACCTCCCGTTCTATCCCTATTAAAATCCCCCCAAGTAGGATATCAATATCAGTTTCAAAGTTTAAAAAGCAACAATTGCAGTACTCCAAGGGTTGAGGTTTTTGAGCATTTGATCACAACAGATTTGCCCAGAGTCACTGTCCTCTGCCTCGGAGTCAGACTGCTCTCCCTCTTTGTTACTCAGGAGTCCAGAAAAACTGGAACCGAATATTGTTATCAAACTCGATACATTGCTAGTGTCCATTTCTTCAGTTTCCCCTTTATTCTCGTCGTTTGTAGAAGGTAGAGATGTGGAAGTTAGTTTCGTTCTTTTCGTTGGTGAGTCTGTGAGTTCAGAGTCATCGGCAGTCCGTTTCCTGTTAGTGTAAGCCTGGGGAGCTTTGGGCTCGTACGAATGTTTCTCCGCTGATTCACTGTTGTCCGTCTGGCAGTCTGTCGGCGTCTCAGTTTCCTCTTTTGGGTCACTCGGAGAGTGAGCACTGATACAGTTGGATGAGATGGCAGTAACAACACTGGCGACCTCACAGGTCTGAGTAGCCTCCGGACTCTCTTCCGGGTTTTTGATGTCGCTACATCCTGAATCCGAAACTCCATTTTCAGCGCTGTCTTGCTCACCACTCGCTTGAGTTTCTACGTGGAGTCCCGCCGGGGATTCAACCACATCTCTGGTCTCCTGCTTGTCCACCGCCACTTCGCTTTGCTCGTCCGATTCAGACAGGCTCTCTGTCGAACCGGGGACCAATTTGCCTTGTTTTGAAGCCATGTACTCCCCCTCACACCACTCTCTTGCTTGCTGGGCGCTCAGGCATATGCCGCCGTAGTAGTCACTCAGGTATACTTGCCGGGCACTCCGTAGAACGAGGGAGACCAGTAGATTTTTGTGTAGTTTGATACCACCACGTTGCACTCGGGAATTATAAATCTTCCCAAGTGAAATACTCATAATCCGATGCGCCTCAACTTTAAACTCCATGATTAAAAACTATTAGCTTGGTAAGCAAAAGCACCCACGGTCTTAATTGTGCTTCAGTCCACGTCGAAACAACTGGTTAGAAAGGTAATCCTAAAATCCCGGGTGTAAATGTAGGCTATTCGAGTTTGTTTGTCCAGCTAACGACTGCACGCGATTCGCTTACAAATCGCACTGAATTCAACAGTGACGTAAATGTATATATATATATTTTTTTTAGAAACTGGCATTTGATGAATGCAAGATGTGTTTCATCGTTCTCCTGAGCAGAATCAAATTGGTGCATGGGTGAAGATATTAAAGGCTTTCATTAAATTCTTACACCTTTCGCTTCAATCAACAGCTGAGCATTAAGAGGAATGGGGCTGTATCTATTTTTAACACAGCTTTATACCCTAACGTAACAACCAGGCCAGCCAATGAAAATACGTGTCGTCTTTACAATCACTACGAATACTGCCCCGCCAAATCCATATGGACCAATGGGCGTGCGCTAAAAAGATAAATCAGATTTAAATACAAACCTGAGAGCGTGTTTTAAAGGGATAAACGCATTTTTAAGCAGTTGGGAATAGCCTTGTAAAAATATATATAAAAGTGCACATAATAAAGTATAACACCCAAGACATAGGCTATAGCTTGTTATATTGTAGGTTCTAATGGGATTTCACATTATGAATGAGCTTATTTGATCATTTTAGATTTTGAAAAAATACATTTTATCAATTTATTTGTGCTATTTTACATTAGTCCAAAATGTTTCTGATAATCGTACTTTTAATATCAGAAATGTGTTTAGATTTCCCCTTACTGTTATCTCCCGAACCAAAATGTTAGTCTAGTCTTTTCGGTAGAATAACACTAATACAGCTCTTTTCTGCTGCCATGCTGTGTCCCCTTTTAGAGTACGGTATATTTTCTATTTGATTGCTGTCTTCCTGAGCTGATGTAATGCCTTGACTGTAAAGTATAACACCCAAGACATAGGCTATAGCTTATTATATTGTAGGTTCTAATGTGATTTCACATTATGAATGAGCTTATTTGATTATTTTAGATTTTTTTTTAATCAATTTTATCCATTCATTTGTGCTATTTTACATTAGTCCAAAATGTTTCTGATAATCGTACTTTTAATATCAGAAATGTGTTTAGATTTCCCCTTACTGTTATCTACCGAACCAAAATGTTAGTCTAGTCTTTTCGGTAGAACAACACTAATACATAAATACAGCTCTTTTCTGCTGCCATGCTGTGTCCCCTTTTAGAGTACGGTATATTTTCTATTTGATTGCTGACTTCCTGAGCTGATGTAATGCCTTGACTGTTTTCAGCCAGGTCACATGATGCTTTTGTGCTGTGTCCTGGCAAAGGCAAATTCTAGTGAATGAACAGTTAGGAGGGGGAGGGGTAGTGGTGTTTCGTTTCAGGAGACTGTTATGCTGCATTCATAACCAAGTGGGAAGGTGCTATTACCATATACGACTGAGAATAATCCACTTGAACGCCCCTACAACTGGTGGGAAATTCGTCTATCATCTCTGAGCTCCAACTTCTCCCACGTGCAAACCCTTGGAAAATACCTCAATACTACCTTTTTCGGCAACAACAAAACATTATTTATAACAATAAATATATATATATATATATATATATTTTAAGACTAATTTGTTTACAAGCGTGATTAGGTGTACTTTTAGTTAGATCGACGCAGCCATTAGCCAATCAACATTTCTCAACAAGTTAAAAGCACATGAATGCATCCAACTGAAATTTACAACTTCAGAATGGGTAATTACCTTCTTCCCACTTGGCTATGAACGCAGCATTAGGTATGCATTAGTTATGTGGGGGGAGGGTGTGTTGAAATGTACTCTAATCTTAATGGAAAATAAGTGTCTCTTGAGCCTATAGCTCAGTATAAAATGTGGTGATTTGTCAAATCATTGTCTGGACATGTGTGGGTCATAATTTGCATGATTTTTGTGATTTAAAAAAAACATGCCTATAACACTTACCCCAATTGTTGGTAACAAGATAAACCGTTTTTGGGTCCATATATCACATATTTAAATACCCTATTATAGGCATATGGTATTATGCTCATAGGGTTCAATTCAATCCAAAAATATATTGATAATATCGTAGAAACCCAATCCAATTCTTAACCTGAAGGTAGTCCTTGGATTACACTAAAATCCAACCCATGTATGCGATAAAAAAGGGATGTGACCTGGCTGACCATCAAACGCTCGCAGGTTGAATAATTATCTAATTGATTGAGGATTGTTTATTTGCATTGATGCTTTTTAATTTATCACAAATATTGAACATAAAGGACCCTGTTAAGACCGTGTAGATCGGCTACTGCAGTGGGCAAATTGACTGATCCATAAATTATAATGAGTAGTGATTAGGATGCAAGGTCAATAATGGCACCGGAGGAGATGGCTGCCATTGTACAGGTGTTACGCCCCTGAAAAATAAATAATCACGAGAGTGATACGGTGTTGTATTCTCAATTTAACGTTTTAGTTGAATGAGAAAAAGACCGCGATTTTCCCCAGGAATATGGGTGGAGACCAGAGCAATCGATCTCCGGCTCATAGATTAAGAGCATTTCGTAGATCACAGATTAACACTTTTAGGCACGACAAAATCAAGTAATCAATATAACATTTACACATTACTCTCACAATTCGTACCCTTTGACAGATTTGAACTTTAACACAATTATATGAATGTTATCAATCTTTATCAACTGATACTGAATGCATCTTTTTAACCTTAGATGTTTTAAGATCCTCACATACTATGAACTTACTAATACTTTTTAATGTATAACAGGCTATGACTATTTCCTTTAACCTGTCACACAGGCTCCTAACCAATAGTGTTATTTTGTGTGGTTTTTCTGCATTATTTGTGACTTATTTTGTACATAATGCTTCTGCCACTGTCTCTTATGACCGAAAAGAGCTTCTGGATATCAGAACAGCGATTACTCACCTCGAACTGGACGAAAACATTTTCTTTAATGAGTTAGTCGCAAAGGATTTACTCCAGATACCCGACAAGGCACAAATCGCCATCATTCGCGTGAAGAGAAGATGCAGATACAGGGGACACAGGTCCGGGTTCCTTGTAAGAACTTGTTGGCAAGGTAAGAATAACCCGTCTCTGCCATCCGTCCTATTGGCCAATGTGCAATCATTGGAGAATAAACTGGATGAGTTTCGTTCAAGACCATACTAACAACGGGACATTAAAAACTGTAATATCTTATGTTTCACCGAGTCGTGGCTGAACATGACATTTACTCATGTTGTTGACTTTCTGCATATAAGTCATAATGCTGAGTCTACCTTCAAACTGTGGAGTAATGACTAGGAATAATTTAAAGGAGAGAGCTGAGTGAGGCAAAAAATATATATAAATATTTTGTCATAAAACAATTTTAAAAATGACAGACGTGACTGAGGCGAGGGAGACGAATTAATTAATAAAGTATTTGGCAATGGAAAACATATACAAAATAAAACACAATTCAATAAAAACAAAATATAATTAGCATGATTCAGTGTTTTCACATGTAAAGGTGATTGCTTTTGATAAAAACGCTTTATCTGTCTTCCAAAAGAAAATTCGAAAACGTATTTTATGGAAAAGCGATGTATGTTTCTGTATGATGCACTATACTGCACTGTTGACAACATGTGAACGTGGCGCAGATTTCGTCAAATCGACTTTCAAAGTGTATTGCATTATGGGGATAAAAGTTGTCCGATTTGCGCCTACATGTCGACTGCATGAACTTTACAACAACCATGTGATTAAAGGTCATGAAGTTTCAACTGCAATTTTCTGTAGTTGTTCCTCACCAACTGCAACCTGCGGCCATCGCATGCATTGTGGAAAAATGAAGCAATATTGCCACAACTCAAATGTACAAATTAATGTAATATGAGTCTCTCTCTCGCCAATTGCTAGTACACACATATTGTATATTTACAGTTTGTGGGTGTGTGATATGGGGTTTGGATAAACAAAATATTTCGACATTTCAAACTATGGAAACACTGCCATGTTGCACTGAGTCTTGCTGTTGGAAAACCACATCAGTGTCTGACTTTCGGCTGTAGCTGATGCAACTCCCCCGACTTCACTCCTCCACTTTCGTCTGCAGTTGGTTGGTTGCTTTGCTTTATTTAGCCTTACCACTAAAGCCATAGCTAGGATTGTTCGATTTGAGAATGGCGCTCCTCCCTCGCCGCTTTTACCCGTCACGGGCCATAGACCGGTGCACCATGGCTCAGGTTAATAGAACTCCCTCACTTGCAGTCGGATTGCCCGCATGTAAACATGGCTTTAACGCCTATGTAAACAGAGCACAGGGCTCCTCGTTTTGGACAGTCAACAAGTCAGGCATGTCTCTCGAAGGTGTATAGGAGTTTTAGACATTAGTAGTGCAGTAAATTATTTAGCAATATGTCTATGGAAGATCCGTTCTTCGTCGTCAAAGGGTAAGTAGCCAAGGCTTCACCAGATAACGTCAGCTTGTTACTAGTATCAAGTTTGCCATCAAGTCTGGCTTTAGCAAGGATGGCTAACGTTAGCTTGGAACAAAGGGGAATTGTTGTAGTTAGCTTTCTCGCTAGCAAGTTTAGCTATCTGTTTAGTCAGTTAGCAAATTACGTTCGTGTTTCACAACCCAGCTGTCACAATGGCGAGAGGCATGGATAGCAATTTGCATTTTTGTGGCGCTTGTTGTTTATTATCATGTTTAACTTGCCCGACTCACTGAGGTAACGTTAACGTTAGCTAGTTAACGTTACCATGTTAGATGATTAATATAAGATCGACAGCTATGGCAAATATTATAATTTACTTAAAAAAAATATATATATATGGGTTGATGTAAAAGTGCATGTGTGGTTATATTAATATGCCTTTGTGACTAACGTTATGTCAACTTCAATGTCTTGCCAGCTACTGCTTAGCTATCCCGCCTTGATCATGAATCTCAGTTCCAATACATTACACATACAGTAGCCAAATTAGCTAACTTAAGTCATTGGACGAAAACGTTTAGTTCTGAAAGTCCTGTATTTTGTTAAGAGCCATGACGCGTGGTCTTAACATTAAAACAGATCGATTGCGCTACAGGTTTGGAAGCATAAGGACCTTATCTTTCATATCGGTGATAATAAAATAAAACGGTTAAATTGATACACACCTTCCTAAGGTTAGTGTTTCCCACATGGCCATATCGCCAAGTGTTTACGGAAAACAGACGGAAGACATATTACTACCTGTGCTAAATAGCTATCTGCGTCTCCTGTGTGTAAACGGAACACCTGTGTGTAAACGGGAGATGGACGCCACTAACGTTGTCAATGAAAAATACTGTCGGCTGCAACTGTGTTAAAACAGTGTATAGTAACTGTATATTTTGCATTTGTTACATTAAAGTAAAGGCCTTTATATTTCTAGAACCTTACCGCAATTCTGAATAGGCCGTCATTGTAAATAAGAATTTGTTCTTAAATAAAGGTTAAATAAAAAATAAAGATGGGTGTATTTGGCTATTTTGTCTGCCCAAGCAAATTTGCTTCTAAACAGACCATGTCAGGTCCTTGGACTATAAGGAATAACGTTAGGCTCCTTTAGTCCAATATTGGGCTACCTCTTAGTATTGCATTTCTATGTGCTTTAGGTAGCTCAATACTGTAGATGTACTTTTTATTATAGACTTTTTCTATTCAACAAATCTCCAGTGAGGTCCAGAAGGCGGTGAACACTGCTCAAGAGCTGTACCATAGATGGAGCGAGCTGCTGCTGGATCCCAGTGGTGCTTCCAAGGAGGAGGTGGATTGGACCACCAATGAGTTGAGAAACAGTCTGCGGTCCATCGACTGGGACCTGGAAGATCTCGATGAGACCATCAATATCCTTTCAACATAAAATAACTCTTAGTTTAACTTGCATATATACTGGTTTATCAAAACATGTGAACCGTGCTTCATCTGTGAATAGAATACAGTACTTTAAAGAGTACAGCATGCTGCAAGTGAAGTAGTTTAATCTTCATAGAGAGTAAAACGATTTGATTATTTATCATGTCTTTGTTGAATAGGCTATTCCTTAATAGTAAATGCAAGTATTGTTGAATCGAACCCTAAGAAGTTCAATCTGGACACAGTGGAGCTGTCTAAACGGAAAGGCTTCATCACAAGCACCAGACAAACTGTTAAGGTGAGTCAGGCCTAAGGCACACAGGCCCGGAAGGAATCTAGTTTAACTTGCAGTAGCCATCACACATATATAGTTTGAAGCAGCAGTAACCCTATCAAAAAGAATAGGGTTCCTGAACCTTCAGTGCTAGGACCCCTAATAATTAGAGATCAGCCAATCTGGATATGATGGCTGGTGCATGCCTTTATTATTACATCCTGTTATTGAACATACTGTGTTTAATCTCAATGCTGTGTTCCATTTCAGGAAATGAAAGACCACATGTCCAGTCCGACAGCCTTAGCCATGTCCGACAAGAAAAACAGACAGGTGTGTAGCTCTATGTAACTATTGGGCTAAGATCTTACTGAAGCTATATATTTGTTTTACTGTTTGTTACTCTGCATGTAATGATGCAGTATGACGGAATGCACTTCTCAAACGTGTAGCACGTTTTAGATCAGCAGGTTGCGTACTGCTTTATCTGATCATTGACACTGCAAACAGCCTCCGTTAGCGTTTGTCAGAGAATAAGTGCAATTGGTATTGGCAGGATCCTCCTCACCATTTCAGTTGAGTGACCATGTCCACATACTTCAGCAGATCTCCTATGTAATCATTGCTGTGCCACTTCTCCCTCAGGCTCTGTTAGGGGACAGTGGGTCTCAAGGCCCAATCTGGCAACCGGGACTCGACAAATACACCCGCCTGGACCAAGAGCTACAGACGGCCAACTCCCAGTTCATCGAGGAGCAGCAAACCCAGCAGCAGGTATAGCTAATAAAAATGTTAAATGCCTATGTACACACCCCTGTTGATTGCTGTACTAGGTGCCGTATTTTACATTATTTTGAGAAGGAATAATTGTATTTATATTTTTACAGTTGTATCAGTTGCAACATACTTTGTGAAATGAATAATGTGACATAAGTCAGCGACGTTGATGTGTGTGTGTGTCAGCTCATGGCAGAGCAGCAGGATGACCAGCTGGAGCTGGTGTCTGGGTCCATCGGGGTGCTGAAGAACATGTCTGAGAGGATTGGCATGGAGTTGGACGAACAGACAGTGTATGTAAATATCCACTGATACACAACCACAGCAACATTAATCAATGACATGAGTATTACAGTTTCAGGTCTACACAGATCATCAGGTGCCATATGTATCAAGCGTCTCAGACTAGGAGTGCTGATTTAGGCTCAGTTTAGACTTGTGGATGATAATGAATAAGATTATATGGACAGGGGTACCTGATCCTAGATCAGCATTCCTACTCTGAGACACTTTGTCAATACGGGTTTATATCTTTCCTGGTATCTACAAAGCACCATGTCTTCTCTCTTGTAGTATGCTGGATGACTTCTCCCATGAGATGGAAAGTACCCACTCCAGACTGGACAACGTCATGAAGAAGCTGGCCAAGGTCTCCAACATGACCACTGGTAAGTAACGCAGCGTAGCCTAGTGGTTAGAGCGTTGGACTAGTAACCGGAAGGTTGCGAGTTCAAACCCCCGAGCTGACAAGGTACAAATCTGTCGTTCTCCCCCTGAACAGGCAGTTAACCCATTGTTCCCAGGCCGTCATTGAAAATAGGAATATGTTCTTAACTGACTTGCCTGGTTAAATAAAGGTAAAATAAAAAAAATAGCCTCTTTATTCACCGCCTTTCTACCTTGGTTACACTTCAAAATTCAGGAACCATCTCCACTAATGCAAGTTATCAAAGTCTGCAACTTTTGGAGATGTGAGTTACAGAGGTTACTTAAGTGTAGTATTGTTGTGGATGTCTTTTGATGTTCCCTAATATGCCAGGCCACTTATGTATGGGTGGTCATTAAAGATGATATATGCTTGAATTGAGAGAGAAGGCCCAGTCATTAGCTTCCTGTTTAAGGGAATGTCTGTGCAAGACAACTTGGAGTCAGCCAGGATCAGCAGCTGAAGAGGAAGGATAGGACCCCACCCCACCCACCTCCAAAAAATGGTGGCACCTCTTTATAAGGAAACCCTTTCAGGAAGCTTCCAACAGGAAGAACTCAGGAGACAAGGAGTCAAATGAAATCGGGTCATTTTTTTAAATGTCAGGATATCCAGTCTGTACTTTTCCCTGGCCCCTAGACTCCGGTCCTCAAGTACCCCCAACAGCACACATTCATGTTGTGGCCCCGGACAAAAACACCTGATTCAACTTGTCAAGGGCTTGATGATTAGTTGACAAGTAGAATTAGGTGTGCTTGTCCGGGCCACAACAAAAATATGTACTGTTGGGGGTCCTCGAGGGCATGGAGTTGGGAAACACTGCCCTAGACAATGTAATACATTTTTTATTTAACCTTTAACTAGGCAAGTCGGTTAAGAACAAATTCTTATTTACAATGACAGCCTAGGAACAGTGGGTTAACTGCCTTGTTCAAGGGCAGAACCACAGATTTTTCCCTTGTTAGCTCAGGGATTTGATCTAGCAACCTTTCGGTTACTGGCCCAACGCACTAACCACTAGGCTACCTTCCGCCCCACTAGCGCTACCTGTGCTTAGGGCTTTATATTTGTACTTTATTGTATTATTTTTTTCCTGCTGCTTTTTGCTAGTTTTCTTTGCAATCTTCAAGTTGCAACTTTGAAGTTGAATATTTCAGGTCGAAAGACATGGTATTCTCCATAGAACATGAATTCCTAGTAGTTGGACCTCTCATGTCTGAACATGTCTGAAAGCAAGAAAAAGGTCAATTGCTCCTCTCATTGTTTGATACAGTTCACCCGCATTCTTTTCTGCTCGCTCTGTTTTTCTCTCTTTCTCTTGCAGACCGGCGACAGTGGTGTGCTATTGGTATTCTACTGGCCATTCTGTTTGTGGTCGTCATTCTCTTCTTCATCCTGTGATGACCAGACCGTCCACCACGACACACTCCCACTGACCCCCCCCACCCCCCCCACCCCTGTCTCCGTTTGACCATAGGGATGGACTTTACATGGTGTTGGGGAAACATCCAAGGTTTCCATTGACATAGGGAGATGGCTACCTAACTCCGACCCCCTTTTTACTTCATACGCTGTATATACAGTGATGCTTCTGTGGCTGCTGCAGTTTCCTCTCAAGCAACGTTCTCAATCGTCGTTTCAGATACCTGCATTCAACTTAAACCTCCCTTGGCGTGAAAGATTTAGTTTCTGTGCATGCGCAATTTTAGGTAGGATGTGAATACTAATCCTGAAAATGTTTTACAGAAACCTGTTTGAGGTAAACCAGGGTAGTTCAAACTCCTTGTGGCATTTTAGTGTTAATATTCCGAATATTATGTATGAAGAAGACTAATCATTAGTGTATTTAGAGGGCCTTGTCTGTCGTTTCTCACTGAAAACCCCTACGGCTACCATGGTCATAGTTTTTAAAAATATATTTTGTTTTGTCGTGCACTGACTGTGTAACAGGTTTATACAAGTATATTAAACTTTATATATATATAATCGTAGTTGGTCATAGTTAAAACAAAACACTGACGTAACAAGGAAAATGATATATATTGCTAAGCGGGTAGACGTATCACTAACCACACTAAAATGGATGAACTTAATGTTATTGTTTTTAATTCATTTATGTTCTTTTATTTTGTACTTAATGTATTTTTGGTATTTGCTTATACACTATCAACAGGTGTTTAACACCCGCCTGTGAAATCAAGTCACTTCCTGCAATACAGAATGGAAAGGAGCAAAACCATATACTTTTGTATCTTGAACCGGGCTCAAGCTTGATTTTAATGTCTCAATGTGAGCACTCTAATTTTGTGCGAAAAAGTTTTCCTCAAGATGTCCTTTGCGTGCATGTCTTCATATGTCTGGTGTCTTTCAGCCAGTGTTTCAGCCCTTCTAAAGACTTCATAACATGCTTATAATCAGTATATGATACGCCCCCAGGCACTTCATAAATACGTGGTACAATTCAATTGGCAAGCTAGTGTCAACAGACATTAAGTTGTTTATCTAAGCTACTAAGCATCATGCATTTGTTTTTGAATGTGTTATGCAGTTTTTACAAGACCCTTATACCAAAGCGTTAAGTGTTCAAATGAAATGCTAATTGAGAAGCCTGACCTGTTTTCCCCCTGCCAGGAATTAGTGTTAAGGTTTATCAGTGTTACAGGAACATGATGTTGGAATAAGGGGAAGGGACTGACTGAGTCACACCTGGGCTATATTCATTAGGGCACACCGTAGCAAAACATTTAGCACAAAAAAAAGTGTTTCTTATTGGAGATGTTCAAGGTAGTCCCTGTTTAAGTCAGTTTTCTGTTTGTTGCGTAATGAATATGGCCCTGGTAGTTGCTGTGCTCTGCATAGCTAGTGCCTTAGGCTGATACTGTATGTATGTTATGCTGGGTCTAGAATGGTTCATTTTGGTCTCGCTTCCCAGTTCCTGCCCCCTACCTTGAAATTACATTTCAAAACGGTAACCAGAGTTCCAGGATGAGTCATATGTCAAGGGTTGACTGAATATGCAGGCATGTTTTTTTTCTTCTGTTTTCAGTGTGTTCCTATACAGTTCAAGGAGAATGATACTGTTGTGTTAGCCTGGTTACCAGTCTGTTTAGCTAATGTTCCACTCCTTGTACTCTGTGTCATATCGCAAAGATGTATGTTTAGCATGACAGGAGTGGAAAAATGGCCAAACAGACTGGTGTTATGTTAATTATTGTAGAAACCTGGTTACAGACTTTGATTCAATAGGTCTCCACTCGTTTGAGGACTTAATGTGAACATAATACATTAATTCACTATTTTAGGGTGAATGTCATATCAATCCACAGACCCTGAAGTCTTTATGGGAAATCAAGACAGTAAAACCATACATAAGAGGAATAAGGGTATTGTGATTGTACTACTGTATGAAATATAATGGACACTAGTGATCAAGGTTTTCTCTATGGCATTCTAATTCTGATCGTTTTTCACGAATCGGTCAGATTATTTTTGGAAAAGGATCTAATGTGAGTGGTCAAAGACCAATTGGTAGAGCAAAACATCTTAACTGGACTGCCTGTGTAAACGCAACCTGTGAGTCTCAAAAGTTCAGAAAACACTCCTTTCAAAGGTCTTATAAAGTTAGAAAAATATATTGTATGTGTATGGTTTGTCTTTTATGAGTTAACACTACATGTTCACTGTACGAGAAATACAGTATTTCATTAGAGTGTGTCATTAGAGGTAGAAAACATTTTAACAATTTGTTTTTCAGTTTACTTAAATGTTTTCATTTTTTCACTTATCGGAAGTATTTTGTCTGGTAGGAAGAGTTTGACTTGGAGTTTACAATATTTGCATTTATTTCAGATTATGGACAATTTGAAGCATGATGGTGACCTAGACCATTATGTACCATCTCCAAATCAATTGTTTGTGTCACAAAAACAAAGTGTGTGTAAACTTTGCGAATCCTTTTGCAATGCTGTATTACGATACAAAGTACCTTTAGCATTAAATACTGTACTTATTGCGCAACCAAGTCACTGGTGACAGTGATGGGTGACAGGTGGACAAGTTGTTTGTGGAGAATGGGTACAGTCCATGGCATTGTAAGTCATGGTGTGTTTTTGTTTGTGTGAAACTGTGTTCATGCTCCTGGAGTGTGTGAAAATACTTTTTACCCTTGAACTGTTCCCCTTGACCTCCATGTCATCATGGCTGAGCATATGTAGCTGAAGAGTCCTGAAAATAAAAGGATGCTGCAAAGATTCACTCTGTTTCAGCTCATTCCAATAAAATGTGATCAATTTGCTTGATTTGACTTTTTTTTAAGGGTATATAGGCCTAGCTCAAGATAGAAATTGGTACTAGTCATAAATCTAGAATCAGAATAACCTTACCTGATCTTAACCATTTAGCAGGATAATAAATGATCTGACCTTGTTCCTACTCAGGAATGTGATTCTTCCTGATGAATCAAATCCTGATTTCTAGATATACGATGGTGTCCCGATCACAACCCTTCTACTCCAAGTGGCTCCATATTTTCATGGGATATCTTGGTTGAATAGGAGGTATGTTACGGTTCTAAGAGGAAAATGAGAGCTGGCGTTAATGTCAGTGGGGCCAGCTGTCGGCCGGCAGTGGCAGTTTGAGACGTTGTCTATTGATTCAGACAGCCAACAGAGAGCTTCTCGTTGAACACCACTGAGCAGTGGTTGAACTCAGGTCAAATGACAGATGGCCCTTTCCTCTCATGTTTCCCCTCCCTCCCTGTTTTTCCTTTGTCCGGAGAGGAAATGATTAGTCATCTACACCTGGGTACCCTACACAAACACAGCCCTCAACCCTGAATACAACACTCAGTATCTTTTGGAAAGACAATGGTTTTCATAAAGCCAGACAAGTATAATATAACGCTGACGCCATGTTTTTCCTCCTGACATTGTGATGTTTACACCCCCATGTACCACTAAGGGCAGGAGCTTCATAGGATCCAGGAAGGGATCGAGACTGCTATGAGGGGATGTTTAGAAGTCACTAATATGATGTGCAAATCTCAATATAAAAAGAGGGAAATTGCTGAATGTGTGTGTGTCAATGTGTTTACTCGATAGCTACCTACACAAATAGCTAGCTAGAACAAAGTGTTAATAAGATATTCAGTGTGTGCATTCATATGTGCCTGGCTATGTGAACATGTGTTGTGTTTGTACAGTAGGAGACAGAGGTGTGGACCAGAGTCACAAATTTGATGACTTGATAGAAAATAAAACAACTTGAGATTTGCCTTGGACTTGGAGCCTCAAGACTCGATTTAGACTTGAGACTGATGACTTCAATTATCTGGCCAGATATTGTAACATTTTGCCACTGGACAACAGATTAGCTAGTAAAACACACTCTCGGCCTTTGATTGGACCAGCAAACTGTCAATCAAAACTGGTCAGTTTACCTACAGTAGTGCAGTGAGAAAGTTTTGGGTGGATCATGAGTGTCAAACTGAATGGGAAAAAAATACATTTAAAAAAACTCTTCTTAATTAGCGAAAAAAAAAGTTATGCATATTTTAATTGGCTAGATATAGCCTACCATCTGTATTTTATATTTAGACTTTTGTTTATTCGATCAGGTTACTGACATAGGCCTATTGTCATCAGCATTGGCGCGCAAAGGCGTGCGCACGTGTCCAGATTCGTGATCAAAAAGCACTTGTTTAATTTTCTCCTGTTTTGCCTGGCAAAAACAGAGTAGCATACCTACGTTAATATTATCAATATAACATTCAGTGTGGCACTCTGCTACGGACTCATCTTGTCTCGGCGTTCTACGGACAATTCCTTCGACCTCACGGCTTGGTTTTTGCTCTGCACTACAGCGTCCACTGTGGGACCTTATATAGACAGGTGTATGCCTTTCCAAATCATGTCCAATCAATTGAATTTACCACAGGTGGACTCCAATCAAGTTGTCGAAACATCACGGATGCACCTGAGCTCAATTTCGAGTCTGAATAATTAGGTAAATAAGGTATTTCTATTATTTATTTATTTTTTAAATGGGCAAAAAATGTCCAAAAACCTATTTTTCTTTTTCATCATGGGGAATGGTGTGTAGATTGATTAAGGAAAAAAAAGATGTAATCTATTTTAAAATAAGACTAACGTAACAAAATGTGGAAAAGGTCAAAGGGTCTGAATACTTTCTGAATGCACTGTATGCAAAAATAGTTTGGTGATCAAGAATAAGAAACTGTTTATTTTGCATGCTCACCAGCAATGGGGCATCACGCAACAATTACTAGCATAGGCTTACTGGTCTTTTGGAAGTTGATAATGGAGTTATGAAGCTTGCATTTGGAATTTGTTGTCAAAATAAATGATTACATAATCAACATGTGTTGATTATGAAAGGGTCTGTCTGGTAGTCTGGTAGTCTTAATAAATATACACATTTCAGATTTTGGGACCTTGAGACTATAAGGCTCTATCTGCACTAAGCATAGTTCTGAGATATAGAACATCAGTTTTCACATCCCAGATCTCAGAACTGTTTTGTATTGAATTGTTTGTTCATAACCCATTAAGGTCCTCAGCTTAAAGGTACCTGTGCTTCCAATCTTGAGACATTTGTAAATTAGTTTTTTAAGAGGGTGCAATTGCAGATAGAACCGTATGGCTCTGAAATGTCAATCTAGGTTCAGTCATAGGGTTTTATTTGGCTCTTCTCAATTAGACATGTTCAGTTTTTAAGAAGACTGTAGCTATTTGAATACATACATGATAGAATAACACTATTTTACCAAAATAGAGTCAAATACATTAAGAAATGGATGATGGTCATTATGGTCATGTCATCACTGAACAACGATGTGACATCATTTACTTTAAGATTTCTGACAGTGTTTTTTGTTGTTGCTTGCCTGCCATTATTGCTGGCTAGACTAGCCTAGACCATACTTAGAGGGAGATGGCAAAGACGTGTTCTGATTGGGCCGTCTGTATTTGTTCAGGCTTGTGATTGGATTACAGATAGAACCTTATAGTGCCAAGTTCAAATGGGTTTATGCAGATAGAGCTTTATAGTTGTTAAATTTTTTTACTTCAAATGTACTTTTTCAAAAATAGTACTTTACAGACATATGAAGAACCATCTAAAGATACATGTGACTAACTCATTTTTGACTAAAATGTCAGATAGAACCTTCTAGTCCCAAGGTCTCGATTTGTAGTTGAACAAGTCATTTTATGTATAGATATTTTTATTTTTTTTGACTTGACTTGCTCTAAGAATGCACGACTTGGACTTGACTCAAGACTAGACCCGTTCTACTTTGGAGTCGACTTGAACCTTGTGACTTGAGACTCGAACATTGTTACTTGAGACTCGAACATTGTTACTTGAGACTCGAACATTGTGACTTGAGACTTGAACCTTGTGACTTGAGAAGGAGCACACAGGTAGGGGGTGTCCAAAAGACTGGAGGGGGTTGGCGTACTTGGTGGAGCGCAGGTGCATGGTGCAGGATCCCTGCTCCTCTGTCTTGTTCCCCAAAAGATGGAGATAGGGGCCAGCTGAGCACACGCTCCCATAGAGAGGAGAAGGAGGAGGAGTTTCACCCAGCCCCTCTAGACAGCTGGTGTCAGTAGCTTTGCAAAGCAGGCTGGGGGCTCGGACATTGTGAATATTGACATACAAGAGAGAGGCAGTTGAGTTGTTTCCTTTGCTGAATTCTAAATGGACAAATACAATAAGTCAGCATTCTATTTACAATGTATATACAGAAGTATGTGGACACCCTTTCAAATGAGTGGATTCGGCTATTTCAGCCACACCCGTTGCTGATAGATGTATAATTTAGAGCACACAGCCATGCAATCTCCATAGACAAACACTGGCAGTAGAGTGGCTTTACTGAAGAGCTCAGCTACTTTCAACGTGGCACCGTCATAGGATAACACCTTTCCAACAAGTTAGTTAATCAAATTTCTGCCCTGAAATCTCTGGAGTAATGAATCACACTTCACCATCTGGCAGTCCAACGGATGCCAGAAGAACGCTACCTGCCCAAATGCATAGTGCCAACTGTACAGTTTGGTGGAGGAGGACTAATGATCTTGGGCTGTTTTTCATGGTTTGGACTAGGCCCCTTAGTTCCAGTGAAGGGAAATCTTAACACAATAGCATACAACATTCTAGACAATTCTGTGTTTCCAACTTTGTGGCAACAGTTTAGGGAAGGCCCTTTTCTGTTTCAGTATGACAATGCCCGCGTGCACAAAGCAAGGTCCATACAGAAATGGTTTGTCGAGATCGGTGTGGAAGAACTTGAGTGGCCTGCACAGAGCCCTGACCTCAACCCCATCGAACAACTTTGGGATGAATTGGAACGCTGACTGCGAGCCGCGCCTAATCATCCAAAATCAGTACTTTACATCACGAATGCTCTTGTGGCTGAATGGAATCAAGTCCCCGCAGCAATGTCCCATCATCTAGTGGAAAGCTGTCCCAGAAGAGTGGAGGCTGTTAGAGAAGCAAATTATTTTGGAACAAGATGTGTGACAAGCAGGTGTCCACATACTTTAGGTCATATATTGTATATATATATATATTCTATCTACTTGACGGTTAGAGGTCTGACAGGGTGTGAGTGGTGGTGGTGATATACTAACTCCATGTTATCAGAGGGATTTTAGGGGCAAGGTATTGACCACTCTAACACCTTTCTTCAGACCACATGAAGCCCTGGCTACTGTACACACCTGTCTCCTCTTCCTCCATTCATCCCTCTTTCACCTCTCTTTCTAAAAGGCAGAGGCCACTGACTCAAGCGGTGAAAGATGACCCCATTGCGAAACCTATAACGGTCGTGTGATCTAAACAGTCATGAGCTTTGTAGATGCTGTGAAGATGCTCCGAGTGGCACAGCGGTCCAAGGCACTGCATCTCAGCACAAGAGGTGTCACTACAGACACCCTGGTTCAAATCCAGGCTGTTGCACAGCCGGCCGTGATTGGAAGGCCCATAGGTCAGTGCACAATTGGGCCAGCGTCGTCCGGGTTTGGATGGTGTAGGCCGTCATTGTAAATGAGAATTTGTTCTTAACTGACTTGCCTAGTTATTAAATAAAGGTTTTTAAAAAATGCTGCTTGTTCTTGAACTGAAGCTGATGTCATTTACATCGAGGAGGACACTTCATGTCAGACCATGCTGATATATCAAATTGTGTGTAATTTGAATAGGGCAATATTAAATGAGAAGTGATTGTATGTTCTGATTCAAGGCATGAAAGAACGCGGGTAGTTCACATTCTTTTATTTGAACCATAGATATAAATAAATAAGAAAATACATATATTGAATGACAGTGAAAAGTCTCTGTTCTGTGCACACTTTAATACTGATGAAGGATGTGGAATGACTCCTCAAATGTCGATGCTTTCCTATCGTCACGGTCACACGCGTGTAATGACCTCTAGTACCACGTGTTTGCTGTTGAAAGGTCCAAATAATTTACTACACATTTTCCCGAATGGGTCTGTCTGCATTCTCATCTTCAACTTCTCGGATCTACTTTCTCATCGTTTTACAACCCAATGGTTTGACAATGTCTTTCTTTAGACAATCAACCAAATACTTTGGCAGTTATTGCTTTGTGTACAATGCATTCTTGTAATGAAATTAACAAACAAAAAACTATCAGCAGCATTGGAAAGGTCTTTGTCCATGACGGACAAATCCTAAATTCAGAACCCTGACTGACAACATCAGGGTGTCTGAAAACCAACCAGGAATGACCATAAGAGTTGGCAAGACGGTATGAACAGATCTGGGACCAGGCTCCTGATAAAAGTGGATGCTTTTCAGTCACAACCGTGACCTTCTGATTGATAGAACTTAAATCCTATTTGGGTACTGCGCATTTATATGGTAAAATGTAAACAAATATTGATTCTACTTTGTTTGGCAAACGCACACAAGCAGAGAGGAAAGTGGATGATCCTTCGGTACAATCAAGACAGCATGGATAGTGTTGTTGATCCACTAGGACCGAGGAAGACAAACAAAATGTACGTTTGAGGCCATGCGTGTTGGGTTTTGAAACGCTGTCATTTTCAAGTTCGTTATTACTGAGACAATTGACCAAATGTAGATCGTTGTGACACCTTATTCTCATCCCTTCTTTGGAGTAAATCGTACCTTTTTAGCCTGCGTGCCTGACTTTTTCTGCATTCAACAACACAAACATGGTCAAAGACAAGCTGGGTAAAGCACAACTAGACTGGCACCCGGGCTAGTTCCTTGTAGCTATTGCAGTAAACAGGACACACCATTGGAAGAGACTATAGAGAAATGTGACTTATTCTTGACTAGACCTCCTTACTCAAGACATCGACTCCTTCATTTCTTGTCAGACTTCGTCTACTCTGTGCTATCCAGAGTGCTTCATCTCCATAGTGCTTCAGTTCATATCCAAGACGTACGTTTATTATTAGTCCAAGACTGAAAAATTCAAGTCTTCTTTTTCAGTTAGGATTATGTCCCATAGTTCCATTCACTCCACAAGGCTGGCTAGGCAAAAATAGCATCTTGGACTCGAAGAGACTGCAAACTGCTAGGTTTGTTTAAATGGTATCACTTTTGAGATGCTTCTTGTCATCTCTGTTGCTAACCCACACAAATCCAGATCTGGTTTCTGACTAAACCAATAAAAACATGATTTAATTGCATAAAGATGCATGGAACAAATACTGTAGGAGATTGTTATGAGGTATTTAACAGAGGATCTCCTACCAGACTGTATTATTGATGTGTGAGCTGCTGAAACCTTTGTGCATTACCTGTAATGATAAAATAAAAAAAATGTTGTACTGCTGTGTTTAAAAAAAAAAGGTACGGTAAGGACCACCTGACACCAAAGAACTCGAGGGGAAAAAAAACACAACAGGACATGAGGAAACATAACAGGACATGAGACAGCTACTGCTCTTATAGCAACTCCATGTGACCCATATAGGAGAGCAAATCGTGTCAAACATCTTGATGTGTCTTCAGAAGAATAATGCTCTATTTAGAGAGAAGACATTATTACTGCTGTCAAAGCAAGCAGGCATAGAAATAGCCACAGTCATAAAGCCGATCACACACACTGTCCCTCTGTCATACCCCGAACACCCCAGGTTTCCATGGGGTTTGTGGTTTCTGTGGCGTCGATGGTTGCCATGGCGTCTGTGGTTGCCATGACATTGCCGGTTTCCATGGTGTCTCCACTGTAACCGGCGGTCCTCAGGTTGCCTAGCGAGGAGGGGGGAGTCTCCTGTGTCGGAGCACGCGGATAGAGGCTATGTTGTCCTGGGTCATTAGGCAAGTCACCAAGTCCAGACTGAGACCAGCCACCTTCTCACCGTTCACCTCCAGCAGCTCGTCTCCCACTCCCAACAGCCCCGCATACAGCTTCTCTGTGCTGCTGTCGCCCATCTCCTCCACGTACACACCTACAAGACAGACAGGATAAAGTACAGGAGCGTGTTGCTGGTAAGGCCACACACATTTTCACACCTTATTTATAACACACGGACAGGCAATAGTGATACCACAGGAGAGGAGTATCACTACCAACACATACACCTTACTAGTTACACTGGTAGGATCATAGGGGAGGAGCACACACACACACACACCCACACACACACACACACGGCTAATATAAAATACAACCTTAGGACACAGGAGAGGAAAACATGACCTAACACACACACAAAGGAATACAACACTAAAAACACACATTCAACTGCAGGACAGGAGGGAAGTAAGAAGATGAACAACACCTCGAGCACACAGAAGGGGGACATTCTAATAAACAGCACATGATTACAGAACACGACATTAGAAAAGACAACCAAAACAGGGCAAATCCTAGCCTGGTACCAAACGGTTTCTGTTCATGGCCTAGCCTGGTCCAGAACAATGGCGAGACAATGACCATAGGACTTGGTAACAGCACAAACAGATCTGAGGTCAGGCCAGGCAGAGCCAAGCTCTCCTGTCCTTATGTACCCGAGTCTGGTCGTCCTTTGCCCCGGGAGATGAGGAAGCCGAATGGGCCGTCGGGGGGTCTGCTAAGCTCCAGCAGAAGGGTCCCATCAGGGAAGGCTTGGGCCACCCTCCCCACAGAGCGCACCCCGCTAGGGCAGCCCACATCCTCCACACTCAGAGCCCTCTGAAATCCCCTACTGGAAAGACAGGACAGCAGAGTTACAGTGACACATATGGGGCACCATTTGTAGCATGCAATAAATATTCATTCATGACCACCATATCCAAACATTGCGGTCTTTGACACAGGCTCAGATGTCACCATGCAGAGTTTGGAGAATGGACATTGCAATCTACGCTCCCAGGTGGTGTCCTGAATAATAGGTCGACCCTTAGATCTTCATTAAGATTTATTTGACCTAATACCACCTCTGAAATACCACTGGATGTGCCCATGTAATCTTGTTGTATAGATTAATCCCGCTCAGTATGGCCATTAGGTTTTCAAACACAAGGTATACTGATGCATTTCCACATTATGTCATCCTATAGAAAATGCTATTTTATTTCAGTAATAAGCAATGAAGGTCAATGGAGAGACAAAGAAAAGTGTGCTGCCTCGTGCCATTTCCCGTTTTATAATGTACATAATGAAGTCATTGCATGGGGGGGGGGGGGGGGGGGGGGTGGTCTGCTCCCTACATTAAGGTCTTTATGGCAGAAGCCCCTCCCCAGCCCACTTCCCAGAGAGCCACGTAGCCACGGTCCGTATATAGCAAGGCTGTCATGTCCCTAGCCGATCAGGTTTCTGACTGCCTCTCGAGGACGGCTATCGAAGCGCGAGGCTGAGGCTGGAATGTCCTCGTCTCTGGTCTCTCGGATCAGCTACCGGTGCACTCACGTAGACATACACATGCACGCACAGGCAGTGTCAACAACATCACCCGAACAGTCCGTGTTCAATTTCACCCCTACTCCCACCTTTCCAAGTCCATAATGATGTGATGTTTCGATAGTCTACTGGGTTCCATGTCTTTTTTGTTGTTGTTGGCAGCACCACCACATTCACTCTATTTTTAGCTCTCCACTCCGGACACCCCCCCAGACCCAGTAAATGGAAACTATTCGGTTACACAACACATACGGCAGCCGTCCATGCATACCAGAGATATGAGATCAACGGAGACTTGAGCACATGCCAGCATTGTAATCTCCTATCAGGAAGGATCGACGTTGACTTCATTCATAATATTAAATCAGTGTGCAAGTTTTAAACCGTGACAGATAGTTGGATGTTAGATGACCTTACATTACTGTAACAGTTGCCTATGTGTATGTTGCTGATGCCATAGCTCTAATGTTGTGTGTGTGCATGTCTGTTTATGTTGTACCTGAGAGCAGGGCTGCTGGGTTGGTCTCCAGGTGTGTACGCACTGGAGCGATCTTTCTTCTTTGACGACTGTAAATTCTGGACTGATGACGATTTCCTCAGCTGCATAAAGGGTGACCCCTGGTGGTGAGAAATTAACATGACAGTAACCCTGTCAGCTTTCACAATATTGGTGCATTTAGATTTCTTCATAAAGCATAATGTTACCAAATATACTCTTTATAGCATAGTTGTGTGAAATCATGTATATTTATACTTCTATGACACACTTTTCTATTCATCATGTTCCAGTCAACTAAACTCTCAATATTCTTATAGATTAAGCAGAGTTTGACAAACAAAGTGGCACTCTAACTACAAGCACGGTTCAAATCCATAGAATTCCCTATAATTCAAAAGATACGTTTGACATGACAAAGGAAGGTATTCTGTCACCATGCGTAGGGATTGGAGCGAAGGTGCTTTCCTCAGCTGGCTGGGGTCTGGGCCCTTGGGGGTGCCGAGGCTGGGACCGGGGTTGGAGGTGGGGCCAGGAGAGGCCGAGGGGAGGCCACGGGGCTGGAAGCTAAGCTGCTCCATGCTACTGGAGCGCCCTTTACCCAGCTTCCCCACTCCATTTAGGCCGATGGCGGAGAAGAAACGACGCAGAGAGAGCTTGGATCTGCCCTCCCGCTGCTCTGTCTCTGCCCTTACCCTCCTGTGAAAAGAAAGAGATGAGCAACGCCACAAAAAAAAAAAAAAGGCAGAGGCTGTGGATCTGAATGCAACAAACCCTGTTCCGGCCCCATCCCTTCCCCTGGAACCATCTTCCCCAGAGCTAAAGGTCCAGATCACATTCTGCACATGTTTCTTTCCCTCTACAGACATATTTTACAGACATGTGGTCACCCTGACTGTCAATCGTGAAAGTAAATTCAGTTCAAGTTTTACCGGTGAAACATCCATGCAGCATCTGCATGTTAACCGTTCTCAATCCGTTTCATGGGAATAGATTTATTTACAGAGTAACCCACAATATCAAAGTGAAGAAGAAAAAGTGTCTGAAAATGAACTACAATTAAAACAGTAAAATACCCTAAGTGAACACCCTGAGTTAATACTCGGTGGAACCACCTTTTGCTTGAATTACAGCCATGAGTCTCTTTGAATACTTCTCTACGAACTTTGCACACCTAGACTGTGCAACATTTGCCCATTCTTCAAGCTCAGTCAAATTGCTTGGTGACCGCTCATGGACTGCACTCTTCAAGTCATTCCACAGATTCTCGATGGGATTTAGGTCGGGGCTCTGACTAGGCCACTCAAAGACATTAACCTTCTTGTCTTTCAGTCACTGTACAGTTGCTTTGGCGGTTTGCTTTGGGCCGTTGTCATGTTGAAACGTGAACCATCTTCCCGTTTTCAACTTCCTGGCGGAGGGCTGCAGGTTCTCCTCAAGAATCAGTCAGTATTTTGCACTGTCCATTTTCCCTTCTATCCTGATAAGTGCTCCAGTCCCTGCTGCAGAGAAACCCCCCCACAACAGAATGCTGCCACTGCCGGGCTTTACTGTGTGCATGATGTCCCCCATGCCACCCTTCCATAGAAGCCAGATTTGTGGACCGCTTGTGATATTGTAGTCGCACACATTGACCAGTCTTTGCCATAAAGGCTTGAAGCTCCTTCAAAGTCATCATTGGCTTCTTGGTAGCCTCTCTGATCAGTCTCTCCCATTCCCGATCATCCAGCTTGGAGGGACGGCCTGATCTATGCAGGGTCTGGGTGGTGCCATACGACTTAACCACTTCTTAATAATGGTATTAACTGTGCGCCGAGGGATAGACAAAGCCTTTGAAATCTTTTTATATCCATCCTCTGCATTGGTGCCTTTCCACATCTTTCCATAGTGGACTATTTGCTTTGAATTGCAGTACTAAATAGTGGAGTCCTTGATGAACGACTGCTTTTATTCTGAACCAATCAAAGTCACGACAATTGATCACAGGTGGAAGCCAATTAGCTTGATTTGTGAACTGGAAGGTGGTTGGTTATATCTCAGAAGGTTTGCAATTCTAAGGCAGGGTGTTCACTTATCCAAATACGGTATTTGACTGTTTTACTTGTAATTCATTTTCAGAGCTTTAAAAAAAAATAATAATAATAATCTCACTAGGATATTGTGGTTTACTCTGTGTAAATAAAGCCGGAATGGTCTAATTCCATGCGTTTTCATTTCAGGCTGTAAAGAAACAAAAAGGTGAACGTTTTGAAAGGGGGCGGTGACTTTCTATACCCACTGTAGATCTTCTAAGTGATGTAGTGTTGTTTTGAATTATGTACAGTGAGTGAATTTTAGAGCAGAGGGTGTTAACAAACTGTAGCCTACCAGTGTTTTGTTGAAAAAATGTGACCATTTGCCCAATCATCCTAAAATCTCATAAGAAATGAGGCGGTGTTTGCCTTACCTTATACCATGCTATTATATTCGGTTCTGTTATGTAGAATACTATCATTATGTGATCTTGCAGACATTGGAATGAGCACCATTCTCCATTCATCACCAAAATACTGTAGCCTGTTCTCTGGGCAGCCGAACGAGTAGAGCAGAGACTGTGCGTAAAGTAGAGAATCTCAGAACATGCGCAGAACCTTCAGCCCTTTAGCTATTGGCAAGAGGGTTCCAGAAAATTCACACCCGTAGTCAGTTCGTAAAAACAAAAGAAAGGTGCAACCTGGACATCATCAAAGCACTCTGGTTAGGTCAAAGCTTGGTTCATTTCCGTGATACTTTTCCATTATAAATACTTAATTTAATTTGATTGGAAAAACCTTTTAGAAATTCTGTCCGAATCAAATCATTCAGGATAATGGAAAGAACTCATTCTTAACGCCTCTGACACAGGAGCCATTTATGAGCAATGTGTATCCATTCACTTACTACTATTTGGTCAGAGGAGGTCAGTGTTGAGTTTTAAAAAAAAGCTTCAACTGAGGAAGTGCTCTATTTATGTCTGCACCACCACTCTAAAACCACCTTGTTTGACCTAGTTTCTATAAAAACAGTATGTGGAAGACTAATAATGGCTATGGGCTAAGGCAGGCAGGCAGGCTGGCTGGCAAGCAGACAGGCTGACAGGCAGGCAGGCAGGCAGGCAGGCTGGCTGGCTGGCAGGCTGGCAGGCAGGCAGAGCTCCAATTAGATGATAGCTTGGTAAAATGGTAAAATGGAACATAATCTGGGGAATCTAAAACTAGCTTTCTTTAACATCTCTCTTGGAAAGGTATTAGGGAGAGGGACAGATGTTCATTTTGGGTCAAACCTTCACCTAGGGCAGGTGTGGGCAACTCTTAAGAGTGTGCTTTGTTCCAGCCTAACACGTCTACAGTAACTCAACGAATCAAGGTACTGTGATGAGCAGGCCTGAAGTGCTTTCATGCCAAATTCTGCCATATACAAACAGTGATATTAGTGACTCAGCTATGAGTTCTAGCCCAGCTCCGACCTCTCGATTTAACCTTGATCTGAAAGAACTTAAGATGGGAGAAATAATGCTCAAAAGAATTCCACCAAGCCTACCAGAGGGCAAGGCAATCCTTTACGATCTACATGAAGAACCTAATCATACAGGCTTCGGGTCAGTTTAGAACTAAGCATAAGAGTGTGGTGGAGAGAGGTACCAATACTCACTGAGTTGGACTGGGGCTGTCCTCCCTTTGATGCTCTGCTCTCATTGGTCCCCTGACCCGTACATCACCCCCAGAGCGGTACGGGGGCGGGGTAATGATGCTGGTTCCTTCAGGACAGAGCTCTTCCATCCCTGGATGATGCTGCTCCACTTCTAGAGCAGCATCAGAGAGAGTGAGAGACTTCAATATTAGGAAGGTGTTCCTAATGCTTGGCATAGTCAGTGTACATTTCTAGTTTTTCCACTCTGTCATTTGCTTAGAGTCAGCGAAAGCTGACAGTCAGGGAGCATCAGAAATTCCAAAAGCGATGGATAGAGCACTATATAATTGACATCGAGAAAATATAATGAATTTCAAGTGCAGCCCTCCAGACCTCAAGGAAGACCGAATGCGGCCTGCGGACCAAAATGAGTTTGACACTCCTGAGTTAGAGCCTTGTTAGGACTGAGACATTTGCATGTGATATGATACATTTTTGTAGAATGTTGTTTGTGAAACATGAATTTCTAGCTACATATATTTTTTTGTGGGGGGAATGTTGAGTATTTCTCATGCAATAGAGACAGAGAGAGAATTAGAGACAGGAGGGGAGGAAGCGTCAGAGAGATACAGAGAAAGACAGAGAGACAAAGAGAGAGACATAGACAGAGACAGGGAGAGTGAGAGAGACAGAGGCCACAGTGGGAACAATCAGATGCTTCACATATCCAATCATCCAGCCTGTGGAAACGGAGCGAACAGGCCTCGGTGGGATTACAGGGCTGGGGCTAGGGGATGTGTGTATGTGCTGACTGCAAAATCCCTGCTGGGACCTGGGTGCAGTACACACAAACACACACACACACACACACACACACACACACACACACACACACACACACACACACACACACACACACACACAGACAGACACAAACACACACACACACGTATGGATGCACGCTGACACATCACTGACACAAGCAGCATGGACTTAATTACCCATGAGGCCGTGCATTTACCAATGGCCACTAGGGAACTAGAGTAAGACTGAAAACATATTCAATTATAGATTATTTTTAAAATGTAATTTTCCTCTGAGATGCCCGTACCTTATACTGTTTAGACTATTTGAGTCAATGGTGACTGTGATCAGAGTCTGTGTCAGTAGTCAGGTACAGTTCAGGTCTAATCTTTATTTTTAAAGGAATACTTTGAGATTTTGGCACAGAGGCCCTTTATATACCTCCCCAGAGTCAGATGAACTCGTGGATACAATTTAATTTATCCCATTTTTATCCCTTTAACAACTGTTCTTAAAGGTTGTCTGACGGTAGTGAATAAATCCACTGCATTGGAATTCGCCTCCTTTGCTCTCAACAAGACATTTAACATCACCGCCCATTGATATGTAGATCATGCAGTCACCTTTGACCTCTGCCATTCGGATGAGCTGTGAATATTAGCAACCCATGTCGTTCTCACCAATCCGCTGTCCCACACACTGAGGTGCAGTATAGAAAGGTACAGTATATTAGGGCTCCCGAGTGGCACAGTGGTCTAAGGCACTGCATCTCAATGCTACAGGCGTCACTACAGACCCTGGTTCGATTCCAGGCTGCATCACAACCTGCCGTGATTTGAAGTCCCATAGGGCGGGGGACAATTGGCCCAGCGTCGTCCAGGTTTGGCCGAGGTAGGCCGTCATTGTAAATAAGAATTTGTTCTTTAACTGACTTTTCTAGTTAAATTACGGTAAAAGAAAAAAGATATGAACTATGCCTGTATGACTCAGTTGGTTGAGCATGGCGCTTGCCCCGCCAGAGTTGTTGGTTCGATTCCCGGCACCATCATCATTCAGGCATGACTGTAAATCGCTTTAGACAAAAGCATCTGCTAAATGCAATAGATATTATTATTTATCATTTAACTAGAGACAGCATCCAAGATGGACGCCCGTTGTTTTCAACGTAATCTACTCAAGTTTGCATACGCTGTTTCGTGGTTGTTGCCATCTTTCTATATCCGGTTTTACTACGCCTGCACTCTAGCACTCACACACCGGAGAGACAGCAGTATCGCGCGAGGCCACCCGGGAGGAGAGCTCTCTACTTTATAGTGTGTGTGTGTGTGTTTGTACATTGCAATGGACGTGTTTAACTATACTTGTGGGGACTTCAAGTAAACCAAAAATGTTGACCAACTGGGGACATTTTGTTATAGTCTCCACAAGGATAAACGTTATTTCTAGGGGATTTAGGGTGAAGGGTAGAATTAGTGTTAGGTGTGTCTGTGTGCGTGTGTATTTGAAGCTGACCTGGTGACGCAGGGTCCCCCATCTTCTCTACTGCTGTCCTAGCTGGCGATGGGGAGGTCTTCAGCAGGGAGGCAGGCCTGATACAGGGCATCATTGTGTCGGTGCTTGAAGTCAGCCCCAAAGAGGAACCATACTCCACGAAGTTCGCGCCGACAGAGTGCTTGTTCTGAGGGCTAGGTGCTGCCCCTCTCCCTTGGTCCCCCAAGGAGTTCTGGGGCAAAAGGCGGTACTGTGGTGAAGGCACGTGTTTGACCACTCGCTGGCCATTGGGTCGGCTCTTGGGTCCCGATTTCAGAGCTGATTTGATGGGCGTTGGGGAAGGGGGAAAGGGGGTGCCCTTGAGGCACGGGGGACTGTTTGTGGGTTCATCTGGGAGCGCAGGGGAGTGAGTGGGAAAACCCACCACCTTTGACTCTGGTTGCTCAATGGGGTACGGGTTGGGTGGCACCACCACAATACCATTGGTTGAGCTCATCGGTGCCAAGCTGTGATTGGGCCTGGGTGCTGGTGGCGTTGGTGTCATCGTGATGGGTGCTCCTTGCCCATTGATGCCCAAAAGCTCACCTCTCCTACTCCTCCTCTTCACCTTCATTGTCGACACTCGAACACTCCCACCACCTCCACCACCACCACTGCTGCTGTCCGTCTCTCCCGCCGAGCCGAGGCCCATCCCTTCGCTATCTGCCACATCGCCAGGGGTTACCTTCCCAATGTATGTCTCCTTGATCAGCTCGGTACGAACTGTCCGGCTGGGCTCGCTGGGAGCCACCCAGCAAGGCATCAGCACCTTCTCCTCCCCCTCTCTGTTCACCGGATAGTTCTGCCCTATTGGGGGTGAAGGGTTCTGATGGAGGTTCAGGTTCAGGGGTGAAAGGTTCGGATGGAGGCCTGGGTTCAGGACCCCTCCTTCAAGGAACGTCCCGCACGAGTTGCACTGCCTGTTAAGCGCCTCCTCTTGTGCCACCACAGATTTGAAATGGCTGCCACTGTTTAATTGGCCTTCCTGTGCCCTGTGGGCCTTCTTGTGCCCTCGCTCGATCACTGTTACAGTTCCTGGATCAGTGTCCCTCCGCCCATTGACATAGGAAGAGAGATTGGGCTTGGATATAAGAAGACCCTGGGCCCTCTCACCCGCCCTCCTTCTCTGGCGGAGCCTCTCCAAGTAGCGCACCTCCGCGTCTTTCTCCGACTCGTCCTCGAAGCGGACCCGCGTCGGTGATTGGCCGGAACGTCGGCGGGGGCCACAGGCCGAGTCGCTGCTGGAGGAGTCACTGAGGTTTCCCGAGAACGAGGTAACTGCAGGAACCGTCGCCGACGACACCGACTGGCTGTCCTTCCCCGCCAGCAGAGCCCGGTGCAAGGAAGCTCCAGCCGTCGACAGCTGCTCCCTGTGGATGGATGCACACACACACACATCCAGAAGGACACACAAACACACACTGGCACCACTGTGGTAAGGTAACACACAAACACAAACCCTAACCCGAAAAAAACTGAAACCCCATGAAGAAGCATTCAGCATTTTTCCTCCTAACACAGAGGATTGGTTGGATGCCTGTGGGATTCTTATCTATGTTCTGGCCCCTGTCTGTCCCAGCTGCTACATTCCCAACTCTCGCTAAGGGGAAGGTCATCCCCAGTATGGACGTCCTCTCTGTCTGTATCCAATCACATAGCCTCTGTTACCACAATAATGGACAGCTATCTTGAGTCGTATCCAAGAGATAGTGTATTTATTTACGCTATTGTTCATATACAACTTCATCTATAAACGTAAATGAGAAATGCATTTGGAAAAATGACCATGGAAATAAAGTGATTGACAGTTGTGAGCCCACACTGTTGGATGGTGGGGAACAAGATACTGCATGGCTGGCTAAGATTCCTCTGGGGAGCTGATGGGAGTATTGTACTGTGCTTTCCTTGTATGGACTCCTCACACACTGGGTATCTACCCCTGGGATTGTAGGAGGGTAACAGCTGGAAGTTGTGTAGCGAAGCATTAGAGGGAATCAGTCTTACCAAGCGTCAAATCACAACTAGGAAGCTCCCTCCAAACCAGAGATATTTCCAAATTAAATCAGACCCAACACAGAAACACCAAATGAATTGTTCTTATCCAATGAATAAACAAGACAACTTATGGCACCGCAATCACTTCAATCCAAATCACTTCCAATTGGAAGGATTTTGATAATAGTTGGCTGTCATTGAAGGGGGGGGGGGACGGGACGGGGGACAGGGGGGGGGGGCATTATTACATCATTTCTGTCATATCACCTAGTGGTTGGTCGGTATCCAAAAAGTCCCCTCCAATCATTGTAATCTGGAGCGAATGTTGATGCTGTCTGGTGATTGACAGCTGTATGAGGGAACATCCTGCCTTGGTCAGAGTGAATGTGCTGAGGTAATCAGTAATCACTGCTCTCGGACCATGATATTAGGATTGAGATTGGGGAGGTGTATAATTCCAGCTGGATTGCGTAATGCGTGTTGTGAAAATAGACGTATGAGAGAGAGAGAGAGAGAGAGAGAGAGAGAGAGAGAGAGAGAGAGAGAGAGAGAGAGAGAGAGAGAGAGAGAGAGAGAGAGAGAGAGAGAGAGAGAGAGAGAGAGAGAGAGAGAGAGAGAGAGAGAGAGAGAGAGAGAGAGAGAGAGAGAGAGAGAGAGAGAGAGAGAGAGAGAGAGAGAGAGAGAGAGAGAGAGAGAGAGAGAGAAGAGAGAGAGAGAGAGAGAGAGAGAGAGAGAGAGAGAGAGAGAGAGAGAGAGGATAGAAGAGAGGATAGAAGAGAGGAGAGAGAGAGAACCTGACATAGCAACCTAGATAACCCAATGCCCTAAACCAATTCCCCAATAGGTGGCCCGTGGGCCAAATTCTGCTCGTGGTTAAATTTATGTGCACCCCCTCATTTTCCATTTAGAATTGATTTATATCATTTGCTTTGTTGGACATAAGACTGTAAAATCACCAGCAAATCAGCTGTAAGTGATTTTAATTTAGGAAATCTGTTACCAATCTGTTCCCACGCATAAATAGATGTACTCAAGGCTTGAAATTATTCTGTTTTTGTCAAATACTATATATATGTTTGGGCTTCTTGCAGTCAATTTGCAGTGTACAAATGATTTATAACTACAGTACCAGTCAAAAGTTTGGACACGCCATCTCATTCAAGGGATTTCTTTGTTTTTTACTATTTTCTACATTGTATAATAATAGTGAGGATATCAAAACGATCAAATAACACATATGGAATCATGTATTATTCTAAAATGTAGAAAATAGTCAAAATAAAGAGGTGTGTCCAAACTTTTGACTGGTACTGTATGTTCCGGCTCCCCGACCATCTGCTTAACAACAACAACAACAACAACAACAACAAATCAGCTCCCAGCTGAATCCGCCAGCGCCTGCCCTAAACCATTATTATACACTTAATTAAAAAGCCTTGAAATTAGAGCAATATAAAAGTGTCTATTTACATATTGACGTTTATTACTATTTGAACTGTATCACCACCATAATTACTACTATAGTTTTCCAAAAACTACTATTTGAGGTATAGGCCAATGCTTTACGTTAGCTAATGACATACACATTCTCTATAGCTACTTATTCTAGAAGTATTTACCCAGCTGTACATGGAAACGGCAACTACATATCGTATAGGTATTGTGTAGTTACTAGTTAGATAAATGTAAATATTACATACATAGTACTACATAATGTAGCATCTATGTAACTAAAGTGTGACCCATAATAGATGTGTGACATATCGGCATTTAAAAATGAATAGAGGCCACTGCAAATAGAACATGCTACATTTAAAGCAGTAAATCCAATATGTGTCATATCACTACCACCTGTCGCAGCTTGCTACGCTGAACACGGTCAGTAGACAGACCGCGAGCGAGCCGCAGCACACTTTAACCGGCCAAACACAAGACAGCTGCCCCGGTTGCTCCGGCACAAAAGCCCACAGAGATTCACAGGCCCTGCTGGGCCCCACCGAACAGAAGGGAAGAAAAGGAGAGAGAAAATAACAAAAAAAAACGCTTTCTTCTTTGGCCTCGTTTTGGTTGGCTATGATGCTACAGGTGTCTGCTACAGCTAAGCTCTGCTGGTAAACAGACACGCACACACACCGACGACCCTCAAACCCACACACATAAACACACCCACTTGCGGAGCAGCAGACTTACGGGTTGTCCCTCTGGACGGGTAGGATGGTGTGGTCGGCCTTGAGTGGGAAGGAACGGGCCTTCATACGGGCTCTCTCCAGGAGCCGCTTGGCCTGCTCATGGCGCGGACTCAGCGGCAGGTCCTCGCTGGACACAAAGGCCCTGTCGGGCCGCACACACACACACACACACACACACAGGCAGGTTAGGGGGAGGAGGAGAGATGGTAGAGAGGCACACGTCAGCGCCTGTGCGGGAGAGACGCTCATAGAGAAGGGGATTAGGCCGAGCAGGCAGTCACTACTAATTAGGCTGACGAGGGGTGTGTGTGAATCAATGAGCTTTTGTGTGTGTGTGTGTGTGTGTGTGTATGTGCGTGAGAGAGTGTTTCTTTTCATAAGCTATTATCTTGTTTGCCTTTGCTTGTGTTTATGTGTGTATATTTGTGAATGCGGGAACGAGGGACTGTGAAACATTTTCCCAACCACCAAAATCACAATTACCCACAGTGCTCAGAGCTTTAACCACACAGCTGCCCATTCAATTTCAACACGACACCTGCTTAACAGGCACTCAATGGGAAAACAAATGAGTGCGTTTCAAATACTAGGTGCCTCACCGGAAAGCCTTTCTCCTGTGTTGAGTCTGTGACTGGGTACAGAGAAGAGAGATATGATCATAATCCTCTTTGGTGAGGAGGGTGGAGCTTTTAGTAACAGCTGTTATAAACACTGTGTCCCTGTCACTAATTGCAGCTTGGGGCTCTAACGCGGAGAGATACAAGAGCAAAGCGGTAGAGTCATTGGTGTTTGCTGGTGTCGTGAAAGCATCTGCGGTATCTTCTAGATGTATTAGAGCGGCAGTATTTAGGTTGGTGGTTTGGGTACCCAAATGGCATTTGTTTGTGATACATTCATATTTAAGCTATAGTGTAGAGGCGTAGCTGGTAAACCCAGATCCAGCTTTACTCTAACACAATAATCAGGTGTTTTAAAGCAGGGCTGGAGCAAACGGCTGCATACCCAGTAGCTCTCCAGGAGGTTCTACTATACCTTTGGCTGTGCTCGCTGTCTTGGAGGGAGATTCCTGAATCCCAGTCACTGTCATTCAGCGCAATGGAACCTATAGGGACATAAATAGACACTGTAACCAGGCAGACATAAGTATAATTTCCCTCCAGTATTGAAATGGCGTTGATTTCCTTATTTCTCTGGAAACTACAATAAAAAGTCATTAGCAAGAACCGTATTAAGTTGAACTATTTGTTTACTTTCCCTTTGTTTATATAAAGCATGATTCATTTAGCATTGTGGATGTTTGAGGCCATGAGAGTGAGGGACAGAGCAACCCACAGGCGGAAGACAACTTCTGTTTGTGAGACAGTTGCAATTAGACAGGCATTACATTCATTAAACATCTGGCCAGCAGTCAGAAATAGCCTATTACCTCCCTACCCTCTTTTTCCTCTCAAGATTTTCTCTCTACTTTCCGCTGTCATTTTGTTTTTAACGTCCTCACATTATGTTGACGTTTTTTTCCCCAACTCGTCACACACCTTGACCATGAGCTATGTGTTGAATGTGAACTGAGTGTTGGGGAAATGTACTCTACTCTAATAGAACAGGTCCTTCTCGGGTAAACCCCTTTACATCATTGAGGATTTAAGGGGTCTACACGCTGTGATTTTACTACGGTTATCACCCTAACCCCGAGCTGCACCACCGCTCACACATTCGCTAAAATAATCCATGGTTTTAGGTCTAGTGGGTGGCGTAGGCAAGTCAGTTTAAGAACAAATTCTTACATACAATGAAGCCTACCAAAAGGCAAAAAGGCCTCCTGCTGGGAGAGCTTCCTACTGCCTGAGTTATGTTGTTGATGTAAATTGATAAGAGCGTGGGGCCTAGGATTGAGCCTTGGGGGTACTCCCTTGGTGACAGGCAGTGGCTGAGACAGCAGATGTTCTGACTTTATACACTGAACTCTTTGAGAGAGGTAGTTAGCAAACCAGGCCAAAGACCCCTCAGAGACACCAATACTCCTTAGCCGGCCCACGAGGATGGAATGGTCTACCGTATCAAAAGCTTTGGACAAGTCAATAAAAATAGCAGAACAACATTGCTTAGAATCAAGGGCAATGGTGACATCATTTAGGACCTTTAAGGTTGCAGTGACACATCCATAACCTGAGTGGAAACCAGATTGCATACCAGAGAGAATACTATAGACATCAAGAAAGCCAGTCAGTTGATTATTGACAAGTTTTTCCTCACACTTTTAGTTCTTTACTGTACCTCTCCCATTGCACTGGGTCACCTCCTCGGCCCTCTGCTCCCTCTCCAGAGAGCAGAGGGCCGAGGCTTCAGAGAGCAGAGGGCTGAGGCTCACTGGCTCTGATCCCTGGCTCTTGTTCAGCATCTGCTTGAGGACGCCCCGATTCATCTCCACTCTCTCTGCTAGAGACATGGCACTCCCACTGCTGCACAGACTCTCCAGGCTGTCAGCCCTCCACAGGCCCCCCATTGGCCCCTGGGGACCCAGTTCGCCCATACACCGCCTCAGACCCTCCAGGCTGTCACGGCGTAGCAGCTCCCTGCCCACCCCGCCGTGGGCCCTGGCTTTCCTCTGCTGGCCCCCAGGGGCCCCGGCCAAAGACCTGTCTGGGACCGGAGGCGCGTCTCCGTTCAGCAGTAGCGTTTCAGGCCTGGTGGCCTTCCAGAACCCCTTGGGAGAGACGCAGGGTTTAGCCGCATTAGAAGCGCTAACATTATCCGCCAGGGGACTAGAGTTGGCGTTAACATCAGACAGGTTCTCCAGGCTGGAGCCCTCACCCTGTTCATGTGGGAGCACAAGCAGGCTGAAGTCCAACCCACCCGTCCCCACCCCCTCCATCAGGCTGTCTGGCACCACTGGGTGGAGCGTGGAACCCTGGGACTCTGCATCTTCGTCGCTACTACTTGAGCCCCAGCTCACCAGGACAGGACCGAATAGGGAAGAGGACACAGGAAAGGCCTTCTTATCCATGCCTGCCTTGAAAGCCTCCCTCCCTGCAGCCTTGTTGCGTTCAGACAGGGCCTTGACCTTGGACTGCAGGGCCGACACAGCTGAGCCCGGGGGCCCGGGCTGCTGCTGGAACAGGAGCTGGCTAAGGGGGCAAGGGGAGGGCGAGGTGGGGGTAGGGGTTGAGGTGGCAGGCTCCGGGCTGGGGCTGGAGGAGGGTTGGTCTTCCATGCCAGGTTGCAGGGTCTGGGGCTTGGCTCTCTGTGGCACACAGGGCATGGGGAGAAAGGAGTCTGCCATGGCTACTTTCTCCATGACCACATCACACCATCAGGGGAGCGTCAGAGCTGTGAAGGAGACAAGAGAAGAGATACAAGGGATTTTGGTGTCATTTTTTTTGCTGACTTAAAAGAGGGACTAAGAATATAGCGGTTGCTTTAGCGAGCAAATAAATAGTTCATGAACAATAATTGTCATTTTAAGGATGCATGAAATGGCAGTTTTTCTGAATGCCTTTCAAAATCATATCTGTACTTTCATATGACAAATAAATGTTAAATCAAGTTAGAATCCAAAAAGGCATACACCCTGAGAGGAAACTTACTTGTCCCTCAATAAAAAGGAGATCGCCACAAAGGACTTGTCTTTTTCCTGTATTTGTACAAGGTTTGTTAGAGGTTTTAAGACAGACCGGGCCTTTCTGTTAAGTAACATGGTGGGCAGACGTACAACATTGCCTGGCAGCTAATTACTTTGGCAACCCTCTCTGATATTCACGTTGAGGACCCCACTTTTGTCGCAAAGGGGTAAAAACAATTGCGGCACAAAGGCTAGCTAGCATCTTTAAAGAGGTCCCCCAGCAACCAATAAAGGATGTCACAAAACAGACCGAGAGCAAAGGATAACTACCACCTAGACAACATGAACAGTGTGAATTGTGACCGCCATCCTAGAAACTGTGGAAAGGTTTTTGGGAAAAGAGAAATCAAATAGGGTAATGTGTCGTATTGAGATAAATAATGTGGCATTCAAAGCTATAGAGAACTGCGGGAAAAAAATGTTTTACAGTACCCCTTTCCAAAAGAGATTGACAAATGTTCTCTCAACTCGAGGAGAGTTCTCTATTGGCATTCACAGCTTGTTTTTCCTCACTTACTATGCAGCCTCAAATCCACAGGAGACCTCTAACTCTAACTCAAAGCCAAACAGAATTAGACACACATCAACAAACATCTCAATCCTATTATTACTGGGTAGAGGTCAACGGTGTTGCAACCACTACATTTTTATAATTTTCTGCAGTAATATTTGATAAAACACTAGGCAGGATTTCTCAACAGTATGAGGGCCTCAATGGCTGGGGCCACTTGTACAGAACATTTCATCCTTGTGTTCTGACATCATCCTCATGGGTTCTGATAAATACAGTGTCCGTTGCTGTGTTAGCTTTTCATAACAACTCGGGTTAGTTTACCCAATGAGAAAAGGGACTGATAGGCATGTCATATTTTCCGGGCCCATAAATTACTTGCTACTCACCATACCCATATTCAGCTACCTTTCTCTGTAACCATACACTGAGTGTACCTTCCTAATATTGAGTTATTGAGTAGTGGATCATTCTTGATACACAGGGGAAGCTGTTGAGTGTGACAAACACAGCAGCGTTGCAGTTCTTGGCACAAACCGGTGTGCCTGGCACCTACTACCAATACCCCGTTCAAAGGCACTTAAATCTATTGTCTTGCCCATTTACCCTCTGAATCGCACACATACACAATCCATGTATTAATTGTCTCAGGGCTTAATAATCCTTCTTTAACCCGTTTCCTCCCCTTCATCCTCACTGATTTAACAAGTGACATCAATAAAGGATCATAGCGTTCACGTGGATTCACCTGGTCAGTCTATGTCAGGGGTGTCAAACACATTCCGTGGATGGGTCTTGTCACGCGCTGACCTTAGAGAGCCTTTTCATTTCTCTATTTGGTTAGGTCGGGGTGTGATTTGGGTGGGCATTCTAGTTTTTCTATTTCTTTGTTGTCCGGGTATGGTTCCCAATCTGTCTATCGTTGTCTCCGATTGGGGATCATACTTAGGCAGCCCTTTTTTCCACCTATGATTGTGGGATAATGTTTTTGCATAGTTGCTGTCTCCCCGCATTTGCCGTGCTAGAGTGAGGACGGATTGTGCCTGTTCAGCCAGGAAGGATTGTGCCGGTTCAGCGCTCCTGGTCTCCGGTGCGTCTCTTCAGCCCAGGATATCCTGCGCTGGCTCTGTGCACTGTGTCTCCGGTGCACCTTCACAGCCCAGTGCGTCCTGTGCCAGCGCCCCGCAGTTGCCGGGCTAGGGTGAGCATCCAGCCAGGGCGGGTCTCCATGGCCCAGTATATCCTGTGCCAGCTCCATGCACCTGGTCTCCTGTGCGTCTTCCCAGCTTGGTAAGCCCTGTTCCAGCTCCACGCACCAGGCCTCCAGTGCGTTTCTCCAGCCCGGTGCGTCCTGTGCCAGCTCTATGCACGTGGTCTCCAGTGATGATCCATGGCCCGAAGCCTCCAGTGATGATCCATGGCCCGAAGCCTCCAGTGGTGATCCATGGCCCGAAGCCTCCAGTGGCAATCCATGGCCCGGAGCCTCCAGTGGCGATCCTTGGCCCGGAGCCTCCAGTGACGATCCAAGGTCCGGAGCCTCCAGAGACGATTCAAGGCCCGGAGCCTCCAGCGACGGTCTGCAGCCTAGAGCCTTCAGCGGGGGTCCCCAGTCCAGAGGCTCCTGCAAGGGTCCCCAGTCCGGAGCCTCCTGTGAGGGTCCCCAGTCCAGAGCCTCCAGCGACGGTCTCCAGTCCGGCACCTCCAGCGACGGTCCCCAGTCTGGAGCATCCAGCGACGGTCCCCAGTCCGGAGCCTCCAGCGATGGTCCGGAGCCTCCTGCGAGGGTCCCCAGTCCAGAGCATCCAGCGACGGTCCCCAGTCCGGTGCCTCCAGCGACGGTCCCCAGTCCGGAGCCTCCAGCGACGGTCCGGAGCCTGCAGCGACGACGATCTACGGTCCGGAGTCCACAACGATCCACGGTCTGGTTCCTCCGGTGATGATCCACGTTCCGGTTCCACGGAAGCGGAGGGATCAGCGAGCTGAGCGGGGTGTACGTCCAAACCGGAGCCGCTACCGAGGCTAGATGTCCACCCGGACCCTCCCCAATGGAGTCAGGTTTTGCGGCCGGAGTCCGCACCAAATATTTCTCTATTTGGTTAGGTGGAGGTGTGATTTGGGTGGGCATTCTAGTTTTTCTATTTCTTTGTTGTCCGGGTATGGTTCCCAATCTGTCTATCGTTGTCTCTGATTGGGGATCATACTTAGGCAGCCCTTTTTCCCACCTTTGATTGTGGGATGTTGTATTTGCATAGTTGCTGTCTAGCCCTGCAGAACTTTACGTTTGGTTTTGTATTTTGTTGTTTTGTCGGAGTTCAGTATTAAAAATCATGATCACTTTCCACGCTCGCTGCGCTTTGGTCTCATTCATCTTAAAACGAACGTAACAGGTCTAGTGTCTGCTGGTTTTAGTTTTTTCCTTTCAATTCAGCCTCAGACAAGTAGGTCAGGGGAGTTCCTTACTAATTAGTGTCCTTAATTAATCAATCAAGAACAAGGTAAGAACGAAAACTCGCAGACACTCAGCCCTTCGTGGAATGAGTTGGACACGTGGTCTATGTGATGGAAAGAGCAGGGGTTCATAATGTTTTGTGCACTCAGTGTACAGTTTTTAGGCATTCAGTCCACAGGAGTGTTTATTACTGGTAGCAAGGTGACATCATGAAATTCAATCCAGGTTCATCAAACAAACCCTAACAGTACCATGCTTCTCAAGACGCAGGTAGCCTGCAAACACTGACAGCTCACGAGACAGTGTACTCACATTAGAGAAAAACACACTTCTGTTACCTGACAAGATATACAGTGAGCTCCAAAAGTACTGGCACAGTGACACTTTTTTTTTTGTTTTTGCTCTGTACTCCAGCACTTTGGTTGTGAAATGATACAATTACTCCTCCTGTCTCACCCTCCAGTATTTATGCTGCAATAATTTGTGTCGGGGGGCTAGTCTGTTATATCTGGAGTATTTCTCCTGTCTTATCCGGTGTCCTGTGTGAATTTACGTATGCTATCTCTAACTCTCTCTCCCTTTTTCGCTCTTTCTTTCTTTCTCTCAGAGGACCTGAGCCCTAGGACCATGCCTCAGGACTACCTGGCCTGATGACTCCTTGCTGTCCCCAGTCCACCTGGTTGTGCTGCTGTTCCAGTTTCAACTGTTCTGCCTGCGGCTATGGAACCCTGAACTGTTCACCGGACGTGCTACCTGTCCCAGACTTGCTGTTTTCAACTCTCTAGAGACAGCAGGAGTGGTAGAGATACTCTGAATGATCGGCTATGAAAGGCCAACTGACATTTACTCCTGAGGTGCTGACCTGTTGCACCCTCTAAAACCACTGTGATTATTATTATTTGACCCTGCTGGTCATCTATAAACATTTGAACATCTTGGCCATGTACTATTATAATCGCCACCCGACACAGCCAGAAGAAGACTGGCTACCCCTCATAGCCTGGTTCCTCTCTAGGTTTCTTCCTAGGTTCTGGCCTTTCTAGGGAGTTTTTCTTAGCCACCGTGCTTCTACACTTGCATTGCTTGCTGTTTGGGGTTTTAAGCTGGGTTTCTGTACAGCACTTTGTGACGTATAAATACATTTGATTGATTTGATTGAATTACTACGAGGTTAATGTGCAGACTGTCAGTTTTAATTTGAGGGTATTTTCATCCAACTATTTAGAAATTACATCACTTTTTGTACATAGTCTGCCCATTTTAGGGGACCATATGTACTGGGACAAATTCACTTATACAGTATGTGTATTGAAGTAGTCAACAGTTTATATTCCTAGCACACAATGATTACATCAAGCTTTTGACTACAAACTTGCATTTTCTGTCTGTTTGTGCATCTGTAACTTTCTCACTCATCATTATTCACGATGTATTCAGGACTATCCGTAATCGTGGTAGCATCCACATCCACATATTATTTTCTTATTTACAATAAAAGTGACTCCAAAACGACACAATAGATTACTTACCATTAATTACTATTGGGCACAACATAATCTGAAACAACCAAAGCAAACAGCAAAATGCATCCAACAAGTTTGCAGTCACAAGCTTTAATACTACTTTCATACACATAAGTGAATTTGTCCCAATACTTTTCTATCATTTCAAATCCAAAACACTGGAGAACAGAGCCAAAACAACGTTTGGAGTTCACTGTGTTGCCCCTATGACTGAGAAACCAGGTGAAGGAGGTTGACACAGATGTAAAAGGTTTCCTCGTGAGGGGCTTTGCAGAGAAAGTCATTTGATTTAAATTAGTGTGTGCTTAGTAAGGAAGGCTCCCTGCCAAGTTAACACCACCCACAAGCCTCAACTGTCAAGTACTCACAAACATCCCCATTCTTAACCACACTCACTATTATTTACCCATTGAATTTAATTTAATATAGTGTAGAGAGAGAGCGAGAGAGAGACAGCAAGAGAGTCATCAAGGGAAAGGGAAGAATTAGGGAAGCTTGACAGAAGGACCCTACACAATGCCACAAGGCTATAATGTAGGATACCACATAGCACAGTACAACACCACCAGGAAAATATTTGTTATAGGCAATTCCACGGTAACAGATCGATGCTGACTCTGATTTTTCACAAAAGTATGCCAAACAAAAACCATTGATTGCAAAGTTATACAAACCATACAACTCTGTACAGTACAGCACAGTACAATAGAGTAGAGTACAGTACAATACAGTACAGTACAGTACAATTATACTATACTCTACTCTAGTGTGCTCCACTGTACTTAACTCTAATGTACCATGCTCTACTATACGGTGCTGTCCAAACTTGTGAAACAGCCGTCTATGATTGGTTCAGATTTGGACTGACCAAATTTCAACATCCATGGATATCCGGTGTCGGTTGGTGCTCAGTGGGTGAGAGGGCTGGTTACAGGAAATGGAAAGAGAGGGGGCTCATGGGTAGGTGTCAGTAAGAGCCGGGAGAGGTGATATTAACTGGAGAGCGAGAGAAGAGAGACAGGGAGAGAGAGGGAGGGGTTGTCCAGACTGTTTAAACACTCTTGCTTTAACCACCAGACGACAGAAAGAGAAAGAAAACAGTTATGAGTTGAACGTAACATTATGCCAGTGGAAGGGAGGGAGGACAGTAGCGGGAGACCCAACTGTGGTTTGTGAATACTATAAATTCCCATTGTAGCGAATTGAGTTTCAGTCATTCTGTTACAGATTTTTTTTTTTTTGGTCCTTCTGTTACCGATTTAACAGAATGACACATTTGAATCACTTAATAAATCATAAACCAAATTGTTATTAATAACAATATAACAACTTGGTTGGTCTACCTTTACTTGTTACTTCTGTGAACTTTGATTATCCTCCCTCCTCATGATGGAGAGAAATTCAAAAATATGTTCAAGGTGCTACACATTGAATTTTTGTATTGTAATTTCAGAAAATGTCCATAATATATCTCCAGTAATATTGGAATGATAGTGTTTCACAATATTACTTACCCACCAGTGTTGTGTTTGGCTGTGATATTAACCTCTTGATTTCTCCCGCCAGAGTGGCATCTGTGTTCAAAATGTGAAACGCTGTTTTGACTTTGTGGCTGGGTTATCTACTGGAAATTGGGTCAAGCAGCCAATGTAGAAGTTGCTCTGTCATTTCATGGCTGCTGAAATTCTACACTGTTGGCTCAATTTCAGTTTATGTGAGAAAACAAACACTGAAAAGTGTAGGATATCATTGTACCATCTAAATCGATGTGAAATATATTTTCAACAACAAAAAATATAGTTTTTTTCAAGCGGTTTGAAGCTGGTCGACCTCAACCGAAAGTAAAAGGCTCAAGCGCGAGTCTTCGTCATGTTACGAGGAAAAAGGATGCAGGGGAACGGGAAATTTGTTTTGAATGCAGCCTAGTGCTGTTGCAATTCATCTAGCTTCCACGTAGGGGAGAAATTCTAGGTGTAGTGCCTTTAAAGATATGTCGTTTTTTGGTAACAGAATAACAAGACACTAGATATTATTTATTAAAGCTGCAATTGACTGTAAAAGGTGATACACGTATATATATCTTAAAGGTGCTAGACAGGATTTTTATCATTTCTGTATATCTGCAGTAATATTTCTTAAAGCGGCAATCAGCAGTAGAAACAATTACAAAGCGTTGTACCAGCCTCTGTTTCTGAACAAAGCTGAGGGATGGGACTGGAGAAATGCAACCACTCTCAAATTCAAAAACAGAGCCATTAATGTAAGGACGGACCACCCATGATATCAAAATGATAGTTTTAACCATGTTTAGAGGGTATAGTGTTTGCTTACATGTATTGGAGTAAAACAAGCTTATATTTGGGGTTCTGCTGAGGTACGAATGTTGAACTAAGCTCACGAGGCATTTATAAGTTATATTCGTCAAGAATCAATGGGTACAAAGAAAGACGTAGCAACAGCTGATTGCCCCTTTAAAACTATACAGAAGGCCAATCATTTCTGCAAAACTAAATATAAGTGTTGATATCAGTTGGCAGGGGTCTTTGCTTCAACATGATTGTGTTTTTATGTATTTATAATACCTTTTAAGACGTTTTATGCTTGATGATTAAGACCCCTTTTCCATCTGTTTGACCAGAAATCAAGGCCTCTGCTTATTCCTATTTTTTTGGATGGAAAATGGTTGGGAAATATATATACAGTAAGCCTTAAAACCTCTTAAGGATCCCGCCCTTTTTTTCAATTTTCGCATAAAATGACATAGCCCAATCTATCTGCCTGTAGCTCAGGCCCTGAAGCAAGGACATGCATATTCTTGGTACCATTTGAATGGAAACCCTTTGAAGTTTGTGGAAATGTGAAAGGAATGTAGGAGAATATAACACAATAGATCTGGTAAAAGATAATACAAAGAAAAAACAACCATTCGTTTGCATTTTTTTGTACCATCATCTTTGAAATGCAAGAGAAAGGCCATAACATATAATTCCAGCCCAGGTGCAATTTAGATTGTATCCACCAGATGGCAGGAGTGTATGTGCAACGTTTTAGACTGATCCAATGAACCATTGCATTTATGTTCAAAATGTTGTATCAAGACTGCCCAAATGTGCCTAATTTGTTCAAAATGGTGCACTCTCCTCAAACAATGGCATGGTATTCATTCACTGTAATCACTACTGTACATTTGACAGTGCGGTTAGAATGACAAAAATTTAAGCTTTCTGACAATATCAGATATGTCCATGTCCTGGCAAACATTCTTGTTACATACAACCTCATGCTAATCGTATTAGCCTACGTTAGCTCAACTGTCCTGTTGAGCTAGGACACCAACCCCGAAGAAGTGAAAAAAAATAAATATTATATACTATATTTGACACCAAATTTGTTGTGCCCCACAAACTTCAAATGTAAATGCACATGGGGCTTTTTACATGGAAATGCCCTCATGCACTTGATTAACTGGAACCTGACATAAAAAGTCACACACAGCTTTGATTGGGATTGTGTTGAAAGTCTTTAAAAATAGTAACTTATTAAAGGTGTCTTGTCAGACCGGTCTTAAACCCCTTCAACTCTCTACTGCCTCTCAAGAAAGACCAGAGCCCATATTCACATATTGCCTCAGAGTACGAGTGCTGATCTAGAATCAGTTTTCACCTTTTGATCATAATTAATAATATTTCACGGACGGACGGACGGACGGGGCTTGATCCTAGATCAGCACTCAGAGACACTTCATGAAATGGATACTACGCCGTAGGGTTTTAATCATCACAGATTCAGTCAGGAATGCAGCTGCTGTCTCCAAATTCCAGGGAGTGACTAAGGGACGCAGAGAGCATGTTAGAGGTTATAAGGCTACACTTCCACACCAACTTTGTACTTCACAACCACTGAGCTTGTGTTGAAATGCCTGCAGTCACTGAACCGCAATGCAACAAGGTCAACATGTGAGACTAAGGGGAGAAGGAAACCAATTGCTTCTGCGAGACTGGGTTTGTTCTATAAGGAGCTGTTTTAGAATACGGTAATTTATCTGAATTTCCTCTGCCGACCTCACCTCTACTGAAATGCTACTAGGTTTCTAATTCACATGCAAATATGGTGGCCACAAAGGATGTAATAGATTTTGGCCTCTCCTGCCTGTATTTGAATTCGGACAATAGATGACACCCCAGATGCCATGATCAATAAATTACATTGAATGCTTAAGTTCCAATTGTCATTGAAATAATTATAGTTGGTTTCTTCCTTTGTTTAGGTAAGAGAGAGAATAGTCCCTGAGAGTGTGAAGAGGAAAAAGTTCTTACCTCTCTCCCTCCATTGGTGTTCAGAGACTGAGGTATCTCTGCCTGCTCTGGCCTCCTCTCCCAAATGCCATCCTAAAATCTGTGAAAGCTCAGCCCAAAATTTTCTCACTGTTATTTCAGCGACGCCTTCTATTTTGAAACAACCTTCCCCTTCCCTCCCTCCCTCCCTCTCTGTCTTTCTCCAGCTGTGTTGGGGCAGTTCAAGTGTGGGTCTCGTCTCTACTGAGCACTCACTCTCCCTTTAAGTACACAAATCTGGGAGTTTCACCAACCTTCTCCTCCCCTCAACAGTCCCTGCTGCCAAGTATCCAGTTCCTCTCCCCTCCTTCCTCTGATAAAACATCTACAGCAGGCAGTGGGCAGCAACTGACTGTAAAAGGTGATCCACATGTGTGGAAACCTCAGGGTTGCTTCAGGAGACAGTCTTGAGCAGCTGGTAGAGGATTGGACACAGAAATTCTTAAACGCAACACAAGGGTAGCTCTATTGGTGGAGGGGCTGAAACTCCGCCCACTGTGGGCAGAGTCTAGTAACTTTACCCTTGAATTTGAGAGAGAGAGAGCGAGAGAGAGAGAGAGAGAAAAAGAAAAAGAAAGGTAGCAAAGGAATCTTAAATGCAGAGAGCAGAGGAAATGCACGAGTCTCCAGGCTCATATTCCAGCTGGCTCAGGAATTTTCTTTGTTGATTCTCGATTTGGACTCGGTTGATTCGTCACTCTCTGCCCTCCACCTCATATGTTACTGATTGTCAGATAAAAAAAATAACAAAGGAATACTTTGACATTTAAAGATATCTTTTAACGTGCAAAAAGGTTCACTAGATAATAATTGTGTTCTCATGTTTATTTTTCTTTCAGGGGGAATTTTTGAATCCCCAAGGTCTCCCAGGCCTGTTTTGAAACAGGGCCATAATAATCGAAAACATTGGGGAAGATATTTAACTTCATACACTGCTAGATCCAAGTTAGTCTAACTGGAAGTCCTCCTGACTTCAGAGTCTGGAAAGACTGTTTTTATGTTGTCTTTACGATGCGTTGGTTGATACCATTCCATTCATTACACTCCATTTCAGCCATTATTATGAGCTGTCCTCCCCTCAGCAGCCTCCACTGCTCAAACACTCACAGGCACATCCACACACATCCATATTTCTAATTGAATATTGTATTAACAAACAACCTCCTGTCCAGATCAGTGAGTCACAGCTCTGCCCTCGCTGAGCGGTCAAGTGGGTCGCGTCAGCCAAGCTAGATCCAAGTACCCAGACCTGAGAAAGTCAAGCTCGGAAACTGAGGAATGTAATCACAATCTCACAGCCGTATGAAAAATGTCTCTCCTTCCCCCCCAAATAAGTTACCCTATTTTCAGAGCTGAAATGTGATTTGCTCAATCCACCCCTTCCTCCTTTTGAACAAGACCTCTATTGTGCTGTAACTCCCATTTGTAACATACACATCTAGGACCACCATGAATTGGCCCAGGACTATGTCTATGCCTCATAAGTACTGTAAGTATGGCCCAAAGACGAATCTCCACCTTGGGATAAAGCCAACATATGTGTCTGGTGTTTGTTTACACACTGTCAGTCTGAGTACCGGACTGGTAGTGTAATGGCGACTATCTCAGTATTTTTTTAAAGCAACAGTTTATGCCTGTGTTTCCTGAGTTGACAGGGTTCTCTGAGTAATGCAAGACTATGAGCTCATTTCTGCCAGTGGGCTGGAGAAATAGTCCAGTTTAGCCAGAGAAAAAGTAGTCGACAGTGTCTGAAGCTTTCATGTTGAAACACTGCTTTTCAGATTGTTGGGGGTTTCAAGGAAAAGCAGAATTGCAGTGTCTTGCAGAGATGATATTAAAAGCCTTGCTAGCCAGACATAACTGTATGCATCTGACAGCCTTAAAATGCCTATGGGAGTAGACAGTCGAGGATGCTCTGATATCGGAGTTTTTCATCAAGACTGAAGAAGTGATTGACCCTGAGCACAGATCTAGGATCCCCTTACATTGTTACAAACCTGACCTCTCAAATCCTTACTTTTTCATTACACATTGATGACAACAGGTGTTCTGGATCCCAACAATCATCAACTATACTCTTTACACTCACTGAGCAATTTAGGCCAAATTCGAGACAAAAATATAAAAGTGAAATATAAAATAGTTTTAAAAAAGGATGAGGCAATACATACTGTACATCCAGTTAATAATGTGAAAAAGTGAGAAGTTACCTATTTATGCATTTCTTCAGTGTGCTGATTTCCCTGATGAGATGCAGGTTCAAATCCTCAGGCTCCATGACTGTCTAAATTCCCCAAATATCTCACTAAACAGAATGGGGTACCTCAATCATCTTCACATGTGAAATTCCTCACAGTACTCCTTCCTGTCCCCCGCTCTCTGTCACACAGTCTCTCTCTGCATATCAACAATTGGTTTGGATTGTTAATCTCCTCTGAACTGAAATGGATTAGGGCAAAATGAATCCATGACGGCCAGCCATTGGCTAGACGCTGTTGCAATCACTTCAACCTGGAACCCATTGGTCTCAGCCAGCATGAGTGAATGAGGCATGGACGGACTAGAGATTATTTCTATCAGGGTCAAAATGAGTTCTACTGAGTCAAATGTGTGATGATGTCATGTCAAACCCCTTGCTGATCCCAGCTGATGTTTGGGTGTACAGGGGAGCAGGATTACTTACGGCCAATTCTGTAATAGCCTAAATTCTGTCAGACCAAGCTCTTGTGCAAAGTCAATATTACATTGCTCTTTCCTGAATACCATCATGACAACCCTTCAAGCAGGATGGAGCATCACTGTGCATCTGTGAATGGTGGTCATGTTGGGAAAAGCCCTTCTGTGACTGGTACTATCTACAAATTAAAAGCATCGTGTGAAAGATTAGGTTTGAAAATGATACTGATGTTTGTGGTTGATTTGATGTGGCATAGTAATTTTGTTTGCCTGCCGTGCTTCTGTCAATAAAGATGGGATGTCTGTGGCATAGCAAAATGCCTGGGTGTATTACTGTATAACCTGGTATAATTGCGCCCCCTTGTGTTTTTGTTTTTGTTTCATTCAAATGGCTGTCAGTATCAAAAACGTAGCTCATCGTTGCAAGACTTGATGTACGGTGTAGCATATAGCATTATCGCCATTTCATATTCTTTGCAACCTCAACAAGACTCGTGTACTGCATCGCCATTACGATAAAAGGACTGGGTGGGCTGAGCGGGTGATATTGTCAGCTCCTCTGATTGGAGCCATGGCAGCCATGAAACGGAGCTTTCTATTGGCTGGATTTCATGCCCCGCCATTGGAACCTGGAAACAGCGCCATAATCAATTACGTTTGATTTATCGCAAAGGACGTTTGTGTTCTGCGTTTAGCTAGCAATGCGGAAAGGGATTCATTCGATGCGACGATAGGTCGCTGCCAAGTGAAGTAAAAACATATATATAACGAAACAAGACCGAGAAAGTGTGGATTTACCGCGGATATGACTACTTTGATGTTGTCGCGGAGGAAGTCTTAGTTGAGGGACAGCAGCTTGAAGACCGTTCTCCGAACATTTCAGACAGCCATCACGACTCGGTGGCACGCCAACCCATAAGATCGCTAGTTCGTTAACTGGCTACGTTTGGTGAAGAATATTACTGTATGTGCTATGGTCACAAATTGGACTGACATAGGTAACGGGGTTTTTGAGCTAACGTTAGCTAGGTAGTTACAGCAACGTTAGCTAGCTGTCCCATTTTCTAAACTTGCCAGGTGGCTAAAGTCCTTTTAACTAGCTAACTGCAGTAGCTAGCTAATGTTACGTTGCCAGCTAGTATTTTGGTGTCAGTGAATTGCTTGAAAATGTGCATGGTGTCATGCACACACATTTAGATTTTACCCGGTGTTTGGCCTTGACATAACGATGTCAAAGTGTTGGTCTCAGAGTCATAGCCAGTTCTTGTTGACAGAACAACGCCTTTCCTGTCCACAGACGAGTGTTCAGGTGAATTTGAAAGGCTTGCCATCTCACGTCTTGGACAATGTTTACAAACCAGATAATCTGAAGATGGCAACAAGGTATGTACATGTTTCCTTTGCATATATCAAACCTGTTACATTTCTCATTTATTTCCTAATAATTCCAATACAATTACATGTCCCACTGGAAAGTTTGTCTGACAGTATTTGACATTGTTAACCATACCACAGGTCACCAGAGAATGCGCTTGCTGCCCTCACCTTCCCCAAATCCAAAGTAGCCCTATGGGACCCCACACCTAATGGGGATGTGGTTAGCCTCCACCTCTCCTATTACAGGTAGACTACTGGGTTCTCTTTGACAGTGACTGCTTAGGATGCAGCACAGTAGTACACAGTGGCTTTCTCATCTCCAGCCCATCATCTGTACTGATTTGAGAAATCTTGGCCGGATGTAAGCAATATGTCAGGCTTGCTTTCATCTGCTTAATTCTCTCCAATCAGTTCAGTTGAAAGAAAGGATACGAGGGAGACTATTGAAACACAACCTGTGATTTGTTATTTGGTCATGTTCTGCCTTCACTACTTGAAAACCTGTTTACTATTGAACAGAAATCCCCGGCTACTTCTTGTGGAGAAAACTCTTCGCTTGGCCCACCGCCATGCTCGACAGAGTAACAAGCCTGAGTTCAGCTGTTACTTGCTGGGGACTATTGCTGTGGATTCTGGTGAGAAGTATTATTTTTTTCATGACAAATATTGAGAAAGAAAAGAGCAAACATGTTTTTAGATGGAAAATAATTATTTTATACTCATGATAATGATTGCTTGGATATGCTTGCTAAGTAAGTACTCTTTAAGTTTGACAATTTTTTAAAATTTAAACTGCCCCTGTGTTCTCTCTCCACACTTTCTCCAAGATGAAGAGGGTGTGACTTTGACACTGGACCGGTTCGACCCAGGCCGAGGGCAGCCTGGCTCCTCTGGAAAGGTGCCCACTGCCCTGATGCCCGGGGACGTCCTGGTGCCCTGTGTGCTGGAAACACAGGGGGTCTCTGCTACAGACACCATGGTTCACTCGGCAGAAGTCTTCCACATCTCTTTTAAGGTAACATGAATATGTTAATGTCTGCACTGAAAGTAAATGTCCTCTTATTACTCATATAACACTGTGCAACTATGTATTGTGTGAATAGTATGATGAAGAAGTTGGTTTTATGAGGATGTTATGAAATGAAGGTTAGGCTTACCAGAATACGAGCAATAACCATACCATTTTTAAAAACTTTAACCTTTATTTAACTAGGTAAGGCAGTTAAGAACAAAATTCTTATTTACAATGACAGCCTAGTGAGTTAACTGCCTTGTTCAGGGGCAGAACGACAGATTTTTACCTTGTCAGCTCGGGGATTCAATCTAGCAACCTTTCGGTTACTGGCCCAACGCTCTAACCACTAGTTACCGTATTTTCTTACAATGCTGTGTTTTCTAACTGGAATTTACATTGGTCCCAACTGTAGGTTAAGTTCAACCCACCCTCTTAACTGCCTAACGAGATGGCCCACCTCTTCTGTTGCCTGGATAACAGAAGGAGCATACTCCCTCTACTCCTAAGTTGGCAGTTATTGCAACCTGTCAGCAACAGGTGTTGCTTATTACTGAACCCAGGGCTCCAGACTGTGACCATTTAGTCATGTTTAGCTTTTAATTGGTCAAATTGGTGCAAGCTGCACTTTCTACCTGGTCACCTCAATCAAAACAACCTATTTTTGGGGGCAGATAAAGCCATGTTTTGGTCCAACCGTGAAGTGCGTTATTCCACAGATGATCCATTCTATTGAAAAGATACTCCAGTGCAGGGGTATTCAACTTACCCTACGATGAATAGATGGACAATTTCTGGGATCTTTTATTTCAGCTCATGAAACATGGGCCCAACCCTTTACATGTTGCGTTTTTATATTTTTGTTCAGTGTATTTAAGTTGGTTTCCTCTCTCCTTGCTATTCTTAGACAATTAAAACAAGAGCTGTTTTCTCATCTCCTAACTCCACTGCTGCCTCTGCCACATTGTTCTCAACACCAATATGCTGGGTAACTTTGCTATTATGCACATAGCAACATGGTCTAGGAAAAAGCGGCAATTCAACAATGCGCTGATGTTTCGGAACTGTGGACAGAGGCCACTATCCAACGTGGGAGAAAATGCATTTGTTATAAAATATAATTTTGATTAGTGTTCTTATGTAGTATAACCATGTACATGTTTTAGTGATGGACTGTGCCATCCCCATGTGCGAATCAGACTGGTGTCTTGTACACATGATTCTATTTTTTAGCTAAATGCTCGGCTAAAGAAATCTTTGTCGAAAAACAGCCTATCGACCAAACAATCGACCAGTCGACTAAATGGGGTCAGCCCTAGTAATTAGAACAAGTAGTTTTGCGTCATACCATACAATATAACTGAAAAGGTTAGTGGCACCAGTGCCACCAGGGGAAACCTTTGATCCAGTGCCCAGGAACTGCGACCGTGGAATGTGCTCAATTTAAACAGCCCTAAACTATGTCGCCATCCTCCCTCCCACCCTACCTGTTCAGATGCTCCAGCACTGCTGCAGCAGCCGGGAGTCCCTGGACCTGTCTAAGCTGCTGGCCCTACGAGCCCACCTCAGCTGCTTCCAACAAGGTGACAGTCTGGGCTTCTGCCTGCGCTGGGCCGCCACCGCCCCCGGCAACACGCTGGACGCTGTGCCCGTCCGGCCTGTGCCCATCATCCCCACCGCCTTGGCCAGGAACCTGAGCAGCACGGCCAGCCTCACCCAGCCGCTACACAGCAGCGCCAGCCGCAAACAAGGGTAAGGATTAAAGCCATAACATGGAATAACATATTAAACAAGTCATGCCAATCATTTATTTTTATCGCTGTGTTATTAATTAATGCCTCTGGTCTACATTTTGTTCAGCTTTCTGACCATGGATCAAACCCGGAAACTGCTGCTACTACTAGAGTCTGACCCGAAGGCCTACACTCTTCCACTGGTCGGAGTGTGAGAAAGCCCTCCATTGACATTATATTTTTCGGCCAACATATGTTATTATTTTGGATGTGCGGGCTTGGGGGGACTCCATTCATTGGAGATAATCTGATCCACAAAAGGATTTATCCTTCCTTATAGTACTCAAGCTGTTGTTGGGTGTGTGTGCCACCTCATTAGCAGTAGTGTACAGTTTGGTTGACGTGCTTGTGGTGTTGTCTGTGGCAGATGGTTGAGTGGGGTCACCCACATCTACAACCCCCAGGTGTGGGCGTGGTGTCTGAGGTACCTGTTCAGCTCCTCCCTCCATGACAAGTGAGTGGGATGCCCATCTGTTCACATATTCCAAATAGCACTCTGATTGTCATTTCTCACTTGGCTGAAGGTAGTCTGGCTCCATACTCTGTGCTGTAGCCAACTGTTTTGTGGTTGTTATCCCAAACATACAGTAACGAACACAGACGTTGGTTGAAGCACAACTGAAGTGGGCCTGCAGGCTAGGCACTTTGTAATAACGTTCATGAATAAGCATGAATCAATTATGCTTCTAAATTATTATAAATGTTTATGAATTATGGTTTCTATGCTTAAGATGTTTATTTTTTTTTACCAAATCATGAAATATTTTTAGTCCATCGGTGCTTATTCATGAAGGTTAGCTTTAGCTGTACAGTGCAGTCAAAGTTTTCAGACCCTTTGACATTTTCCACGTTTTGTTACATTACAGCCTTATTCTAAAATGGATTATATATTTTTCTTTACTCATCAATCTACACACAATTCCCCATAATGACAAATTTATTACAAATAAATAATGGATACCTTATCCAAGGAATTGTCTGTAGAGCTCCGAGACAGGATTGTGTTGAGGCACAAGACTCTTCCTAGAGCTGGCTGCCCGGCAAAATTGAGCAATCGGGAGAGAAGGGCCTTGGTCAGGGAGGTGACCAAGAACCCTATAGTCACTCTGAAAGAGCTCCACAGTTCCTCTGTGGAGATGGGAGAACCTTCCAGAAGGACAACCATTTCTGCAGCACTCTACCAATCAGGCCTTTATGGTAGTGTCCAGACGGAAGCCACTCCTCAGTAAAAGGCACATGACCGCCTGCTTGGAGTTTGTCAAAAGGCACCTAAATGACTCTGACTGAGAGAAACCAGATTCTCTGGTCTGATGAAACCAAGATTGATCTCTTTGGCCTGAATGCCAAGTGTCACAGCTGGAGGAAACCTGACCCCATCCCTATGGTAAAGCATGGTGGCAACATCATGCTGTGGAGATGTTTTTCAGCGGCAGGGATTGGGAGACTAGTCAGGATGAGGGGAAAGATGAACAGAGCAAACTACAGAAAGATCCTGGATGAAAAACTGCTCCAGAGCGCTCAGGTCCTCCGACTCGGGTGAAGGTTCACTTTCCAACAGGACAACGACCCTAAGCACACAGCCAAGATCACTCAGGAGTGGCTTTGGGACAAGTCTCAATGTCCGTCAATGGTCCAACCAGAGTCCGGACTTGAACCCGATCAAACACCTCTGGAGAGACCTGAAAACAGCTGTGCAGCAATGCTCCCCATCCAACCGAACAGCTTGAGAGGATCTACAGAGAAGAATGGGAGAAACTCCCCAAATACAAGTGTGCCAAGCTTGTAGTGTCATACATCTCTGCCAAAGGGGCTTCAGGAAGGTACTATGTAAAGGGTCTGAATACTTATATAAATGTGATATCTGTGTTTTTATACATTTGCAAACAATTCTAAACTTGCTTTTGCTTTGTCGTTATTGGGTATTGTGTGTGTGTATATTGTCCCCCCCCCCATCAATGTAATCCATTTTAGAATAAGGCTGTAACGTAACAAAATTTGGAAAAAGTCAAGGGGTCTGAATACTTTCCGAATGCACTGTACATGTGTAGAATAGGGATTTGTCAGACAGCTCTATTCATGAGATTTCTATCTGCAACGTTACACAACATTTTCACACCGTTGCACTTCAATGGAATACATCAATCAGTGTTCTTATTGGTTCAGTTGGGCAACCTTCTCGCTTCAAAATGTTTTAATGAACTTACCCCTGATTTATTGGTGTGTTCCAGGGTGATGTCTGAGGGCGGTGCGTTCCTTGTGGTGCTGTACTCACTGACCCACAGGGAGCCAGAGTTCTACCAGGTTCAGCCTTGCAGTGGGCAGCAGCAGGACATGACCTTTCAACTGCTCACCAGCACTGAGTCACTCACTCTCTACCAGGTAGGCACACTTATGCCTGACTCACTCTATCGCTCCAACCTGAACCATGCTCGGACATTTCCCTTTCACATTGAGCTTACCAACATGGTTCCAACAACTATTGTCGATGCATAAGGTCGGTGCAGTTCAGCTTGTTTTGGCTCAGCTTAGTAGTATGAAAAGCCCTCTAGTGGCCTTTACCCACTATTACAACAATAGTAATTTATGGGCCTCCTGAGTGGCGCAGCGGTCTAAAGGCAATGCTAGAAGCATTACCACAGACCCGGGTTCATTCCCGGGCCATGCCACAACCGGCCGTGGCAGGAACTCCCATAGGACACCGCACAATTGGCCCACCATCGTACGTACGGGTTAGGGGAGGGTTTGGACAGGGGGGCTTTATTTGTCTCATCGCGCCCTATTGACTCCTTGTGGCGGGCCGGGTGCCTGCAGGCTGTCGCCATTTGAACTATGTTTCCTCTGACACGTTGGTGCAGCTGGCTTCCGGGTTAAGCTGGCAGGTGTTAAGGATGGCGATTACATAATTTATACAAGGTGGATAATCCACGTCAAAATGAGACTTGATTTTCTTTTGTTCCTTGTCTGTGCAGAATGTAGATATCTCCGAGGGCTGTACTCTGAAGTTTGAGCTCAGTGCCGAGACCCAGAACCGTGAGGCTGAGTTCTTCAGGGAACTGGTGTCCCGTGTCTCCTTAACAAGGTATACAAGCTCTTCTCTCAAGCATCTGCTGTAACAATATTACCCCGACTGGAGCAGTGGATTGAGATTAGATGCCGTCTCAGTGTGTGGTGGCTTTTTGTCTGTGTGTTGGGTGACAAGAATCAATCAGTCTTTTGTTATTAACTACTAACTAAACTCATGAGAACGATCCTCTAACTGGATTTTATGACTTCACAGGAATTGCTGTGTGTTAGATTAGACAATGGGCTCACCAGTGTTTGACAGTGTCTGTCCTCTTCTCTCCCTCAGCCCTGCGTCAGTGGCAGCCTCTCCGCAGGACAGGCTGTCAATCAGCGACCATGACTCTGGAGTGGAGGATGAGGACCTCTCCCCCAGGCCCTCCCCAAACCCACACCCTCTCACCCAGCAGGTCAGTGCTCTCTCTCTCTCGGTGTCTGTCTCCTTATTTTTCTTCCTTTCCCTCTCTTTGGAATGCTGTATCTATGCTGTAACCAGAGGAGGTTGCTCTATTTTTTCATTTGAAGCATAGTCTATTTATACTTTAGGGTCTGTTGTAAATGTTATACCTTTTTGTTTCAGACCAAGCAGGTCCACCCCTCTGTGCCGGAGCTCTCTCTAGTGATGGACGGCAGTTTCCTGGATGGAAAGACCATGGGTCGCTCTCATCCTCCACTCCCAGCTCTGCAGCACAGAGGAAGTGCCCCTCCCTCCCACCAGCTCCACCCCTGGGCTGCCAGACCCCCAGACCAGGGTCCCACCATCCTCGGGGGCCCCCCTCCCATTAGAAAGCCCCTGACCCCTGCCATGGCCTCCCAGGGCAAAGGCAGCAGAAGAGCTTCCCTCACCCCCGGGCAGCAGCCACCACCTCTCTGGCCCCCCTCCTCCAGCAGGAAATCAGCCCCTCCGCAGTTTGGGAAGAGGTCGTCTGCCTCTACTTCATCCTCCTCCTCTCCAAAGACTGGCTCCTCTCCTAACGGATCAGTCCATCAGGCCAGGCAGTTCCATCAAACCCAAGGCCGCCCCTCTCACAGAGGGGCCTCCCCTGTCGGAAACTCGCCACAACCCATCCCCAGGCACAGCCCCGGTCCCCCCCCAACCCCAGCCCTCATGCCCACTCACCAACAGCCCCCAGTCCATCCCAAGCACTTCCACAGCACCCCCAATCCCAACTTGAACCAGCCTTGCGGGTGCTGCTCCTTCCAACAACATGACCATACCCCCTTGTACCACCCCAACCACTGGCAGGGGGCCTCAGGGACCCCGGGTGGGCACTTCTGCTCCAACGCTGAAAGTAACCCCCCCACCTCTCGCCAAACAAACCTTCACTACAGCCCAGCATGCCTCACCGGGGGCCCACCCACCACACACCACTTCCCCTCTCAGGGGCCCTGCTCTCCCAGGGGCCGCTTGGAGCTTCAAGCCCCCGCCTGTCAGAACCAGTGTTGCCAGGCCCAGGCAACCCCCCCTCTCTCTCCCCTGGACGGGCCTATGAACCTCCTAGCCTCTGACGCCTATAGAATCCTGGTGGACCAAGACCGGCAGCTCAAGTTACTGCAGGCCCAGGTCAGCTTCTCCACGGTGTCATTGTGGATATCAGACACTGTATCAAATGACACAATCTTAAAGCTTTAGAACAGGGGTTCTCAATCTTTCTTAACCTGTTGATTTCAGATCCAGAAGCTACTTGAGGCCCAAGGGAAAAGGGGGAGCTCATCCACTGAGCAGGCAGTCATCCAGACACAGACCTCCCCTGGACAACAGACCAAGAGAAGTGTTAGCATCGCTGTAGGCACAGGTACTAGAGTCATTCATCACTGCTTATACATGGTGGATAGTCATAGTTTGTCTATCCACTGCATCTTGATCCAATACTACGTCTGTCACTCGTTTTTGCGAGACTGTGTGACGCTCTAGTCTCCAGAAACACTGTGAAAATCGTATTTCTCACTTATGGTTCATTTGAGATCTGCTGAGAACATGGCCTTTTCTTTTCTCTCCAAGTCTCCTGAATAGAAAAGGTGAATTTGGACTACCCAGTATCAATACACCTATGATTACTATTTTGTTGTGTAACTGTTTTGGAGTTTTTTTTTGTTTTGTTTACTATACCATATAGGGTGTGTTTGTAAATTCACTTTGGTGTGCGTTCTGGGCGTTCGTAAATTCAGTGTTTCGCGTTCGGTGCGCCCACTGGACGCTCTGGCCGAGGAGTAGGGTTGATCCGAGCGTTCTTCACAACGGCACCCAAGCTAACAGGCTAATGTTGGCTAGCTACTTCCAGACACAAATGAGAGAAACTCACTCTAACCATTTTACTTGCCCTAGCAGAGCTGGTTATCTAGAGCGTTAGTGACTAACTGCTGCTGGCAACAATTGAAGAACTTAATTTTTTATTTTTTTTTACCAACCCCGGTTTATTGACCCCGGTAATATTCAGCCGGTGTTGCGCGTTCGTAAATTCATTATTCTGCCCTCTGGCACACTCCGACGTGAGTGCTCTGAAATTGGACGAGATAGCCAGAGTGAATTTACGGACACACCCTTAGTCAACTAACTTCATCTCTTCCCTCCTCTTCAGGTGCCAGTCTGTTCTGGGGCGTCCCAGTCGATGCCCCCACTCGCGATGACAAGGAGTGCCCACGGCCAGAGTGGCACAGAGGGCCTGGCGCTCCTGATGGCAGCAGGGCCTCCTCTAGTCGGAGCTCTGGCAGTGCCAACCTTACCCACAGCAGGCACATATGTGGCTCGGAAGAAGAGAGCGGGGTCCGGGAGGGACGGGTGCCAGGCTCACCAGCCAATCAGTCAACGCACCTGAGGTAAGCAAACGGTTGGCTGCATTTCAAACCGAGCGCTTGTTTTTTTTATTTTTTTATTTTTTTACATTGGCCCAGCCCTCAATTTGAATTGACTGGAAGAATGCAAGAAAGTAATGGTCGTAGTTCACCACCAAGAACTCAAAGAGGAGTGGACACCATTTTACTCCCTTCATTTCACAAGAATGAGGCTTTAATGATTGAAAGGAATAGAGAGAGTTTCAATCTGAAACCCAGCCACGAAGAACATGGGCGATGTGAAAATATCCACGATAGGGTGGGCCCTCACAACTGGCATCAGACGTGTGATCCCACCAACTGTGACGGCTCACCATCTGAACACTGGTGCCACCTCGTGGCCATTTCAGTGAATTTATTTTTACCGGAGTATGAACCGCCTTGTGTTTATTGTGCATTTCCTGCAGGACTCAGTCAGCATTTGGAGACTGTTCTTTCCAGAGTCCAGTGTTGGGGGAGAGTGCCAGCATGTACTACCAGTCCCAGTCTCCACAGAGAGACGACACCAAGAGTGAGGAGTCCAAGGCCATGGACGATCAGCGGTTTTATCAGGATCTACTGGTAGAGTACTCTTTATAGGCTCTTTCTCCATGAAACACTTATGAGCACGGCCCCAAGTGATTAGTCTGTTTGTATTTGCACCGTCTTTCATTCTGGTATGCTTTATTTTGGAGCAATGTTTCAACAGAATCTAGTATTGCAGTGAAACGCTTAATCCAACATGTTATGTGGCCAGCCTCCGTCCTGTGAGATCCCTTTTTTGACTATCTGTCGCTTGGAACTAAACGTACGAGAAGCACTTTTACCAATAAAGATCTGACATTCTTCATCCTTCCACAGGGCCAAGTGAACAGCCGCCTCCAGGGATCAGTGAACGAGGAGGTCGACGAGGAAGAAGACCAAAGGACCTCGTACCCACGGCAGGAGAGCCACAGCTTGTCCCCTAGACAAGTATTCCACTGTCAGTCCCAGCAGTCGTCCCCTAGCCCGGTTCCTGTCAGCTCCCGGAGGCCGGAGCCCAAAGGAGGGGAGCAGCCAAAAGGAAGGGACCAGGTGCTCCACGCCACGCTGCGCCAGCTGCAGCAGCTAGGGGTCAACGTGGACCTGAACTCTGCTGACCCCGGGGGCAAGACCAGGCGCAGCTCTGTCGAGAGTGCCAGGTATGTTTGCCTTGATGTTTCAGCTTTACTTGACTATCTTTGCACATAGGTCATAGATGTAGTAGTCTTATGGTGTAACAATAGTGCCACCTAGCAGTAGGACTGGGAAGGAAGTTTCAGACACTGAACATGTACCTTATTATCAGTGGTGTAAAAATACTTTCAAATACTACTTAAGTTGTTTTTTGGTGTATATATTTTTTGGCAACTTTAACTTCACTAATTATTTATTTAATTAGGCCAGGTAAGAATATTCTTATTTACAATGACGACCTGCCAAAAGGCCTCCTGCGGGGACGGGAGCTGGGATTAGAAATGAATAAAGTATAGGACACGACAGACTCCACAACAATACATAGAGACAGACTTAAGACGACAACATGGCAAGTCAGCAGAATATGACAACACAGCATGGTAGCAACGCATGGCTGCAGCACAACATGGTAGAAACATTATTGGGCACAGACAACAGCACAAAGGGCAAGACGGTAGAGAAAACAATACACCACACAAAGTAGCCACAACTGTCAGTGAGAGTGTCCATTATTGAGTCTTTGAATGAAGATTGAGATAAAACTGTCCAGTTTGCATTCCTAAAGAAAATAATTTATTTTTTACGTTACATTTTGAATGCTTGGCAGGACAGGAAAATGGTCCAATTATCGAGAGAAAATCCCTGGCGGCTCACTAAACACCTGCTTCATTTGTAAATGATGTCTGAGTGTTGGAGTGTGCTCCTGGCTTTCTGTAAAGAAAAAAATGTTAAACAAGAAAATGGCACCATCTGGTTTGCCTAATGTAAGGAATTTGAAATAATGTTTTACTTTTGATAATTATATTTTAGTAATTACATTTACTTTTGATACTTAAGTATATTTACAACTAAGTACTTCAACTTTTACTCAAGTAGTATTATACTGGGTGACTTTTACTTGTCTTTTTCTATTAAGGTATCTTTTACTCAAGTATGACAATTGGGTACTTTTTCCATCCTTGATTATGGTTACAGCCATTTTAACATTACAATAGGGGCTATTACAATGGCCAATTCTCCTACTTTCTGGCTCATTCTCATGTAAGTTCGACATCATTCCCTTATGCAGAAGGTGTTCCTGTAGCTTTGATTGTAAATGCAGCTCCCGTTTCCTTCTCCCCAGTACCCTGGCCGGCATCAACCCGGAGGCGGTCATCAGCAGACTGACCCTCCCAGAGTCGACGGCGACCAGCATGTGGGGCGGCAGCGTGGATCTCAGCCTGGAGGCCAACGCCATCGCCCTCCGATACCTGAGCGACCAGCAGCTCTCCAGGCTCTCTGTAGGGGGAGGGCAACAGCCCCCCAAGGCCCTTCCCAGGCTCAGCCCCTGCACACTGCTCTCAGAGAACCCCCCAACGGAGAAGAGCGCCATGGGACTGAGCAGTATTCTGTCTCCGAACAACATGTCCTTTGCCACCCGCAAGTACATGAAGAGGTACGGGCTGATAGAGGAGGGGAGCGGGAGTGAGGAGGAGCAATCGGAGATGGGATACACTGTACAGTTCCATGTTCAACAGGAACAAGAAGGGCAAAGAGTGAGGGTTCTGAAGAACATCACCAACGAGTTGCCCCACTCCGACCCTGTCAACCCCCAGGCGCTGCATGCAGACTCTCAAAGTCAGCTACTCAGAGACTTGCGTCCTAAAATGCAGCTTTTGGCCCGCGGCGCCAAACACAGTCTGGAGAAAGAGAATGGCGCCAAATGGCAGCCATCTTTAGGAGAAATGCAGAGGGAGTGTCCTCAACCAGAAGGGTCGATGGGAAATTTCTTGGACCTAAGTAGACTTCGACAGCTCCCGAAACTCTTCTAAAGGACCACGGCAACTAATGTAAAGGGAACTCGAAATGTATTGTCGAACCCCATTGGGATTTGTCAGTTTGCTTGTTTCCTTAGAGGTTTTTTAATGCTTCCATACATTTTTGTTTACACATTTCGTTTTTATAATGCCTCTATTTTAATCTTCATGGTGCTCATTGTAATGGATACATTTGTTTGTGACCACTGATGTACAGAGACTGTTAGCGAATCACGACAGTGCTCTTGGTCTTATGAGCAAAATTCTTGTCTTTCTTCTACTACCACTTGGGTGTAGTGTTATGATTTAGCTCTTCAATGGTGGCAGCCAGGTCATTTTCTCTATTTGAATTTAAAGGGCTTTTGATTTTCAACATGCAATGGATGCCAATTGTTTGAACCATTTGTTGAAGCTATTTAATTTACGTTTTGGCCGTTTATTGATAACCACTATACCCAATCCCTTGGTAATTGATGTGTACCTATTTATTTAGTCAATGTTGGGATTTTTTTTAAAGTCTGATTACATGGTGAAATTCATGCCAAATTTGTCCTTTTTTATGTTGTAAATATCTAAGTTTCCTTCATGCTATATTGTTTTTCTTGTGTTTGTACATGAAATGCCTTGAGCATTATTTCAAGTGTCTCAACTTGAACTTTCTATTTAAAATTGCCTCAATAAATATGTACCTGATTCATAAGTTTTGTACTTTTTCCACAGATGGTTTTCTTTCTTTTGTGAATTTACATTTTAGTGTTCTAATTAGTTAGCCCTCTACTGTCCCTCCCCAACCCAGACTTCTATCCCTGAAGTCATTTCACACCCCTCTGACATAGACTTCCCACTGTTAACCTCGCCTCACCGCTCTTCAAAAAATCTGCCATGTCACACATCAGGCATATCTAGAATAAACAGACAAATACTAGTGATTTCAATTGTGAAATGTTGCTAATCTGTGCTAGAGCTGGGCTCCTGGATAAATATAATGTTGTGGGGGGAATGGACTATCCTGAGCTCAATGGAAAATGTGGTTAATCACATGCAAACAGCATGTCGGCACAGAGTAAGAGTATAGCTCAGATATAGTCATCCTATACCTGCACCTGTCACATTTCTTTCTCCACATCTGCTTACCAGATCTACGTTTTGCTCTTCCTTTTTGTAATGCATGTTGGAGGGATTAAAGAAGAGAAGGAATGCAAGAATAGTCTTTTTAATGTATTCACACACTTGTGAATCGTAAGATGAAGATAATTGTTCACCCAACAGGATAGTCTTTCATGTGTGGTTTCACCAGTTGTCATCGTTCTGCAGCCAGGTGCCCTCGTCTAGCACAATGCCGTTTGTCCCGGTAATTTCCCACTTGGCCTTATAGCGCTGGTCCCCTGCGCCCTCACCGAGGTCCCACACCTCCATAAACAGCATCTCCTCAGGCACCTCCATGAAATCAGAGGTCAGGCCCAGTTTCTGGAGGTCAAAGATCATCGGTGTGGTGGTGGAGTCCAGATACTGGCTCAGGGCGGGGCTGAGGTGATTGGCTGGTGACGTCGGATGAGGCTGGCGTTGCACACTGCTGCCCCACAGGCCTGTCAGGTTTTTCACAACCTCCAGACAACGAGGTTCTTCCGCTCTATAGGATACACACATGACATAACACCCTGTTCCTGGTTTGGTTCCAAACTATGTGCTGTAGCTAACTCTTCTGTCATTGTACAGTATGGGACCTTGCTTCTAGTCATCAAGGGAAATCAGAACTATTGAATTCTGTTGGGTCATTAAATGAAAAGATCGTACAAGTACCATAATGCAGTATTAGCTGTAATGATATTTACCTAATGTCTGAAGTGTTCCAGGCATCTCCCATGGACTGACCAGGCTGGAGCAGAGCGAGATCTCCAAAGCTCTCGGTCATGGTTGTTTTTTGCTCCAGGGGTGGTGGGGGCAGGAGGTTTGGAGGGAAGTATGGCCAATGATCAGCTGTGCAATCTAGCAATGGACCAGACTGGAGAATAAGTGGGTTCTCCTCTTGCGGAGAATGGTTGGTTGGGTAAAAAGGCTGGGCCTTACAGTCCTCAACAGAAAGGTCACCAGGTGACTCTTTGTTCAAGGTATTATTTGAGATCTTGCTGCTTGTTGATGTTGGAGTGTCATTTTTCAATGTTTCAGGTGCTTCCTTCTTTGTTGTGCCAGATCGTTTGCATGATCCATTGATTGAAGTGTTTTTCCCAAGGTCTGTCAATTCAATAAATTCAGTCTCTTTGTTCTTTCGTTGTTTTCTTCCATTTCTTGTCCTGGTTTTAGTCTCGTTGGTGCTACAGCAGCACACAAAGCAAAAAAAACACCAACCTCGAAACCATTTTTTAATTGCCTTCTTCATTTTCAAAAAGGATAATGAGAATTTTACATAAAAAAATGTAGAATTGGAGCTAACAAACAGGTTTACATGGTAACGGTAAACATTCCAAATCATTTAACCTTTGTGACATCGATATGATAAGAATTAGAATTATATGTTGACATTAAGTTCTAATCAAAGAATTCTCCTCTTGCAGTTTTGTTTGAATATTGTACCACTGAATTCAGACCCCAAAGGTGATACCCCACATCTGATGTCGAGGCATAATTGACATCATGACATAAGCACCCCTCGCTTAATGGTGTTAAAGAATTGTAAATTAATCATTTGATTCAATGCAATTCCCCTTCCTGCAAATCAAAAAGGTTATCTGTTCAGCTTTTTGGTCTCTGGATATGCCTCTAATATTCTCAACTGCGGGACACTTTAAAAAAACAATTTGTCAGCATATTGTGGAAATACAGAAAGTACAATTGGATTTTTTTAAATCATCAACCGGTACTGTTTTCATCTCATTTCAACCAGCTTTGTAAAACTTTGAAGTTAGGATAAAACTTCACTTAATTACATTGATTTAACCTGACTAACATGCAGTGGTGTAAAGTGTGTGCCTTTCCAAAACATGTCCAATCAATTGAATTTACCACAGGTGGACTCCAATTCAAGTTGTAGAAGCATCTAAAGGATTATCAATGGAAACAGGCTGCACCTGGACTCAATTTTTTATCTCATAGCAATGGTTCCCGAATACTTATGTAGATAAGGTATTCTTGTTTTTTATTTGTAATACATTTGCAAACATTTCTAAAATCCTGTTTTCGCTTTGTCATTATGGGGTATTGGGTGGCTGTAACGTAACAAAATGTGGAAAAACACTAGGGGTCTGAATACTTTTCTAAGCCACTATATATATATATATATATATATATATATATATATATATATATATGTACTTCAGTCACAACAAGTCTACCATCCAGATGCCTACATCTGGAAACAAGCTGTGCTTCATTCAGCTGAGCTGTCATGTCAACATTTAAACATTAATCAGCTTCCATACTCATTTGGGAAGACTACCGAAACATTGCCTAGTTGAAAGTAACTCCTCTAACTGTTCTTGTAGAGGCTGTATGTGAAAGTAAATTCAAAGTAAGGTTGGGTTTATGTAGGCTACATTGACATCTGATTTGCCCAAAGGACACCATCATTTCAACTATGAATTTACTTTCACATACAGCTTGTGTAAGACTTACTTTCAACTATTCAGCGTATGGGGCGGCAGCGTGGATCTCAGCCTGGAGGCCAACGCCATCGCCCTCCGATACCTGAGTGACCAGCAGCTCTCCAGGCTCTCTGTAGGGGAGGGCAACAGCCCCCCAAGGCCCTTCCCAGGCTCAGCCCCTGCACACTGCTCTCAGAGGACCCCCCAACGGAGAAGAGTGCCATGGGACTGAGCAGTATTCTGTCTCCGAACAACATGTCCTTTGCCACCCGCAAGTACATGAAGAGGTACGGGCTGATAGAGGAGGGGAGCGGGAGTGAGGAGGAGCAATCGGAGATGGGATACACTGTACAGTTCCATGTTCAACAGGAACAAGAAGGGCAAAGAGTGAGGGTTCTGAAGAACATCACCAACGACTTGCCCCACTCCGACCCTGTCAACCCCCAGGCGCTGCATGCAGACTCTCAAAGTCAGCTACTCAGAGACTTGCGTCCTAAAATGCAACTTTTGGCCCGCGGCGCCAAACACAGTCTGGAGAAAGAGAATGGCGCCAAATGGCGGCCATCTTTAGGAGAAATGCAGAGGGAGTGTCCTCAACCAGAAGGGTCGATGGGAAATATCTTGGACCTAAGTAGACTTTGACAGCTGCCGAAACTCTTCTATAGGACCACGGCAACTAATGTAAAGGGAACTCGAAATGTATTGTCGAAACCCCATTGGGATTTGTCAGTTTGCTTGTTTCCTTAGAGGTTTTTTAATGCTTCCATACATTTTTGTTTACACATTTCGTTTTTATAATGCCTCTATTTTAATCTTCATGGTGCTCATTGTAATGGATACATTTGTTTGTGACCACTGATGTACAGAGACTGTTAGCGAATCACGACAGTGCTCTTGGTCTTATGAGCAAAATTCTTGTCTTTCTTCTACTACCACTTGGGTGTAGTGTTATGATTTAGCTCTTCAATGGTGGCAGCCAGGTCATTTTCTCTATTTGAATTTAAAGGGCTTTTGATTTTCAACATGCAATGGATGCCAATTGTTTGAACCATTTGTTGAAGCTATTTAATTTACGTTTTGGCCGTTTATTGATAACCACTATACCCAATCTCCTGGTAATTGATGTGTACCTATTTATTTAGTCAATGTTTTTTTTAAAGTCTGATTACATGGTGAAACAGACTAAATTCATGCCAAATTTTTCCTTTTTTATGTTGTCGATGGGAAATTTCTTGGACCTAAGTAGACTTTGACAGCTGCCGAAACTCTTCTAAAGGACCACGGCAACTAATGTAAAGGGAACTCAAAATGACAAATGAAATGTATTGTCGAAATCCATTGGGATTTGTCAGTTTCCTTAGTAAGAGGTTTTTTAATGATTCCATACATTTTTGTTTACACATTTCGTTTTTTTAATGCCTCTATTTTAATCTTCATGGTGCTCATTGTAACGTAACAAAATGTGGAAAAACACTAGGGGTCTGAATACTTTTCTAAGCCACTGTTACGGCTTTCTAGTGGTGAAGGAGAGTCGGACCAAACTGCAGCGTGTCGATTGCGATCCATGTTTATTTAAACAAACGTAAACACGACTAAACACGAACACTACAAAAACAATAAACGAACCGAAAACAGCCTATACTTGTGTCAACTAACATCAAACAAGGACATCAAGACACTCAGGACAAATAGGACAATCACCCACGACAAACTCAAAGAATATGGCTGATAAATATGGTTCCCAATCAGAGACAACGATAAACACCTGCCTCTAATTGAGAACCACTCCAGACAGCCATAGACTTTGCTAGATAACCCACTACGCTACAATCCCAATACTAACACCAAAACCCCAAGACAAAACACACCCCAATACAAAAACCCCATGCCACACCCTGGCCTGACCAAATACATAAAGATAAACACAAAATACTTTGACCAGGGCGTGACAGAACCCCCCCCCTAAGGTGCGGACTCCCGAACGCACCTCAAAACAATAGGGAGGGTCCGGGTGGGCGTCTGTCCATGGTGGCGGCTCCGGCGCGGGACGAGGACCCCACTCAGTCAATGTCTTAATCCCCTCTCCCTTCGTCCCTGGATAGTCCACCCTCGCCGCCGACCATGGCCTAGTAGTCCTCACCCAGAACCCCACTGGACTGAGGAGCAGATCGGGACTGAAGGACAGCTCGGGACTGAAGGACAGCTCGGGACTGAGGGGAAGCTCAAGAGTGAGAGGAAGCTCAAGAGTGAGAGGAAGCTCAGGAGTGAGAGGAAGCTCAGGAGTGAGAGGAAGCTCAGGAGTGAGAGGAAGCTCAGGAGTGAGAGGAAGCTCAGGAGTGAGAGGAAGCTCAGGCAGGTAGATAGATCTACCAGATCCTGGCTGGCTGGTGGTTTCAGCAGATCCTGGCTGACTGGCAGATCCTGGCTGACTGGCAGATCCAGGCTGACTGGCAGATCCAGGCTGACTGGCAGATCTGGAAGAGTCTTGTTGACTGGCAGATCTGGAAGAGTCTGGTTGACTGGCAGATCTGGAAGAGTCTGGTTGACTGGCAGATCTGGAAGAGTCTGGTTGACTGGCAGATCTGGAAGAGTCTGGTTGACTGGCAGATCTGGAAGAGTCTGGTTGACTGGCAGATCTGGAAGAGTCTGGCAGATCTGGAAGAGTCTGGCTGACTGGCGGATCTGGAAGAGTCTGGCTGACTGGCAGATCTGGAAGAGTCTGGCTGACTGGCGGATCCTGGCAGACTGAAAGATCTGGCTGCTCCATGCTGACTGGCGGCTCTGGCTGCTCCACGCTGACTGGCGGCTCTGGCTGCTCCACGCTGACTGGCGGCTCTGGCTGCTCCACGCTGACTGGCGGCTCTGGCTGCTCCATGTAGACTGACAGCTCTGGCGGCTTCTTACAGACTGGCAGCTCTGGCGGCTCCGTACAGACTGGCAGCTCCTTGCAGACTGGCAGCTCCTTACAGACTGGCAGCTCCTTGCAGACTGACAGCTCCGAGCAGACTGACAGCTCCGAGCAGACTGACAGCTCCTTGCAGACTGACAGCTCCTTGCAGACTGACAGCTCCTTGCAGACTGGCAGCTCCGTGCAGACTGGCAGCTCCTTGCAGACTGGCAGCTCCTTGCAGACTGGCAGCTCCTTGCAGACTGGCAGCTCCTTGCAGACTGACAGCTCCTTGCAGACTGACAGCTCGGGCTGCTTCATGCAGACTGACAGCTCTGGCTGCTCCATGCAGACTGACAGCTCTGGCTGCTCCATGCAGACTGACAGCTCTGGCTGCTCCATGCAGGCTGGCAGATCTGGCTGCGCTGAACAGGCGGGAGACTCCGGCAGCGCAGAAAAGGAGAAAGGCTCTGGCTGCGCTGAACAGGCGGGAGACTCCAGCAGCGCTGTAGAGGAGAAAGGCTCTGGCAGCGCTAAACAGGCGGGAGAATCCAGCAGCGCTGTAGAGGAGAAAGGCTCTGGCAGCGCTGGACAGGCGGGAGACTCCGGCAGCGGAGGAGAGGAGAAAGGCTCTGGCAGCGCTGGAGAGGTGGGAGCTCCCGTAAGGATGGGCCGAAGAGACAGCCTAGTGCGGGGGGCTGCCACCGGAGGACTGGTGCGTGGAGGTGGTGACGGATAGACCGGGCCGTGCAGGCACACTGGAGCTCTTGAGCACCGAGCCTGCTCAACCTTACCTGGTTGAATGCTCTCGGTTGCCCTGCCAGTGCGGCGAGGTGGAATAGCCCGCACTGGGCTATGCAGGCGAACCGGAGACACCGAGCGCAAGGCTGGTGCCATGTAAGCCGGCCCAAGGAGAGGCACTGGGGACCAGATGCGTAGAGCTGACTTCATGGCATTTGGCTCGACGCTCAATCTAGCCCGGCCGATACGCGGAGCTGGAATATACCAAACCGGGCTGTGCACCTGCACTGGAGACACCGTGCGCTCCACAGCATAACACGGTGCCTGCCCGGTCTCTCCAGCCCCCCGGTAAGCACAGGGAGTTTGCGCAGGTCTCCTACCTGGCATAGCCATACTCCCTGTGAGCCCCCCCCCCCAAGAAATTTTTGGGGCTGACTCTCAGGCTTCCATCCGCGTCGCCGTGCTGCCTCATACCAGCGCCAAAGTCTATACCACAGCCATAGACTTTGCTAGATAACCCACTACGCTACAATCCCAATACTAACACCAAAACCCCAAGACAAAACACACCCCAATACAAAAACCCCATGCCACACCCTGGCCTGACCAAATACATAAAGATAAACACAAAATACTTTGACCAGGGCGTGACAGCCACTATATATATATATATATGTACTTCAGTCACAACAAGTCTACCATCCAGATGCCTACATCTGGAAACAAGCTGTGCTTCATTCAGCTGAGCTGTCATGTCAACATTTAAATATTAATCAGCTTCCATACTCATTTGGGAAGACTACCGAAACATTGCCTAGTTGAAAGTAACTCCTCTAACTATTCTTGTAGAGGCTTTATGTGAAAGTAAATTCAAAGTAAGGTTGGGTTTATGTCGGCTACATTTGACATCTGATTTTCCCAAAGGACACCATCATTTCAACATGATGCATGGTTGATTGGATCTTTGGTAGTTTAGAAGTAGTTACCACTAGCTGTATAATTAGGATGCCAAATTCATTTAGTTAATAATAAACTTTAACGTTTGGATATATGTTATTCATAAAATTGAGTATATATACTATCCAAGCAGTTTGTTTACAAATAGATTATTGATAGGTTGGATTCACAGCTCCATCTCAAACAAAAATCCAAGTTAAAGAATAGGACTAAATCAAATCAAACTTTAAATGCACTTTAAATAAAGTTGGATTTGATTTAGTCCTATTCTTCAACTTAGATTTTTGGTTGAGATGCAGATGTGAATCCAACATATTAATAACTTGTAGATTACATTTGAAATCAGCTAACCATCCTTCATATGCAAGACAATATCCAAAGATAAAAGTGTATTATTAATATAATGGATTTAGCATCCTATTTATAAGACTAATGGTAACTATTTCTAACTTCCAACGATCCAGTCAACCATGGATGAACGATAGTATACCTAGCTACACGTTTAAATTATGGTGTCCTTTGTCGGGCAAATCAGATGTTTATATAGCCTTCATCAAACCAACCTCACTATGAATTTACTTTCACATACAGCTTGTGTAAGACTTACTTTCAACTATTCAATGTTATTTAGGTCGTCTATGCAAATGAGTATTGAAGCTGATCAATGTCTAAATGCGTTGTTATGATAGGTCGGCTGAAAAGAACACAGCTTCTTTTCAGTGGTAAGCAGGTTACATCAAAGTAGGCTTTTGGATGGTAGAAGTGTGGTAGCAACACACAGCATGGTAGCAACGCATGGCTGCAGCACAACATGGTACAAACATTATTGGGCACAGACAACAGCACAAAGGGCAAGACGGTAGAGAAAACAATACACCACACAAAGTAGCCACAACTGTCAGTGAGAGTGTCCATTATTGAGTCTTTGAATGAAGATTGAGATAAAACTGTCCAGTTTGCATTCCTAAAGAAAATAATTAATTTTTTACGCTACATCGTTACATTTTGAATGCTTGGCAGGACAGGAAAATGGTCCAATTATCGAGAGAAAATCCCTGGCGGCTCACTAAACACCTGCTTCGTTTGTAAATGATGTCTGAGTGTTGGAGTGTGCTCCTGGCTTTCTGTAAAGAAAAAAATGTCAAACAAGGAAATGGCACCATCTGGTTTGCCTAATGTAAGGAATTTGAAATAATGTTTTACTTTTGATAATTATATTTTAGCAATTACATTTACTTTTGATACTTAAGTATATTTACAACTAAGTACTTCAACTTTTACTCAAGTAGTATTTTACTGGGTGACTTTTACTTGTCATTTTCTATTTAGGTATCTTTTACTCAAGTATGACAATTGGGTACTTTTTCCATCCTTGATTATGGTTACAGCCATTCTAACATTACAATAGGGGCTATTACAATGGCCGAATCTCCTACTTTCTGGCTCATTCTCATGTAAGTTCGACATCATTCCCTTATGCAGAAGGTGTTCCTGTAGCTTTGATTGTAAATGCAGCTCCCGTTTCCTTCGGCAACGGCAACTAATGTAAAGGGAACTCGAAATGTATTGTCGAAACCCATTGGGATTTGTCAGTTTGCTTGTTTCCTTAGAGGTTTTTTAATGCTTCCATACATTTTTGTTTACACATTTCGTTTTTATAATGCCTCTATTTTAATCTTCATGGTGCTCATTGTAATGGATACATTTGTTTGTGACCACTGATGTACAGAGACTGTTAGCGAATCACGACAGTGCTCTTGGTCTTATGAGCAAAATTATTGTCTTTCTTCTACTACCACTTGGGTGTAGTGTTATGATTTAGCTCTTCAATGGTGGCAGCCAGGTCATTTTCTCTATTTGAATTTAAAGGGCTTTTGATTTTCAACATGCAATGGATGCCAATTGTTTGAACCATTTGTTGAAGCTATTTAATTTACGTTTTGGCCGTTTATTGATAACCACTATACCCAATCCCTTGGTAATTGATGTGTACCTATTTATTTAGTCAATGTTGGGATTTTTTTTAAAGTCTGATTACATGGTGAAACAGACTAAATTCATGCCAAATTTTTCCTTTTTTATGTTGTAAATATCTAAGTTTCCTTCATGCTATATTGTTTTTCTTGTGTTTGTACATGAAATGCCTTGAGCATTATTTCAAGTGTCTCAACTTGAACTTTCTATTTAAAATTGCCTCAATAAATATGTACCTGATTCATAAGTTTTTGGTACTTTTTCTACAGATGGTTTTCTTTTGTGAATTTACATTTTAGTGTTCTATTTAGTTAGCCCTCTACTGTCCCTCCCCAACCCAGACTTCTATCCCTGAAGTCATTTCACACCCCTCTGACATAGACTTCCCACTGTTAACCTCGCCTCACACATCAGGCATATCTAGAATAAACAGACAAATACTAGTGATTTCAATTGTGAAATGTTGCTAATCTGTGCTAGAGCTGGGCTCCTGGATAAATATAATGTTGTGGGGGGAATGGACTATCCTGAGCTCAATGGAAAATGTGGTTAATCACATGCAAACAGCATGTCGGCACAGAGTAAGAGTATAGCTCAGATATAGTCATCCTATACCTGCACCTGTCACATTTCTTTCTCCACATCTGCTTACCAGATCTACGTTTTGCTCTTCCTTTTTGTAATGCATGTTGGAGGGATTAAAGAAGAGAAGGAATGCAAGAATAGTCTTTTAATGTATTCACACACTTGTGAATCGTAAGATGAAGATAATTGTTCACCCAACAGGATAGTCTTTCATGTGTGGTTTCACCAGTTGTCATCGTTCTGCAGCCAGGTGCCCTCGTCTAGCACAATGCCGTTTGTCCCGGTAATTTCCCACTTGGCCTTATAGCGCTGGTCCCCTGCGCCCTCACCGAGGTCCCACACCTCCATAAACAGCATCTCTTCAGGCACCTCCATGAAATCAGAGGTCAGGCCCAGTTTCTGGAGGTCAAAGATCATCGGTGTGGTGGTGGAGTCCAGATACTGGCTCAGGGCGGGGCTGAGGTGATTGGCTGGTGACGTCGGATGAGGCTGGCGTTGCACACTGCTGCCCCACAGGCCTGTCAGGTTTTTCACAACCTCCAGAGAACGAGGTTCCTCCGCTCTATAGGATACACACATGACATAACACCCTGTTCCTGGTTTGGTTCCAAACTATGTGCTGTAGCTAACTCTTCTGTCATTGTACAGTATGGGACCTTGCTTCTAGTCATCAAGGGAAATCAGAACTATTGAATTCTGTTGGGTCATTAAATGAAAAGATCATACAAGTACCATAATGCAGTATTAGCTGTAATGATATTCACCTAATGTCAGAAGTGTTCCAGGCATCTCCCATGGACTGACCAGGCTGGAGCAGAGCGAGATCTCCAAAGCTCTCGGTCATGGTTGTTTTTTGCTCCAGGGGTGGTGGGGGCAGGAGGTTTGGAGGGAAGTATGGCCAATGATCAGCTGTGCAATCTAGCAATGGACCAGACTGGAGAATAAGTGGGTTCTCCTCTTGCGGAGAATGGTTGGTTGGGTAAAAAGGCTGGGCCTTACAGTCCTCAACAGAAAGGTGACCAGGTGACTCTTTGTTCAAGGTATTATTTGAGATCTTGCTGCTTGTTGATGTTGGAGTGTCATTTTTCAATGTTTCAGGTGCTTCCTTCTTTGTTGTGCCAGATCGTTTGCATGATCCATTGACTGAAGTGTTTTTCCCAAGGTCTGTCAATTCAATAAATTCAGTCTCTTTGTTCTTTCGTTGTTTTCTTCCATTTCTTGTCCTGGTTTTAGTCTCGTTGGTGCTACAGCAGCACACAAAGCAAAAAAAACACCAACCTCGAAACCATTTTTTAATTGCCTTCTTCATTTTCAAAAAGGATAATGAGAATTTTACATTAAAAAATGTAGAATTGGAGCTAACAAACAGGTTTACATGGTAACGGTAAACATTCCAAATCATTTAACCTTTGTGACATCGATATGATAAGAATTAGAATTATATGTTGACATTAAGTTCTAATCAAAGAATTCTCCTCTTGCAGTTTTGTTTGAATATTGTACCACTGAATTCAGACCCCAAAGGTGATACCCCACATCTGATGTCGAGGCATAATTGACATCATGACATAAGCACCCCTCGCTTAATGGTGTTAAAGAATTGTAAATTAATCATTTGATTCAATGCAATTCCCCTTCCTGCAAATCAAAAAGGTTATCTGTTCAGCTTTTTGGTCTCTGGATATGCCTCTAATATTCTCAACTCCGGGACACTTTAAAAAAACATAATTTGTCAGCATATTGTGGAAATACAGAAAATACATAGGATTTTTTTTAAATCATCAACCGGTACTGTTTTCATCTCATTTCAACCAGCTTTGTAAAACTTTGAAGTTAGGATAAAACTTCACTTAATTACATTGATTTAACCTGACTAACATGCAGTGGTGTAAAGTACTTAAGAAAAATGACTTTAAAGTACTACTTAAATATATTTTTGGGGTATCTGTACTTTACTATTTATATTTTTGACAACTTTTACTTCGCTTACATTCCTAAAAAAAATTATGTACTTTTTACTCCATACATTTTAACTGGCACCCAAAACTGCTCGTTACATTTTGAATGCTTTGCAAGACAGGAAAAGGGTCCAATTCACACACTTATCGAGACAACACATGGTCATCCCTTCTCCCTCTGATCTGGCGGACTCACTGAACACAAATGTATCTTTTGTAAATGATGTCTGAGTGTTGGAGTGCGCCCCTGGCTATTGATACATTTTAAAAACAAGAAAATGGTGCCGCCTGCTTTGCTTAATAGAAGGAATTTGAAATGATTCATACTTTTACTTTGATACTTAAGTATATTTTAGCAATTACATTTACTTTTGATACTTAAGTACATTTTGAACCAAATACTTTTAGACTTTTATTCAAGTAGTATTTTACTGGGTGACTTTACATGAGTAACTTTCTATTAAGGTATCTATACTTTTATTCAAGTATGACAATTAGGTACTTATTCCATCACTGCTCACAGGTTTTTACATCAATCAAATTTCAACATAATCAACTATGTATATGTTGAAATTGCAAATAGAATTGTGGGAAATATCCACACAGCATGATGCTGCCACCACCGTGCTTCACCGTAGGAATGGTGCCAGGTTTCCTTCAGACATGACACTTGACATTCAGGCCAAAGAGTTCAGTCTTGGTTTCATCAGACCAGATCATCTCCATGGCTTGTTTTTTTGCGCTGACATGCACTGTCAACTGTGGGACCTTATATAGAAGTGTGTGCCTTTCCAAAACATGTCCAATCAATTGAATTTACCACAGGTGGACTCCAATTCAAGTTGTAGAAGCATCTAAAGGATTATCAATGGAAACAGGCTGCACCTGGACTCAATTTTGAGTCTCATAGCAATGGTTCCGAATACTTATGTTGATAAGGTATTCTTGTTTTTTATTTGTAATACATTTGCAAACATTTCTAAAATCCTGTTTTCGCTTTGTCATTATGGGGTATTGGGTGGCTGTAACGTAACAAAATGTGGAAAAACACTAGGGGTCTGAATACTTTTCTAAGCCACTATATATATATATATATGTACTTCAGTCACAACAAGTCTACCATCCAGATGCCTACATCTGGAAACAAGCTGTGCTTCATTCAGCTGAGCTGTCATGTCAACATTTAAACATTAATCAGCTTCCATACTCATTTGGGAAGACTACCGAAACATTGCCTAGTTGAAAGTAACTCCTCTAACTGTTCTTGTAGAGGCTGTATGTGAAAGTAAATTCAAAGTAAGGTTGGGTTTATGTCGGCTACATTGACATCTGATTTGCCCAAAGGACACCATCATTTCAACTATGAATTTACTTTCACATACAGCTTGTGTAAGACTTACTTTCAACTATTCAATGTTATTTAGGTCGTCTATGCAAATGAGTATTGAAGCTGATCAATGTCTAAATGCGTTGTTATGATAGGTCGGCTGAAAAGAACACAGCTTCTTTTCAGTGGTAAGCAGGTTACATCAAAGTAGGCTTTTGGATGGTAGAAGTGTGGTAGCAACACACAGCATGGTAGCAACATATGGCTGCAGCACAACATGGTACAAACATTATTGGGCACAGACAACAGCACAAAGGGCAAGACGGTAGAGAAAACAATACACCACACAAAGTAGCCACAACTGTCAGTGAGAGTGTCCATTATTGAGTCTTTGAATGAAGATTGAGATAAAACTGTCCAGTTTGCATTCCTAAAGAAAATAATTAATTTTTTACGCTACATCGTTACATTTTGAATGCTTGGCAGGACAGGAAAATGGTCCAATTATCGAGAGAAAATCCCTGGCGGCTCACTAAACACCTGCTTCGTTTGTAAATGATGTCTGAGTGTTGGAGTGTGCTCCTGGCTTTCTGTAAAGAAAAAATGTTAAACAAGAAAATGGCACCATCTGGTTTGCCTAATGTAAGGAATTTGAAATAATGTTTTACTTTTGATAATTATATTTTAGCAATTACATTTACTTTTGATACTTAAGTATATTTACAACTAAGTACTTCAACTTTTACTCAAGTAGTATTTTACTGGGTGACTTTTACTTGTCATTTTCTATTTAGGTATCTTTTACTCAAGTATGACAATTGGGTACTTTTTCCATCCTTGATTATGGTTACAGCCATTATAACATTACAATATGGACTATTACAATGGCCGAATCTCCTACTTTCTGGCTCATTCTCATGTAAGTTCGACATCATTCCCTTATGCAGAAGGTGTTCCTGTAGCTTTGATTGTAAATGCAGCTCCCGTTTCCTTCTCCCCAGTACCCTGGCCGGCATCAACCCGGAGGCGGTCATCAGCAGACTGACCCTCCCAGAGTCGACGGCGACCAGCATATGGGGCGGCAGCGTGGATCTCAGCCTGGAGGCCAACGCCATCGCCCTCCGATACCTGAGCGACCAGCAGCTCTCCATGCTCTCTGTAGGGGGAGGGCAACAGCCCTCCAAGGCCCTTCCCAGGCTCAGCCCCTGCACACTGCTCTCAGAGAACCCCCCAACGGAGAAGAGCGCCATGGGACTGAGCAGTATTCTGTCTCCGAACAACATGTCCTTTGCCACCCGCAAGTACATGAAGAGGTACGGGCTGATAGAGGAGGGGAGCGGGAGTGAGGAGGAGCAATCGGAGATGGGATACACTGTACAGTTCCATGTTCAACAGGAACAAGAAGGGCAAAGAGTGAGGGTTCTGAAGAACATCACCAACGAGTTGCCCCACTCCGACCCTGTCAACCCCCAGGCGATGCATGCAGACTCTCAAAGTCAGCTACTCAGAGACTTGCGTCCTAAAATGCAACTTTTGGCCCGCGGCGCCAAACACAGTCTGGAGAAAGAGAATGGTGCCAAATGGCAGCCATCTTTAGGAGAAATGCAGAGGGAGTGTCCTCAACCAGAAGGGTCGATGGGAAATTTCTTGGACCTAAGTAGACTTTGACAGCTGCCGAAACTCTTCTAAAGGACCACGGCAACTAATGTAAAGGGAACTCAAAATGACAAATGAAATGTATTGTCGAAATCCATTGGGATTTGTCAGTTTCCTTAGTAAGAGGTTTTTTAATGCTTCCATACATTTTTGTTTACACATTTCGTTTTTTTAATGCCTCTATTTTAATCTTCATGGTGCTCATTGTAATGGATACATTTGTTTGTGACCACTGATGTACAGAGACTGTTAGCAAATCACGACAGTGCTCTTTGTCTTATGAGCAAAATTATTGTCTTTCTTCTACTACCACTTGGGTGTAGTGTTATGATTTAGCTCTTCAATGGTGGCAGCCAGGTCATTTTCTCTATTTGAATTTAAAGGGCTTTTGATTTTCAACATGCAATGGATGCCAATTGTTTGAACCATTTGTTGAAGCTATTTAATTTACGTTTTGGCCGTTTATTGATAACCACTATACCCAATCTCCTGGTAATTGATGTGTACCTATTTATTTAGTCAATGTGGGATTTCTTTTAAAGTCTGATTACATGGTGAAACAGACTAAATTCATGCCAAATTTTTCCTTTTTTATGTTGTAAATATCTAAGTTTCCTTCATGCTATATTGTTTTTCTTGTGTTTGTACATGAAATGCCTTGAGCATTATTTCAAGTGTCTCAACTTGAACTTTCTATTTAAAATTGCCTCAATAAATATGTACCTGATTCATAAGTTTTGTACTTTTTCCACAGATGGTTTTCTTTCTTTTGTGAATTTACATTTTAGTGTTCTATTTAGTTAGCCCTCTACTGTCCCTCCCCAACCCAGACTTCTATCCCTGAAGTCATTTCACACCCCTCTGACATAGACTTCCCACTGTTAACCTCGCCTCACCGCTCTTCAAAAAATCTGCCATGTCACACATCAGGCATATCTAGAATAAACAGACAAATACTAGTGATTTCAATTGTGAAATGTTGCTAATCTGTGCTAGAGCTGGGCTCCTGGATAAATATAATGTTGTGGGGGGAATGGACTATCCTGAGCTCAATGGAAAATGTGGTTAATCACATGCAAACAGCATGTCGGCACAGAGTAAGAGTATAGCTCAGATATAGTCATCCTATACCTGCACCTGTCACATTTCTTTCTCCACATCTGCTTACCAGATCTACGTTTTGCTCTTCCTTTTTGTAATGCATGTTGGAGGGATTAAAGAAGAGAAGGAATGCAAGAATAGTCTTTTAATGTATTCACACACTTGTGAATCGTAAGATGAAGATAATTGTTCACCCAACAGGATAGTCTTTCATGTGTGGTTTCACCAGTTGTCATCGTTCTGCAGCCAGGTGCCCTCGTCTAGCACAATGCCGTTTGTCCCGGTAATTTCCCACTTGGCCTTATAGCGCTGGTCCCCTGCGCCTTCACCGAGGTCCCACACCTCCATAAACAGCATCTCTTCAGGCACCTCCATGAAATCAGAGGTCAGGCCCAGTTTCTGGAGGTCAAAGATCATCGGTGTGGTGGTGGAGTCCAGATACTGGCTCAGGGCGGGGCTGAGGTGATTGGCTGGTGACGTCGGATGAGGCTGGCGTTGCACACTGCTGCCCCACAGGCCTGTCAGGTTTTTCACAACCTCCAGAGAACGAGGTTCTTCCGCTCTATAGGATACACACATGACATAACACCCTGTTCCTGGTTTGGTTCCAAACTATGTGCTGTAGCTAACTCTTCTGTCATTGTACAGTATGGGACCTTGCTTCTAGTCATCAAGGGAAATCAGAACTATTGAATTCTGTTGGGTCATTAAATGAAAAGATCATACAAGTACCATAATGCAGTATTAGCTGTAATGATATTCACCTAATGTCAGAAGTGTTCCAGGCATCTCCCATGGACTGACCAGGCTGGAGCAGAGCGAGATCTCCAAAGCTCTCGGTCATGGTTGTTTTTTGCTCCAGGGGTGGTGGGGGCAGGAGGTTTGGAGGGAAGTATGGCCAATGATCAGCTGTGCAATCTAGCAATGGACCAGACTGGAGAATAAGTGGGTTCTCCTCTTGCGGAGAATGGTTGGTTGGGTAAAAAGGCTGGGCCTTACAGTCCTCAACAGAAAGGTGACCAGGTGACTCTTTGTTCAAGGTATTATTTGATATCTTGCTGCTTGTTGATGTTGGAGTGTCATTTTTCAATGTTTCAGGTGCTTCCTTCTTTGTTGTGCCAGATCGTTTGCATGATCCATTGACTGAAGTGTTTTTCCCAAGGTCTGTCAATTCAATAAATTCAGTCTCTTTGTTCTTTCGTTGTTTTCTTCCATTTCTTGTCCTGGTTTTAGTCTCGTTGGTGCTACAGCAGCACACAAAGCAAAAAAAACACCAACCTCGAAACCATTTTTTAATTGCCTTCTTCATTTTCAAAAAGGATAATGAGAATTTTACATTAAAAAATGTAGAATTGGAGCTAACAAACAGGTTTACATGGTAACGGTAAACATTCCAAATCATTTAACCTTTGTGACATCGATATGATAAGAATTAGAATTATATGTTGACATTAAGTTCTAATCAAAGAATTCTCCTCTTGCAGTTTTGTTTGAATATTGTACCACTGAATTCAGACCCCAAAGGTGATACCCCACATCTGATGTCGAGGCATAATTGACATCATGACATAAGCACCCCTCGCTTAATGGTGTTAAAGAATTGTAAATTAATCATTTGATTCAATGCAATTCCCCTTCCTGCAAATCAAAAAGGTTATCTGTTCAGCTTTTTGGTCTCTGGATATGCCTCTAATATTCTCAACTCCGGGACACTTTAAAAAAACATAATTTGTCAGCATATTGTGGAAATACAGAAAATACACTGGATTTTTTTTAAATCATCAACCGGTACTGTTTTCATCTCATTTCAACCAGCTTTGTAAAACTTTGAAGTTAGGATAAAACTTCACTTAATTACATTGATTTAACCTGACTAACATGCAGTGGTGTAAAGTACTTAAGAAAAATTACTTAAAAGTACTACTTAAATATATTTTTGGGGTATCTGTACTTTACTATTTATATTTTTGACAACTTTTACTTCGCTACATTCCTAAAAAAAATAATGTACTTTTTACTCCATACATTTTAACTGGCACCCAAAACTGCTCGTTACATTTTGAATGCTTTGCAAGACAGGAAAAGGGTCCAATTCACACACTTATCGAGACAACACATGGTCATCCCTTCTCCCTCTGATCTGGCGGACTCAAATGTACACAAATTTATCTTTTGTAAATGATGTCTGAGTGTTGGAGTGCGCCCCTGGCTATTGATACATTTTAAAAACAAGAAAATGGTGCCGCCTGCTTTGCTTAATAGAAGGAATTTGAAATTATTCATACTTTTACTTTGATACTTAAGTATATTTTAGCAATTACATTTACTTTTGATACTTAAGTACATTTTGAACCAAATACTTTTAGACTTTTATTCAAGTAGTATTTTACTGGGTGACTTTACTTGAGTAACTTTCTATTAAGGTATCTATACTTTTACTCAAGTATGACAATTAGGTACTTATTCCATCACTGCTCACAGGTTGTTACATCAATCAAATTTCAACATAATCAACTATGTATATGTTGAAATTCCAAATAGAATTGTGGGAAATATCCACACAGCATGATGCTGCCACCACCGTGCTTCACCGTAGGAATGGTGCCAGGTTTCCTTCAGACATGACACTTGACATTCAGGCCAAAGAGTTCAGTCTTGGTTTCATCAGACCAGATCATCTCTATGGCTTGTTTTTTTGCGCTGACATGCACTGTCAACTGTGGGACCTTATATAGAAGTGTGTGCCTTTCCAAAACATGTCCAATCAATTGAATTTACCACAGGTGGACTCCAATTCAAGTTGTAGAAACATCTCAAGGATTATCAATGGAAACAGGCTGCACCTGGACTCAATTTTGAGTCTCATAGCAATGGTTCCGAATACTTATGTAGATAAGGTATTCTTGTTTTTTATTTGTAATACATTTGCAAACATTTCTAAAATCCTGTTTTCGATTTGTCATTATGGGGTATTGGGTGGCTGTAACGTAACAAAATGTGGAAAAACACTAGGGGTCTGAATACTTTTCTAAGCCACTATATATATATATGTACTTCAGTCACAACAAGTCTACCATCCAGATGCCTACATCTGGAAACAAGCTGTGCTTCATTCAGCTGAGCTGTCATGTCAACATTTAAACATTAATCAGCTTCCATACTCATTTGGGAAGACTACCGAAACATTGCCTAGTTGAAAGTAACTCCTCTAACTGTTCTTGTAGAGGCTTTATGTGAAAGTAAATTCAAAGTAAGGTTGGGTTTATGTAGGCTACATTGACATCTGATTTGCCCAAAGGACACCATCATTTCAACATGATGCATGGTTGATTGGATCTTTGGTAGTTGAGAAGTAGTTACCACTAGCCGTATAATTAGGATGCCAAATTAATTTTGTTAATAATAAACTTTAACGTTTGGATTTATGTTATTCATAAAATTGAGTAGATATACTATCCAAGCAGTTTGTTTACAAATAGATTATTGATAGGTTGGATTCACAGCTCCATCTCAAACAAAAATCCAAGTTAAAGAATAGGACTAAATCAAATCAAACTTTAAATGCACTTTAAATAAAGTTGGATTTGATTTAGTCCTATTCTTCAACTTAGATTTTTGGTTGAGATGCAGATGTGAATCCAACATATTAATAACTTGTAGATTACATTTGAAATCAGCTAACCATCCTTCATATGCAAGACAATATCCAAAGATAAAAGTGTATTATTAATATAATGGATTTAGCATCCTATTTATAAGACTAATGGTAACTATTTCTAACTTCCAACGATCCAGTCAACCATGGATGAACGATAGTATACCTAGCTACACGTTTAAATTATGGTGTCCTTTGTCGGGCAAATCAGATGTTTATATAGCCTTCATCAAACCAACCTCACTATGAATTTACTTTCACATACAGCTTGTGTAAGACTTACTTTCAACTATTCAATGTTATTTAGGTCGTCTATGCAAATGAGTATTGAAGCTGATCAATGTCTAAATGCGTTGTTATGATAGGTCGGCTGAAAAGAACACAGCTTCTTTTCAGTGGTAAGCAGGTTACATCAAAGTAGGCTTTTGGATGGTAGAAGTGTTCTCACTGTAATGCACAACCCCTCATGTACCAGTAGGTGTCACTATTTAGGCAGCTCCTAGAACGGGACCGCCAAGTGCTGAAGCATGTAAAAATCATCTGTTCTCGGTTGCAACACTGACTACCAAGTTCCAAACGTCAGCACAATAACTGTTTACTGGGAGCTTCATGAAATGGGTTTCCATGGCAGCCACACACAAGCTTATGATCACCATGCGCAATGCCAAGCGTCAGCTGGAGTGGTGTAAAGCTCACCACCATTGGACCCTGGAGCAGTGGAAACACGTTCTCTGGAGTGATGAATTAGGCTTCATCATCTGGCACTCCAAAGGATAAATCTGGTTTTGGCAGATGCCAGGTGTAAGCTACCTGCCCCAATGCATAGTGCCAACTGTAAAGTTTGGTGGAGGAGAACTAATGGGGCTCTTTTTCATGGTTTGGGCTAGGCCCCTTAGTTCCAGCGAAGGGAAATCTTAACTCTATAGCATACAATGACATTCTAGATGATTCTGTGCTTCCAACTTTGTGGTAACAGTTTGGGGAAGGCTCTTTCCTGTTTCAGCATGACTATGCCCCCAGCACAAAACGAAGTCCATACAGAAATGGTTTGTCGAGATCAGAATTAAAGAACTTGACTGGCCTGCACAGAGCCCTGACCTCAACCCAATTGAACACCTTTGGGATGAATTTGAATGCCGACTGAGAGCAAAGCCCAATCGCCCAACATCAGTGCCTGACCTCACTAATGATATTGGGGCTGAATGGAAGCAAGTCCCTGCAGCAATGTTCCAACATCTAGTGCAAAGCCTTCCCAGAATAGTGGAGGCTGTTTTAGCAGCAAAGGGGGGACCATGTCCATATTAATGCCCATGATTTTGGAATGAGATGTTCGACGAGCAGCTGTCCGCACACTATTGGTCATGTAGTGTATAAATGTCTGTTTCCAGTTGCAGGTGGTTCTACAAAAAAAACAGATACAACTTTGATGAAATAAATCCATGATTCATGCCACAATGAAATTGAATTGTTCAAATTAAAATCCAAAATGGCTAATTGAAAATTGGAAACGGTAAACGGAAATTCTAAATGAAAATGATAAATGGTAAACAGAAAATGGCAAATGGTTGACAGAAAATGGTCAATGCAATGTGTAAAGTGTTATGGAAAGTGACTGCTTTAGTTTTCCAACTGCCCAACTTAGCATTTTCTATTTTCGCTTTTCATTTCCATTTTCAAAGTATGTGCAAATGGTTTCCTGGAGGCGTGAACCTGAAGAAAAAAAACACCAACATGCAGTGTTACATCATAGTCATATCACACTCTCTATGCCTTGATTTGAAACTATTTTTACACATGGGGTTCTTACCTGGTGTCCTGCACACCAGAATAACATTTTAGCCTGCTAAGCAACATAGGCAATTACATTTTTCTATTTTCAGGCAAAGTTACTCAACACTAGATAATGTTACTGATCACATGCACGTGGTCACCGAAGCACTAGTTACACTAGTCTAAAATCAATGTACAGAGAGTCTGACATAGATAGAATGTCCTAATACTGGGGTGTGGTGTTGCTCTCGTGGTTCACACATCCAAGAAGCTATTTGCATACACTTAGAAAATGGAAATGGAAATTGAAAAAAGAAAATTCTTGACTTTCAATTTGATTTTGCACATTGCATTTACAGATTTTCTGTTAATTTTTACTTAGAATTTCTGTTTACCATTGGTAATTTTCAATTATCCATTTTCTAATAGAATTTTAACTGATGTGAAAAGAAAAATGCAAATATCATTTTCACATTCCTTTTTAACATTTAAGCATTGCACTTTCGATCTGTCAATGATCACCCCTCATATTTTACCAGCCAAAATCTATCTATCTATCTATCTATCTATCTATCTATCTATCTGCCTGCCTGCCTGCCTGCCTGTCTGTCTGTATGTATGTATGTATGTTTCAACTGGCCACATAACTACTGCCGCCATGTAAGTGAAAACATAATTTTCTATAAAGATTGTTCACCAACTCCACTTATTGGGTATTGATACATCAGTTTTTTTAAATGTTATTTATGCAGTATTGCATATTATGTTTTGTGTATTATTATTTATTTTTTTACCTTTCATGAAGTGGAGACAACAGCTTCAGAGAATAGAGCATCATCCGAGCTGGATGGCCTTCAAGAAGCAAGAGAACTTGCTGAGGAATTATCAGATTATCACACAGTGTCATTCTGTTTACAATATTGAAATGTATTGTTCCTCTATATCTCAGAGAGTAAAGAAAAAAAAACAGCCATCAAGGAGCTAACGAGACCTAAATGGGAATTGGATTCCTGAATTTGTCAGAAGATCCCGTTTAGCCACCGGTTGGTTTTAACGCTTTCAAGGAACGCATGCATGACAAGTTAAATATCATTTTATGTCACATGCCACGAATACAACAGGTGTTGACCTTACAGTGAAATGCTTACTTACAAGCCCTTAACCAACAATGCAGTTTTAAGAAAATACCCCCAAAAAGTATGTGATGAAAGTACCGGGTGTAGCGGTGAAGAGTCAATGAGCACCGGTGTCAAGGTATTGAGGTAATATGTACATGTAGGTAGTGTTACAGTTTCTCAATCGCTTTGGCAAATTTTTTGAAACAGTCTTAACTAAACTCTAAGTGCAATTGTCACAACTGTTTTATGGGACATCACTGTCACGGCCGTCCTCCTCTTCATCTGAAGAGGAGAGGCGAGAAGGATCGGACCAAAATGCGGCGTCGTAAGTGTCCATGGTAAATCTTTAATACCGAAAGTACTGACACTGTATACAAAACAATAAACAAATGACGACCGTGAAGCTACAACATAGACAATCACCCACAAACAAACAGTGCAACCCAGGCTACCTAAGTATGATTCTCAATCAGAGACAACTAATGACACCTGCCTCTGATTGAGAACCATACTAGGCCGAAACATAGAAATACCCAAATCATAGAAAAAACAAACAGACTGCCCACCCAACTCACGCCCTGACCATACTAAATAAATACAAAACAAAGGAAATAAAGGTCAGAACGTGACAATCACAACAACCATCCCCTGTAATGATCGCCTGTGATGTCCTCACAAGCAGCATTCATGGCATCTAACAGAGACATCTGATCTTGTGGACCATGCCATATACTTTCCACCTCCATGCTGAAAAAAAAAGATTATTTCCGATTCAGGAATGGGGAGGATGGTGGAAGGAAGTCCATTGTTTTCCTTTCATGCGCAGCAAACCATTCCCCAACAATGTTGGTTCAGTGGAAGCTTACATTATCCCACACAGTTACATAATTTGGCAAATCTGGTCTAACTAAACCTCTTTCGTGTTCTGGTGTTAGGTCTCTGTAAAGTGTATTTAGGAAGGCCAGGAGAAATTGGGTGTTATAGGGCCCAATGTGTGGAATATGTGTGCTCACAGCATTCTCAGAAATGGCAGCACACATTGTAATATTGCCCCCACGTTGGCCTATTGTGCCAATTGTGGCTCGGCGTCCAATCAGATTGCGGCCACGTCTCCTGCAATTTAGCCAGATTGAACCCAGTCTCTTGCGCACAAAAATAAAAGAATGTGGAACATTTCATGTCCTTCCAGCTCCATTGTTCTCTATATAGTAACACAGAAACAAAATATAAAGTTAGTTTTACATAGCCTATTCTAGAATCAGACAGTTTAGTAAAGTAGAAATGTTTTGTGTTCTTATGGGTATCTACAACTTCAAGAAGTATATACAGGCATCATTGAAGTACAGTAAACACACCAATGGTTTACCTGGACATACTGGTAAAGCAGCCCCTTCACTCACTATTCCTTTCAAATGGCACCTTCACTCTGTCTACAGTGGAAATGCTGACAGAATTTATATTTGTGAAAATATTGTTGTCACTTATGATTGCACTTTGGATCTCTCTTAGCCTGATGGAATTGTTGGCTATGACCATGTTGCAAATGTCTTGATCTTGCTGATGGCTGAATACTGCTGCTCTGCCCCCAGCATGAGGTCGTTGTGCAGTCCTATATATGACATGTAGAATTCACAAATAGACCATGTTGCAGATAGTACATTGTATTCAAATTGTGCTGTATTACTGTATTACTCTTTTACTGTATATTCCGCATACATATCTTCCGGTACGTTGTCATTTTCAGACGTGCATTTACCTTTACAATAGTTGACGTATTGTTGTGAATGAAATGCTGTAACAAAATTAAAGGACGAGTACATGTTTACCTGTTTTCCCTGTGGAATGTTTGCACAATTGATGACCCTGTGGACCTGTTTACATTAGGCTGTACTCTCCGACCATCCCTCTTCCATCGTAAGACCGTGGTTTATGACACTGTGGACCTGTTTACATTAGGCTGTACTCTCCGACCATCCCTCTTCCATCGTAAGACCGTGGTTTATGACACTGTGGACCTGTTTACATTAGGCTGTACTCTCCGACCATCCCTCTTCCATCGTAAGACCGTGGTTTATGACACTGTGGACCTGTTTACATTAGGCTGTACTCTCCGACCATCCCTCTTCCATCGTAAGACCGTGGTTTATGACACTGTGGACCTGTTTACATTAGGCTGTACTCTCCGACCATCCCTCTTCCCATCGTAAGACCGTGGTTTATGACACTGTGGACCTGTTTACATTAGGCTGTACTCTCCGACCATCCCTCTTCCCATCGTAAGACCGTGGTTTATGACATGGTCCACAATTGTGGCTCTGATTTCATCAGGGACTCTTATTCTTTTCCTTCTACCTCTTCCTCTATTGTGTCTTCCCCTAATACCACCACCATGCATCCTTACACATCTTCTTATTTCTATTCCACAAGCATGTAGCTGCTGTTCAGGGTTGTGATGTTCCTCCATGTTGAAAAAAATTGTAGTGACTGTGCTGTGGGCAAGCTCCATATGTATGCTTCCAAACTTGATTGGTTGATTGGTAAGATTGTGATTCCTATTTCATTACTATGTCACCTGGCAGGTCATTTGCCAATTTAGCAGACATCACAACCATTCCATGTCATAGATATATATGGCATATACATGTATGTCTGACTGATTTTGATAATTGAATGGATCATTTTGCATGTGACGGCTCACACGATGAAAGGAATGGTTAGAAGTTGTGAAGATTATGATCATTTCACTGAGAATCAACTCATCACTTTTGGTCAGAAAGTCATGTGCGTGTAGATATTGTGTAAATTGTAGACAATTGTACTTACTCTTTTGCACACGTGCCAAAACATGCAATTTGCTTAAATTAATAAGAAATTCAAATCTGGTGTGAACAAAAAACAAAATTTTCAGAGATTGAAGTTGTTGTTTTGAAAAAAAGTATTCTCAATCGAGAATTGAGACAAAGCGATTGACAAAAACTGTAAAGTGACTATGCATAGATAATAACAGAGGATAGCAGCAGCGTAGAATGGGAGGGGGGGGGGGGGGGGGGGCGATGCAAATAGTCTGGGTAGCCATTTGATTAGATGTTTTATGACAATAGGCAGTATCTATCCATCATTATAAACAGCTTGACAGGCTTTTATTTTGAGTTAACGGTTGTAAAGTTATTCTCTCTTATCTGCTCTTGTTATTTCAGTAGCTCCACAGACCAGTTATTCACAAATATGTGACCTCACGCACCAGGTGGATGCGGAGCCCCGTGAAGCCTCAAGTCTTGGTAGCTGTATTTAATTCAAGCTCCCAAAACTTAGCAGACAATTTCCCTAATCACTATTCACATTTATTTTTCTAATCATTTTGTAAATCTAGTTATTCATTCAACATAGAACTGGACCTACTGTCAAACCGTATTGCCAATCACACCTCTTTCAGTAAAATTGAAAGGGAAGTGTTGTTGAGGATATCAGAATCACCTTTAATCACCAAGTACATACACATACTCAGAATTTTACTTCACGCAGTCTCCTCTGAACAGTTGATCTTGAGATGTGTCTGTCACTTGAACTCTGTGAAGCATTTATTTGGGCTGCGATTTCTGAGGCTGGTAACTCTCATGAACTTGTCCTCTGCAGCAGAGGTAACTCTGGGTCTTCCTTTCCTGTGGCGATCCTCATGAGAGCAGGTTTCATCATGGTGCTTGATGGTTTTTGCGCCTGCACTTGAAGAAACATTCAAAGTTCTTGAAATGTTCTGGATTGACTGACCTTCATGTCTTAAAGTAATGATGGACTGTAATTTCTCATTGCTTGTTTGAGCTGTTCTTGACATAACATGGACTTGGTCTTTTACCAAATAGGGCTGTCTTCTGTATACCACCCCTACCATGTCACAACACAACAGATTGGCTCAAACGCATTAAAAAGGAAAGAAATTCCACAAATGAACTTTTAACAAGGCACACCTGTTAATTGAAATGCATTCCAGGTGACTACCTCATGAAGCTGGTTGAGAGAATGCCAAGAGTGTGCAAAGCTGTCATCAAGGCAAAGGGTGGCTACTTTGAAGAATCTCAAATATAAATTGTATTTTGATTTGTTTAACACTTTTTTGTTTATTACATGATTCCATATGTGTTATTCCCTAGTTTTGATGTCTTCACTATTATTCTACAACGTAGAATCCTTTGACTGATACTGTATATATATACACAGTGCATTCGGAATGTTTCAGACCCCTTGACTTTTTCCACATTTTGTTATGTTACAGCCTTATTCTAAAATGGATTGAAAACACATTTTCCTCATCAAACTACACACAACACCCCATAAAGACAAAGCGAGAAAAACCCCAGAAATACCTTATTTACAGAAGTATTCAGACCCTTTGCTATGAGAATCGAAATTGATCTCAGGTGCATGGTTCCATTGATCATCCTTGAGATGTTTCCACAACTTGATCGGAGTCCACCTGTGGTAAATTCGATTGATTGGACATGATTTGGAAAGGCACACACATGTCTACATCAGGTCCCACAGGATTGTGATGAGGCACAGATCTGGGGAAGGGTAACAAAACATTTCTGCAGCATTGAAGGTACCCAAGAACACAGTGGCCTCCATTCTTAAATGGAAGAAGTATGGAACCACCAAAACTCTTCCAAGAGTTGCCGTCCATCCAAACTGAGCAATCGTGGGAGAAGGGCCTTGGTCAGGGAGGTGACCAAGAACCCGATGGTCCCTCTGACAGAGCTCCAGAGTTCCTCTGTGGAGATGGGAGAACCTTCCAGAAGGACAAACATCTCTGCAGCATTCCACCAATTAAGCCTTTATGGGTAGACTGGCCAGACGGAAGCCACCCCTCCGTAAAAGGCACATGACAGCCCGCTTGGCATTAGCCAAAAGGCACCTAAAGGACTCTCATACCATGAGTAACAAGATTCTCTGGTCTGATGAAACCAAGATTGAACTCTTTGGCCTGAATGCCAAGCGTCATGTCTGGACGAAACCTGGCACCATCCCTACAGTGAGGCATGGTCAAATCAATGTTTTTCAGTGGCAGGGGCTGGGGCTGGGAGAGTTCACCTCCAAACAGGACAACGACCCTAAGCACACAGCCAAGACCACACAGAAGTGGCTTCGGGACAAGTCTCTGAATGTCCCTTGAGTGGCCCAGCCAGAGCCCGGACTTGAACCCGATCTAACATCTCTGGAGAAAATAGCTGTGCAGCGATGCTCCCCATCCAACCTGACAGAGCTTGACAGGATCTGCAGAGAAGAATGGGAGAAACTCCCAAAAATATGGGTGTGCCAACACTGTAGCGTCATACCCAAGAAAGACTCGAGTCTGTAATGACTCGCAAAAAGGTGCTTCAAAAAAGTACTGAGAAAATCGTCTAAATACTTATGCAAATGTGTTAATTTGTTCTTGTTTTTTTGTTGCGAAAATAAATGAAAAAACGGTTTTTGCTTTGTCGTTACGGGGTATTGTGTGTAGATTGAGGGAAAATATTTTTTTCATCCATTGAAGAATAAGGTTAAAATAACAATGTGTAAAAAGTCAAGGGGTCTGAATACGTTCCGAATGCACTTGTGTATATTGCAAAAAAATATTTTGACTGGGCAAGCCAGTAATTTAGGAACAAATTCTTATTTACAACGACAGCCTACCCTTGCCAAACCCTCCCTAACACGGATTTTAAAATATTCAATGTAGTCCACTAGTTGGGGCTCCTATGGGTTGTAGCCTCAATGGTGCTGCCCATGCTGTCACAGATGCTATATGGCACAGATATAAAAGATGAGTCCTCTATCCATCTTTATGGTCAACACTGCAATAGTCTTGAAGCAGTTGTTTGATGTCTTGAATGACATTCATCCCAGTTGTCAAATCAGATAAAATTGTAATTGTCACGTGCCCGAAAACAACAGACATTACAGTGAAACACTTACTTACAAGCCCTTAACCAACAATGCAGTTTTAAGAAAAAAAGTGTTACGAAAGTATTTACTAAAATAAAATAAATAAAAAATAGAAAAATAACAAGTAATTAAGGAGCAACAATAAAATAACAGTAGCTGTTGTGTGTGCTGCAGATGGTCAACATAAACAGGGTAGGCCTATGCACAAAGCAAGTTCTCTCCAATTGGTTAAACAGTAAAATCATTGTATTTGATACATTTTAATAACTTTGAGCATGTAACAGTGCAGTCTAACAGTCATATGACTATGCTTTGTGGAGGCTGGGATGGACTATACATGGCTCGTTCAATAACCAATCAGTGCACCTTCCAGCAAAATATTATGTTCAACAAGTGATATGCTTTGTGGAGGCTGGGATGGACTATGCATGGCTCTTTCAATAACCAATCAGTGCAATTTCCAGCAAAATATTCTGTACAACAAAAGTGATATGCATGTGCAAATGTTTTTATTATGTAAATTACAGTAAAGCAAATTTGCAACCTTTTCCTTTTAGAAATGGTGTTATAGTAACCTGCCTATGTGTTACAATTTTTTTTCTCAGGTCTTGCACCTTTCCTCACTGTTCTGGGTGCTGTCTGACACACACCCTACCTAAAAGATAGTAACTCGCTTGCTCGTTACTGCCAGGCTCCAGCTACACCGAGGAAATACAACAATATTATCATAGAAACAGCTGAAGATTGATGGCATTTTATTGGAAATTGTAAGTATATTCTGCCGGCGGGACTACATTAGCTATAAACAGCTAACGTTGGCTAGCTAAGGTTTATGTTCGACATGTTTTATTTTTGCGGCAAATTTACGTCTAGCTATGCTAGCAGCTAAGCTAACGTTAGCTAATTAACCGGACTAGCCGTCCAATCTAGCTGTCGAGCTAGATATTGTTCATGGTTTATTGAGGACCTTAGGTGCATGAAGTAGATTAAAAAATATTAATTTGTAATTGTGATTACTAGCTAGCTACTTAAGTGGTTGGCCGTGTCAATACGTTAACGTTAGCTTGCTCGTAACTTAGCTACGTTAGTTAGCTATCCTAGCTAACGTTTACATGTGTCCACTGAATTTGCATTACTACCTTACCCTTATAGCAAGTTCTCTGTAGCTAGTATTTCTGCTAAAGCTAACTAGATCGAACGGGCTAGATAGACACAGCGTTATAACTAGTCAAATAGTTAGGTTATATGGGCTTTTGCCAAATGTTGCGATGGGTACCTTTTTTAGCTAGCTAGTAACGTTAACTAGCCTAATTTGAAGTAACTCAGTAGCTAGCTAGCTATTATTGCATGGTTTCCATTGCACCGTAGTGATATATTTGCTTGCTATGTTTAAATGCTTTTAACTAATACATTTTCAGAAGCCTAACAACTTAACAACATTTGATCTTACTGCTGTGAAAGTGGAAAACAGAGGAAGTGCCCATGCTATTCAAACTGAGTTCCCAGGTTGTAGTATTCATATATCCAACAACATAACCAGAGTGAACAGTGATACAAAACAAAAATGCAACTACTTGTTACTTATAGTGCTTTTTACATATTCAGGAAAAATGGTGGCTTTGATGATAAAATTGTAAAATGCATCACAGATACTGGTCTGGATTGAATTGATTTAGTGTAGGGTAATTAATAGGCCTGTGAGTAGTGGTTGTGTAAGACTATATGCAGTTCCTTATTGTTAGTTATTATGAGTCATGGTAAAAAAAAAATGGTTTGGTAGCTGTGAGTGTTTGCATCTGCATCCTCATCATGACTGTATGTCTGCAGTGGCCACAGTTTCCACTATGATTTAGGCCTAGGCCTTACTTGACTTTGTTTGGGACTGATAGAATAAAGTCAGCAGGATAGCAAATCACACTAGTTCCTGTCTAGTTGAAATTGGCTATAAAGGGAACGTTATAAAGGGACCAGCAATTCGGATAGCTAGTGAACATGAATCTGTCAGTGTCACATCATGATTTATATGGCATTTGGAACATGCACAATTGCGTAAGTTAGATGTGAGTAAAAGGGTCTGGCCTAAATACTGTGTGAAATGTAACCACACAGTATGTAGGCCAGGCTATAACAGCCAGACGGTCAGGGGGAGTTGGGTGTAAATTTAGTCATGTAATTGTAACCTCACTTTGGTGAAGGAGTCATAGCTAAGACAGAGGCTGTATTTTGTCTAGGCTAGAAGTCACTGCAGGATGTGTCGCATCAGTCTGCGATGAGGGTGAAAGATGAAAGCGTAGACCTCAAATCTCTGATTTGAGTTCCATGTAATTCAAACTATTGTGCCTTGTCTTACAGTAACCATATTTCCAATGTCCAGTTATTATGTGAGTAAAGTCATACCAACAACAACAAAAAATCACGCTCATGGTGATGGAATCAGGAAGTGCCGATGCAATGTTATAAATGTTGACAGACAATTTGTTCGTTCGACATGGTGGGATCTTTTTGTGTCGGTAAACTGAATTATGGGACAAATTGCGGTGGAAGTGATTTTCTGTGCAATTGTTGATAGAATAACCATGTTGAGGTAAATTTGCAGTCACGCAGTGCTATGTTGTGTGGCCCTCCCACTACGACTTGAAAAAGCATGCCCAGTTTATTAGGCTACAGATGCTACAAATAATAATGAACTTCACAGGGTGGTGAAAGTGCACGGTGATGAGCTTGATGCTCTTTTCCAATAAATATCCAGGGTGTTAATTGGTATGCTAGTAACATGATGATCAGTGATTAGCTGCCAATTAACAAATACACATGATCTTGCTCTTTTCCAACTCATCATATAACCTAACCTATCCAGTGTCCACTTTATCAGCAAACTGTTGTCTAGAGGGCATACGTGAACACCAGATTGGACAAGTTTGCCATTTATTGCAAAGGTTTGTGTGACAAAACCATCAATATAGTGAAAAATGCTATAGAAACGCATTGAATTAGTTTTTTAATGTGTACTAACTTTACGTCATCACACACAGCCTTGTATCTGCAGCAAGTCAGCTTGGTGGAAACAAACTTCTTGTGGGAAAACGTGCATATAAAAAAAATTAAGTGGACTTTTATAATATTTGCATGCTAATCTGTTGCATAAAGGATGGAAACCTAACTATTGATGTCAATGGAAGATTTGTGTGGAAGTTGACCTCGGAAGGGCGGCAGGTAGCCGAGCGGTTAAGAGCGTTGGGCCAGTAACCGAAAGGTCACTGTTTTGAATCCCTAAGCCGGAAAGGTGGACAAATCTGCCGTTCTGCACTTGAGCATGGCAGTTGACCCCCAACAACAACTGCACCCTGTTCGCCGATGATGTCGATTTAAGCCAGCCCCCCCACACCTCTCTGATTCAGGTTGGGTTAAATGCAGAATACACATTTCGGTTGAATGGATTCAGTTGTGCAACTGACTAGGTATCCCCTTTCCCTCAATCGCCCTATTTCAAGTAGTTGTAGTTTATGGACAAGGCTGCACTGCATTCACTTATCTATTAGGTCTTGTGTTGTTAGATCACATGCAGACATAGCCTACTTATTACACCATTTTGTTTTGTCCAGAAGTATTAAAGGAAATGACAGATGGCCTTCTGCTACTGCATTTTGAGTGGAACCAGAGCAGTCCCAGGCAGTGACCGCAATGTCTATCAGCCTTCCCAGAAACACACAGGAATATTTCTCTTCTTGGTGTAGATAAGTATATAGTTGAATTTATAAGAGGGTACTTTCCCGCTTTCTGTCAAACACGGACTGAGGAAAAGCCCCTGTTGTTCCATTGTCACCTGTTACAGCCAATTCCCAGGCTTAACACACACTCATATCCTGGGCCATTCAAATCAAATGCATTTATATAGCCCTTTGTACATCAGCTGATATCTCAAAGTGCTGTACAGAAACCCAGCCTAAAACCCCAAACAGCAAGCGATGCAGGTGTAGAAGCATGGTGGAAAGGAAAAACTCCCTAGAAAGGCCGAAACCTAGAGAGGAACCAAGCTATGCGGGGTGGCCAGTCTTCTGGCTGTGCTGGGTGGAGATTATAACAGAACATGGCCAAGATGTTCAAATGTTCATAATTGACCAGCATGGTCAAATAATAATAATCACAGGCAGAACAGTTGAAACTGGAGCAGCAGCACGACCAGGAGTCATCATGCCCGGTAGTCCTGAGGCATGGTCCTAGGGCTCAGGTCCTCCGAGAGAGAGAGAGAGAGAAAGAAAGAGAGAATTAGAGAGAGCATACTTAAATTCACACAGGACACTGGATAGGACAGGAGAAGTACTCCAGATATAACAAACTGACCCTAGCCCCCCAACACATAAACTACTGCAGCATACTGGAGGCTGAGACAGGAGGGGTCAGGAGACACTGTGGCCCCATCCGATGACACCGCCCGGACAGGGCCAAACAGGAAGGATATAACCCCACCCGCTTTGCCAAAGCACAGCCCCCACACCACTAGAGGGATATCTTCAACCACCAACTTACCACCCTGAGACAAGGCCGAGTATAGCCCACAAAGATCTCCGCCACAGCACAACCCAGGGGGGGGGGGCGCCAACCCAGAGATTGCAACACTGTGAGGGTGTTTCCTGCTCCTATTTCATGTGGCGTATGTTGCTACATTCGCCACAGCCCTACTCTGATTGGTAACTCACCCACTGAGTACACCCCTCGGGCTATTTTCATCCTGTGAAATCCTTGTTCAGGTCGAAGACATCGGTTGTGACTTTTTTGACACGCCACAAGACCAAATTATGCCTTAGTGACGGGCCGGTGGTGGCAGGGGCACGTATGTGAACAAAATATATAATTTGAACGTTACACATGTCCATCTTGAATCAGATACAAGGATACGTGCAGATTTTAGGCAAATTCTAATGACTATTTTGTTAGGTTTGTTTTTGCTTCCGGGAGCATAAATCAACTGAGAACCTCTTCCTCATTGTTTTCACATGTCAGGTGAGAAAGTGGCAACACTAGGCGCACAGTGTTTCTATCTCTGCAGACTAGCTAACCAGTACCAGCATCATGGAGTAGACTATCTTATACTCTGGAAATCTGCAACAAACTAAGAAGTGATTAGCCTCTCTGTCTGTCCACTCATGTTGCAACAGATGCATTTCCATCATATCATCCATACTTCTTGTGGTGAGTCTTTTTTTGTTGTTGGTTGGGTTGTCTTGTTTCGGTGCGTTTGAGAGCACTGCTTGTATAAGAGAGGTTTACACAGCAGACTTTTGTATTGGCATCTATCTTGATATTCAAATAATTTCTAATGGAAAAGAAGAGTTGATACGCACTAATGGGTCACAGCAACATAGCAGCAGAAGTGTTTTTTTTGCCTACAGGCTCAGACATGCTTGTGAAGTGAATCATAGTTTGCCACGTGATTACATAAAGACAATGATTTATTGGAGTGAACCATTTGGTTGTTTCCTGATAGTCATGCTCACGTTGCATAAGGTTTGCCTAATATTAATCATGTGAAACTCCCTTTGGTATGTGATGAGACAGTTGAAATTATGTTTCTTTCCACTCGTTACGCATCAATAATGGTATAACATCTAGCCCAGGGTTTCACTTTTGCAGCTGAAATGTGGCTATTCACTTACGGTAACCTGTTCGTACACAGCAACAAGAAGCAGTCTCTCCCCATTGAAGCCCCAAACTTCCTGTTTTCAGATGAGCGCTTTTTATTGGACAGAGGAAGGGTCTTAAAATAGCCACTAAGTAACTCATCAGCCTGCTGGCATTTAGTGAACACGACTGCTGCTGGGGGATATCCCAACGCTCCCAGACCTCAGTGAAGACAACAGGGGAGTCTCATTGACGTCCTGCTGGTTTTGTCCTTTACTGAAAGGGCAGACAGGTGAATCTGCTGCACCCTTGCTGCTTTTAGCTGGCCATAGCATAGTTAGGTAGTTAAAGCAAATTTGGATGTTTTTTTTCTTCCCATGGGATTAATCTGTTTGCTCTTTGGGTTTGGTGTATGCAGTTGACTGTTCTTTGTCTTTTCAGGTCATACCACGTACTGAATGTTCATGATGTCTGAACATTTAGAAGAAAGTTGATGGTCAGAAGAGTTTTTGATTCCAGTGGAATTTGTCACATCTTTTGCGTCACTTTGTTTTCGAAAAGAAAACGCACCCTACGTGGCAACGCACTGAAGGATCTACCTTTTTATTTGAAAGGGAAGGCGTTTTGTCGAAGCCATTGTGCTTCCCCTAGTGACCTCTGTGGGTTACAATGCCTGTACAAGCGCCGCAATGGACGGAATTCCTGCTGTGTCCCATCTGCACCCAGCTGTTCGAGGAGAGCGTCCGCAAGCCCATCAGCCTGGGCTGTGGACACACCGTCTGCAAGATGTGCCTGAACAAGCTGCACCGCAAGGCCTGCCCCTTCGACCAGACGGCCATCGCTTCCGACATCGAGCTGCTGCCTGTCAACACTGCCCTACTGCAGCTGGTGGGAGGACAGGTGAGACATAATCTAGGCTAGGTATGTGCTACTTAGATGAGATGCTAGGCAGGTACAACTCGGGTACTAATCAGGTGAGACAGGCTAGGTAGGTGCTACTCAGATGAGATGCTAGGCTAGGTACTCACTCAATGTCACGTTCACATTCATAAGATTATGAATATTGTTACTGTTGGGACAGGTCCAACGCAAATGTGGGGACAATTGCCCCCCTTATTCTCTCCCCTATTCTCCTAATGACAGTTTGTATCACTTGATGAGGTGAATGTAGGTTATGTTAATGTAGCGTGGGAACGGTACTCAATTGTTTATGCTCATACATGGACTGGTGATGACTGACAAACAAAATATCTGGTTTGGGAAATTGGTGTTCTTTCATTTATCTTGTGTAGTAGCAGTTTACCCGATTCTGGATTGGGACAGATTTGTTCTGCCAGTCAATGCAATTTTACCATTATATTTAGAGACTAAATAACTTTCACTTGTCTTTATCTTATTCTGGCTGTTGTACCTAAGTCTTAAAGGGTTCATATTTTGAGTCGTGTGGGAGAGCTACAGTGCATTCGGAAAGTATTCAGACCTTGACTTTTTCCACATTGTGTTACATTACAGCCTTATTCTAAAATGTATTCAATTGTTTTTTTCCCTCATCAATCTACACACAATACCCCATAATGACAAAGCAAAAACAGGTTTTCAGATTTTTTTGCAAAAACTGAACTGATATAACATTTACTTAAAAATTCAGACCCTTTACTCAGTACATTGAAGCAGCTTTGGCAGCCATTACAGACTTGAGTCTTGAGTATGATGCTACAAGGTTGTCACACCTGTATTTGGGGAGTTTCTCACATTCTTTCCTGCAGATCCTCTAAAGCTCTGTCAGGTTGGATGGGGAGCATCGCTGCACAGCTATTTTCAGGTCTCTCCAGAGATATTAGATTGGGTTCAAGTCCGGCCTCTAGCTGGGGAAACTTAAGGACTTTTAGAGACTTGTCCCAAAGCCACTCCTGCGTCGTCTTTGCTGTGTGCTTAGGGTTGTTGTCCTGTTGGAAGGTGAACCTTCGCCCCAGTCAGGTCCTGAGCGCTCTGGAGCAGATTTTCATCAAGGATCTCTCTGTACTTTGCTCCTTTCATCTTTGCATCGATCCTGACTGGTCTCTCAGTTCCTGCCGCTGAAAAACATCCCCACAGCATGATGCTGCCACCACCATGCTTCCCCGTAGGGATGGTGCCAGGTTTCCTCCAGACGTGACGCTTGCCATTCAGGCCAAAGAGTTCAATCTTGGTTTCATCAGACCAGAGAATATTGTTTCTCATGGTCTGAGAGTCCTTTAGGTGCCTTTTGGCAAACTCCTAGCGGGCTGTCATGTGCCATTTACTGAGGAGTAGCTTCCGTCTGCCCATTCTACCATAAAGGCCTGATTGATGGAGTGCTGCAGAGATGGTTGTCCTTCTGGAAGGTCCTCCCATCCCCACAGATAACTCTGGAGCTCTGTCAGTGACCATCTGGTTTTTGGTAACCTCCTTGACCAAGGCCCTTCTCCCCCGATTGCTCAGTTTGGCCGGGCCGCCAGCTATAGGAAGAGTCTTGGTGGTTCCAAACTTCTTCCATTTAAGAAAGGTGGAGGCCACTATGTTTTTGGGTACCTTCAATGCTGCAGAAATGTTTTGTTACCTTTGCCCAGATCTGTGCCTCGTCACAATCCTGTCTCTTGAGCTCTACAGACAATTCCTTTGACCTCATGGCTTGGTTTTTGTTCTGCCATGCACTGTCAACTGTGGGCCCTTTTGTATAGACGTGTGTGCCTTTCCAAATCATGTCCAATCAATTGTATTTACCACAGGTGGACTCCAATCAACTTGTCAAAACAGCTCAAGAATGATCAATGGTACCAGGATGCACCTGAGCTCAATTTCGAGTCTCATAGCAAAGGATTTGAATACTTATGTAAATTAGGTATTTCTGGGGGGTTTTGGCCAAAGTTTCTAAAAACCTGTTTGGGCTTTTTCCATTGTGGGCTATTGTGTGTAGATTTGAGGATTTAAAAAAAGAGAAAAAAATATCAATTTCAGAATAAGGCTATAATGTAACAAAATGTGGAAAAAGTCAAGGGGTTTGAATACTTTCCGAATGCACTGTCAGTTTTTTTTCCTGTACAAATTGAAGCCGAACATTGTCAAAACCATTTATCAGTTTGTCTTTCAGGGCCACAAAAAGGTATTATCTGTCACATGCTATCTATCAGTTTCTGCATGATGATATCTGTTTGATGTATCAATATCTGTCATGCACAAACAGTCAGTGAATCCCCATTGCTCATTACAATACCACTGTATCATATTTGTGAGATTTTATCAGAAATATGATACTAGCTTGCTGCTGGTTAGTCAAAACAACATGTGGCTGTGTTTTCATAACTCAACCAATGTTGCACATGAGGGACAATAGCGTTTAATTTTAATTTTTTTTACCTTTATTTAACTAGGCAAGTCAGTTAAGAACAAATGCTTATTTTCAATGACGGCCTAGGAACAGTGGGTTAACTGCCTGTTCAGGGGCAGAACGACAGATTTGTACCTTGTCAGCTCGGGGATTTGAACTTGCAACCTTCCGGTTACTAGTCCAACGCTCTAACTAGGCTACCCTACCACCCCAACTGTCATGAGATGTTTACTGTCCCCAGCGGTTGTTTTATTTAGCTACTGTGACTCATTCAAAGGGATACAGGAAGGACTACTGTTAGTCACAATGTCACAAAGATTAACCTCTGAGAAGGTGAGATGGGCAGAGAGACCACAACTGAGAAGGAAGGGCAAGGAGAGAGTGCACACATGAAAGGTGGGAGGCTAACATGGATCCCGAAGCAGGATTCCGTAGCGCGTGGCCGGGACTCAGCACACTGTGTGACAGCCATTCAGATTTTTAGATATCAGCCCACCGATGTTGTGGTCAGAGTTTCCTCTAGTTTTCAGTTGTCGTGCTTATGGCTGTAGCTGTCATGACAATTGATCATCCGGGAATTGTCATGCAAAAAAAACTGCCGGTCTCATGGTAATTGACCGTTAAATGCTAAATGTGTTTATTTAAGCGCTTCCCAGCACAGCCTACAAGCCACTGATGCGGACCTTTTGGAACATTTTACATTCTAAAAAGTATAATGAATCCACTTAATATAGCCTACACCATCACAATAAAGCCATTATTTATGTTAGGCAGGTCTAAAGAAACATTATGATGTAAAGAAAATGTAGCCTATTTCAGAAGAACCGAATAGCAAATTCTGAGTCGTCCTTAAGTTAGGCCCTGATCTGGCTATGCCATATGGCTTTGGGCTGCACTAGTTCATTTAACAGACAATATTTGCTTATAATTCCTGTGGCATTATTTGATCTGTTTTTATAGTAAGAAGAATATAATTGAACATAGCTGAATAAAATGGAAAGTCTCCCCCCCCCCCCCCCCCCCCCCCAACGATTTCCAAAGTAATGCGCATATGCGGCTATTCTATGTTGAGCAGTTAACAAAAGTGATCATTTGAAACATGTCCTCCCATATGCTTAATTTAGAGTTATTCATGCAACTTTAGTTGTGATTACAAACCTTAGGCTCTATGTTTCTCTTTCTAATACATTCTAAAGCTACATGATGCAACTACTGATGATTTTTTAAAAGTTCCATGAAAGGCATGCACTCTGCTCTGTTTCTTGTGCATGCTGCACACAGTTCATCAGTCTCTCATTCACAATTTGACAAGCACTTGTTGAAGTCGGGTTGCGTGAGCATTGCGGATGCAACATAGATATGCGGGGTTCACGCCTACAAAGTTCTGATTGGCCTATTAGGAGTGGTTGAATAAGGTTTCTGCAAATAGAACACAAGGGGCGTATCCAATAGTGAGATGTCGACTGAAAGAGAACACTTTTGTACGTGTCGTGCACACACACACACACACACACACTAAAAAGTATTACCCTTCAACTAAAACAAATACACAGGAAGTCTTACACCCTCAGCAGTTAACTGGAAAAAGTTTTACCCCTTCCCCTTCTAACGCAAATTTTGCCTTTTAGAATGGGAGTGTGTGTCTGCATGAAACTGCACTTGTTTGCAGAGAAACTGAAAGCAAACCTTTGAGCTCCAGTTCGAAGGCTGTTTGTTTGGGGTCCAGTTACTTTTCAAAAAGAGATGTAGCTATAAAAAAAACGTAACCTCTGGTAAAAGGGTGTGCCGCCATGTTTCATAAATCAACTACCATGCTAGTTGGCCTCACTTCCTCATCGGTTGATAATAGTTCACATAGGATATTTAAATGAAGTGCTGGTTTGCCCTGTGTTGAAGGCACTCAGCATACTATCTCCATGTGACAAGGAAAAATACTGTGTTATTATGGCCCAAATAGCTTTGGCAGAGGTAGTATGTGACAGATGTTACTGCCAACTCCTTGCCTTTGCTACTCTCCACAGTCCTCAGTCCAGATCCTGCTCTTTGTACTCATGGGATATGAATGAATTCACTAAAAGTAGGCCTACACAATGTGTACACATTAATAGATATCTATAAATAGAAAGGGGGCTTTTGGATTTCAAAATGGGAGCAGGCACAGCCAGCGGCTGGTTAAGGGTTTGCTGAAATTATGATCTAGAACTTTCCTGCAGCTGGGAGTGCTTGGTGGAGACCTGCATGTCATGTTGGGAGGGATGACGCACGTGTGTGTGTGTGTCAGAGTTCCTCTTCCTTGGCAAACCCAATGACTCAGCAAACACTGATACTCATTTGCTCCCTCGGCACTACTCCTCTTACAGCTGCCAAACATCAGAAGTCTGATGGATTGAGGAAAGGGAGCGGGAGAGAGGGAAAGGGTGGGTGTGTGCCACACTGGCAAGTCCCGAGTCATGACCATCATTAGTAGCCGACCAAACTTGCTAACGGACAGTCACTGTTACTCAGCACTCTATTGTCCCTATTATCACTCTGACAGCAATGCAAATGCAATCAAATCAAACACTCCATGAGAGCCCTGGCATTGCGTTTCAGCGGGATAGGATCACCTGTTGTAAAACGAGAGCCAACTCCTCATCGCAGGTTGATGCATGGAATGAAATAAGTGTTCCTATAAGCCCATGTTGCACAACATTTCTATAGGTAATGTGATGCAATTGTGTGATAAAACAAATGATGGCCTCTATTAAAAAGATTCCATCAGCTTTCTATTGGCTATGACTACTATATTTATTTTAAAACTTTCCTAATACTAAGCACATTGCTTACAACTGGAGTAGCCTACCTGGCTGGCATGAAAACGACCCGCGAGAAAAGCGTTCTCCATTCGCTATTCAAGTGCATACAGATTACATGTCTTTTTTCCCCCTGCCCCTGTTCTGACAGGTGCATGATAATGGCCCGTTCTAAATCAAAACTAATTTCACACATAATATTTAGTATATTTTATAGACTAGATTAAATTGAGAATGGTCTGATGGGTGAGAATATTATAATTGATGCCCAGTGTGTGGTAAGAAACAGCGTGTGCTGTTTAAATAGTTGAATGCATCACGTAGCCTAGCCCATACGCCTAGATGTTTTGATAAGGTTCGTATCCCAACTAAAGTGTCCAAATAACTCTAAGCATAGCCTATAGGCCTAGAACTCCTGGGACAGAGTTGGAGAGCCCAACGCCTACAGAGCCTAGTGAAACGTGTTCTTACAATCCCAGTCATTGCACAATCGCATTAGAAACCAGTTTGACTGGCCACAGTTTAAAAGAGGTCTCGTGCAGCTATTGATTGCTCAGTTCTTAAATTTAAGCACATTAATCCGCTTTACAACCGGTGTAGCCTACCGGGCATATTCGTAAATTTCACCGCACGTACCCTCTATTTGCTATTCGAGAGCAAGCTACGGATGTTGTTTTTTGGGAGGGCCATTCTGAATCAATAAATAATTCCACACATAGAGTTGAAGTCAGAAGTTTACATTCACCTTAGCCAAATACATTTAAACACCGTTTTTCACAATTCCTGACATTTAATCCTAGTAGATATTCCCTGTCTTAGGTCAGTTAGGATGACCACTTTATTTTAAGAATGTGAAATGTTTCATTCAGCTTTTATTTCTTTCATCACATTCCCAGTGGGTCAGAAATTTACATGAACTCAATTAGTATTTGGTAGCGTAGCCTTTAAATGATTTAACTTGGGTCAAATGTTTCGGGTAGCCTTCCCCAAGCTTCCCACAATACGTTGGGTGAATTTTGGCTCATTCCTCCTGACAGAACTGGTGTAACTGAGTCAGGTTTGTAGGCCTCCTTGCTCGCACATGCTTTTTCAGTTCTGCCCACAAATTTTCTATAGGACTGAGGTCAGGGCTTTGTGATGGCCGCTCCAATGCCTTGACTTTGTTGTCCTTATCTTCTTATGGCTGCATCCCTTGTTCTCAATTTCCGCCTGGAGACACTCTAATCTAACTGCCTGTAGCTCAGCCCCAGAGGCAAGGATATGCATATTCTTGGTATCATTTGAATGGAAACATTCTGAAGTTTGTGGAAATGTTAATTGAATGTAGAGAATATAACAATAGATCTGATAGAAGAAAATAGAAAGAAAGAGCATACGTTTTCTGTTTTGTTGTTGTAGCATCATCTTTCACATGTACTAGAATAGCCACACAGTCATAGGATGCTGGGGATAATTTTGATGGATAACACAAGAGGGCAAGTGTAGTTGTGCAAAGTTTCAGACTGATAACTTCAGGAATGGGTGAGCTACATGACATTTAGCATGAAGTCACCCAGGTGTCCCACACAAGTTGCCGAAATGTACCCAAGTGGCCGAATTGGTGAAATGATATAACTATATACAACAGTGCAAATAACTATATACAACATTTCAAAAGGCAATTCTAACACACAAATGTTTTTATAAAAATGTTTAAAAAAATATTTGATTTAAAATAAAATAAAATAAACGGGGATAGACCCTTTGGAAGACCCTCAGTCCTCTACACAATATTTTGCTGCTGGTGCCATGTCCCATAGCAGTCTCTTTCTGCTGTAAAGCAGAGGCAAACTGAACAAGTGGTGCAGGTGATGGGGGACTTCATGCGACACAGAACACAACGACTCCTCCATGCTGTGCCCTTTTGGCCCTGAGGCACATTCATGCCTGCAGTTATGAACTTTGGCATATGAACACCACTAGAGGTAGAGGGGCAGAATGTGATGTAGTGGACTTCGTGCTATAGCCAGCAAGATCCTGGATGAGCAGCTCCCTGAAAGGCTAGCTGTGATATGGGGGGCATGTCCTTCTGCAGGATGAAGGAATTCACCACAGCAATGTCAATGAAATGGTAAAACAATGTCTTGTTTCCATTTCTTTGTCTTATGGAGAACATTGTAGTACCCTATCAGTGCGTCTGATAGGTCTACACCTCCCATGCTCTTGTTGTAGTCCTTGATAGCTGCAGGAATGGGGACATTTTTGGTGGTCCATGCCCCAGTAGTGTCCTTCACATGCCTGAGGATGTGATCGCCACTGAAGGACTTGTGGATAGTGGAGCACATCACCACCTCTCTGGTGTCCATCCACTTCACAAACAGCAGGCCATCTTCACGGATCCATTGCATGGTACCCCGCTCAGCCCTCATGTCATTTACCTTTGTCTTCGGAAAGCCCACTCTGTTGGTCCTAATGGTGCCACAAGCCCACACCTCCAGCTTCCTCAGGTCTGCAAACAGGGTAGGGCTTGTGTAAAAGTTGTCCACAAATAGTTTGTAGCCCTTCCCCAGCAGTTGAAAATCCAATAACTCCATCACGGAATCGTAACTGAGTCCCTTACCGGTCGCAAAACTGCTTTTCCCCTCATAAACAAAAAATTGCATGTGTATGCACATTTTCAGCCAAAACAAACAGCTTGTAACCCCATTTTGTTGGTTTGTTACGCATGTATTGTTTTAGGCTAATTCTGGCCTTTGAGGCTACCATCCTCTAATCTATGGACAAGTTCTGGGCGGACTGAAAATGGATCTTGCAGGCCTCAACCATGCTGGGGTAGAGAGGTTTGACTTTGCAGAGCCTGTCAACATATATATATATTCTAATCTTTTGAAGGATGTAAGACACTTGAATTTTCAAGAATATTTAATGTTACGACGTTGTATTTTTAGTTTGTCGCTCTGAAATTTCCCCGGGTGTTGATCCCGATGTTGATTTCCCTGGATGTTGATCGCAGCCATAAGAAGTTAACCCTTTTAGCTTACCCTTCACCGAACCCTAACCTTAATCCTTTAACCAAACTCCTAAACTTAACCCTAACCACTACCCTAGCTAACGTTAACAAGCAAGCTAATGCTATTCGACGAGCTAATATTCATAACATATCATACTTATTGCAAATTTGTAACATATCATACGATTTGTAATTTAACATATTTGAAATTGGTGATGGGCATACACATGAATACATACCATTCGAAATGTAACATATCATACTAAATGGAATGTATCGGATTTACGTACAGAATAATACAAAATACTCTGAGACCAGGTTGAAACTAGAGGTAATTATAATATAATAAATACAGAAATACGAGCCTTTGGTCATTAATATGGTCAAATCTGGAAACTGTCATTTCGAAAACAAAATGTTTATTATTTCAGTGAAATAGAGAACCGTTCCGTATTTTATCGAACGGGTGGCAACCCTAAGTCTAAATATTGCTGTTGCATTGCACAACCTTCAATGTTATGTCATAATTATGTAAAATTCTGGCAAATTAGTTCACAACGAGCCAGGCGGCTCAAACTGTTGCATAGACCCTGACTCTGTGTGCAATGAACGCAAGAGAAGTGACACAATTTCCCTAGTTAATATTGCCTGCTAACATGAATTTCTTTTAACTAAATATGCAGGTTGAAAAAAATACTTCTGTGTATTGATTTTAAGAAAGGCATGGATGTTTATGGTTAGGTACATTCGTGCAACGATTGTGCTTTCTTCTCGAATGTGCTTTTGTTAAATCATCCCCCGTTTGGCAAAGTAGGCTGTGATTCGATGATGAATTATTTGCAACGCAGGACAAGCTAGTTAAACTAGTAATATCATCAACCATGTGTAGTTAACTAGTGATTATGGTAAGATTGATCATTTTTATAAGATACGTTTTATGCTAGCTAGCAACTTAACTTGGCTCCTTGCTGCACTCGTGTAACAGGTGGTCATCCTGCCACGCAGTCTCCTCGTGCAATGTAATCGGCCGCAATCGGCATCCAAAAATGCAGATGAATCGGTCGACCTCTAGTTGAAGGTCTCCCTATTCCTCCATCGCTCCACTCTTTTGACAGTGGTAATTTGCACTTGTGTATCAAGTTGCAAGAGACTGTTCTTTCGATCACGTGTCAGATGTTTGTGAAGGCAAGTGTGCAGGACAGTGCTTCTCTTCCGGATTGTTTAATGGTCCGAAGGAGCGTTTGGCCCCATCACAACATCTATTCTCCATTTAGATTTTTCTTTCATCACGTCTGGCCCCTGCACCACCATTACTGGTGTGGTTTGCCCTGTGACAAGACATGCTCCACCTTGCATCTACCAAGTGGTTGATCAGATTATTTGTTCCTACTGCCTACTAGGATACACCCATTGGAATGGTTGTACACTTTTATTAATTAAAACATTAATATAGTGTAATTTTTTTTGTCCCTTAAATTCAGTCCGTTTATATGCAGTGTGTCTCTCTCTCTCACACACACACACACACACACACACACACACACACACAATGGAAACTATATTTAAACGTGTGTGTTGTGACCATGGTGTGTCTGCTTTGTCTCCTCAGGTGCCCAAACGGCAGCCTACCACCTTGCTGACGGGGCCAGAGGACATAGCCCACTATGAGGAAGCCAGTGATTGTGTGGAGGAGCTGGCTCTGTACCTGAAACCACTGAGCAACAGCAGAGGTCAGTCAGACACCACCTCATCCTGCTCACCGTCACAACCATGGCTCATTAATTATGGGAAAAGCTTCTATTCACCCTGTATTAATTTCTCAACATATCATATTTAATAGCATCAGATTCACACACTCCCCCTTTATCATGACAATCCACATTCTAGTGCACTAGTATTTGCCTCCTTTCTGATTCTCTATTTTTGCATGCTTTTGATACTATCAGATCTTCAACCAAAACCTAACATTCGATAAAGGGAACGTGAGTTTACAAATAACAGAAAAATGGATACTTGTTTAATTTATTTAATTAACAAAGTTATGCAACACCCAATTCCCCTGTGTGGAAAAAGTAATTTCCCCCGTTACACTCTAACTGGTTATGCCACATGTATCTACAATGACTGCAACCAAATATTTCCGGTAGTTGTTGATCAGTCTGCACCTGTACATAGCCCATCTATAATTTATCCCAAAACAACTACCTCTTTCCCTACTGTACTTATTTATGTTGCTCCTTTGCACCCCATTATTTATATTTCTACTTTGCACGTTCTTCCACTGCAAATCAACCATTCCAGTGTTTTACTTGCTATATTGTATTTACTTTGCCACCATGGCCTTTTTTTTTTGCCTTTACCTCCCTTATCTCACCTCATTTGCTCGCATTGTATATAGACTTGTTTTTCTACTGTATTATTGACTGTATGTTTGTTTTACTCCATGTGTAACTCTGTGTTGTTGTATGTGTCGAACTGCTTTGCTTTATCTTGGCCAGGTCGCAGTTGTAAATGAGAACTTGTTCTCAACCTCCTTACTCCATTTGCACAAGCTGTATATAGATTTTTCTATTGTGTTATTGACTTTACTTTTGTTTATTCCATGTGTTGTTTTTTGTCGTACTGCTTTGCTTTTTCTTGGCCAGGTCGCAGTTGTAAATGAGAACTTGTTCTCAACTTGCCTACCTGGTTAAATAAAGGTTAAATAAAAAAGTCTCTCACATCGCTGTGGAGAAATTAAGGCCCACTCTTGCATGCAGAACCGCCTCGTCAAAGTCCAGACCTAATCCCAATTGAGATGTTGTGGCAGGACTTGAAACGAGCAGTTCATGCTTGAAAACCAACAAATGACGCTGAGTTAAAGCAGTTCTGCATGGAAGAGACGTGAGTGCCTGATTAACAACTACAGGAAGCGTTTGGTTGGGGTCATTGCAGCTAAAGGTGGCACAGCCAGTTATTGAGTGTAAGGGGGCAGTTACTTGTTCACACAGGGGAATTGGGTGTTGCATTGCTTTTGTTTATGAAATAAATCAAATAAGTATATAATTGTTATGTTCCCTTTATCTAATATTAGGTTTTGGTTGAAGATCTGATTGCATTCGGTATAATTTTTTTTTTTTTTAAATATGCAAAAATAGAGACTTATTTTTCACAGCACTGTATTTCGGGAATAGCTTGGCATACGGTATAAACAGTGTATTGAATGGTGCTTCTTCTCTCTCCCCCTCACAGCCTCACACTTTCCTCTCATCCTTATCCATTTGCTTTGATCCTTGTGTATTTACTTGTTTCGCAATTCCTCCCTTACTGTTGCACTGGTTGTAAGTTGCTATGGATACAACCCCAGCCTCTCTCACACTCCACCCCTCTTCTTCTCTCTCCGGGTGTAGGGTTGAGCACCAGCGGTGCACAAAGCTCTCTGAGCCGGCCCATGCAGAGGAAGCTGGTGACCCTGGTGCACTGTCAGCTGGTGGAGGAGGAGGGCCGGGTGAGGGCCACGCGGGCGGCCAGGTCCCTAGGGGAGCGCACCGTCACTGAGCTCATTCTGCAGCACCAGAACCCACAGCAGCTCTCCTCCAACCTGTGGGCTGCAGTCAGAGCAAGAGGCTGCCAATTCCTCGGCCCAGGTAACATACAAACGGACAGAAGCGCAAGCACAGGCGGGCAAGCCACTCATACACACACAGCCCAAATGACAAATGTTTCAATTACATCCGCCCTGAACGACTGAGAAAATGAATGCTATCGAAAGCATGTGAAAATATTATGCATGTGTTGTTGTAGCGATGCAGGAGGAGGCTCTGAAGCTGGTGCTGTTGGCTCTAGAGGACGGCTCCGCTCTGTCCAGGAAGGTCTTGGTGCTGTTTGTGGTCCAAAGGTTAGAGCCACGCTTCCCCCAGGCCTCTAAGACCAGCATAGGCCACGTGGTGCAGCTCCTCTACAGGGCCTCCTGCTTTAAGGTAGGTCTGACTACCTACAAACATACACCTAAACACAGTTCTAAGACCAACATAGGCCATGTGGTGCAGCTCCTCTACAGGGCCTACTGCTTTAGGGCACACAACTGAAACCGAAAAATAAAAAAAAATCCCTTTCAGTTCATGTTCTTCATATTGGTGCCTAATGAACACAACCGTGATGTCCTGTCTGTCACCTTGTGTCTTCAGGTGACCAAGCGAGACGAGGACTCGTCCCTGATGCAACTGAAGGAGGAGTTCCGGACATACGAGGCACTGCGGCGCGAACATGACTCCCAGATTGTCCAGATCGCCATGGAGGGTGGCCTCCGCATCGCCCCTGACCAGTGGTCCTCTCTGCTCTATGGGGACCAGTCGCACAAGTCCCACATGCAGTCCATCATCGACAAGGTATGTAGGAGGTGTGTGGGTGGGTGTTTTTTGATGTAACTTAAATGTGAGCCCTAGTGGTGTTGCTGTGTATTTGAACAGAGATTTTGTGTGTGTGTGTGTGTCAGTTACAGACGCCAGCGTCGTTTGCTCAGAGCGTTCAGGAGCTGACCATCGCCCTGCAGAGGACAGGCGACCCGGCCAACCTGAACCGTCTGCGACCACACCTGGAGCTGCTTGCCAACATCGACCCCAGCCCAGGTTGGTCCATTCACAGTACATCAATACCCTTTTCAAACTATCGTTCCGACCCGTACCAAACTGTGGTGGCCCGGATGTTTTCTGTACACACTGTCCACTCAGTACAGTTTTGTTTGGCTTGGCAGTGCGAAAAGCCCTCAACGCGCTCACTTTAAAAGTTATGTATCAGTAAAAGGAATCCAAATTGTATGCGTTTTTAAAAATGTAAGCGACACTGCCGTGCAAGCAAGTCACCATCACTTTCACAGGGCCTATTAGACCGGGTCCCCAGTGCAATGCATTTTGACCCCAAAAAATACCCCGTCTTGTCCTCCATCTTAGACTCCCCTCCCCCCACGTGGGAGCTGCTCGACACGGGCTTGGTGGCGGTGAAAACGGTGGTGCACGGCCTGGTGGACTTCATCCAGAACCACAGCAAGAAGGGGAGCGACACGCAACAGGTCTGATTCTAGATACTCAATCCCCCAAAGCATATCAGTGGAATAGGGCTGAAATTATTGATAATCCCAGGGTCGTGTTCATTAGGGCAACGCAACTGAAAATGTTTTGCGACATAAAATGTAAGGAGTGTTTCTTATTAGACAAGTCAAGGTAGTCCCTTCCTGTTTGTCAGGTTCTTTTCCTTCTGTTTGGTGCCTAATGCATATGACCAATGTTTGAATCTTGATTGATACTTGTTAAAGCTAATAATATCAGTCAATGACTGTCTGCTGGTTCGTGATCTTAACAGTAATAACACCTTTTGTATTTTCCATTATTAACATGCCCTTGTGGTGGCTCCTCCCCAGCCTCCCCAGCACAGTAAATACAAGACGTACATGTGTCGGGACATGAAGCAGAAGGGGGGCTGTCCTCGAGGAGCCAGCTGCACCTTCGCCCACTCTCAGGACGAGCTAGAGAAGTGAGTCTTCCACCGTGAGCCACTCCCAATGGGGATCGTTGGGCATATTCCCAACTTTACTTAACAGTTAATGTTTTGATGTCAATGAGACGTTGACTGTTCATTGCACAGATCCGCTCTGATAGTGTGACAACAATCATGTCAACCTCTTTCACTAACCACGTATTTCTCCTCCTTTCTGAAGGTATCGTAAGATGAACAAGCGTCTGGCCGCCCGACGGCCCCTCAGCCTATCCTTGACGCAGCTCAACGAGGTGGGCCTATTGCCCGAGGAGGTGGGGATGATGGAGGGGCTGGCCCACAAGGGCCTGACCAATGGCATGGTGGCATCAGTCACAGGCTCCGCCCTGCCCCAGCTCATCTCCCGCGGTGCTGACCCCTCTTATGAGCCCATTATGCGGAAGCCCCAGTCCCAGGGAAGCCACAGTGCCCCCGGCTCTCCCCCTGACTTGTGAGTAGATGCACACACAGCGTCTGTTACACGTACTCACACACACACTGAAATTCTCTGTCTTTTCCAGACTGGATCCCGTGCCCAATCGGTCCATGGCCCACCCCAGGATGGCAGTGGACCACCTGGCCATGCATAAGCCAGTGCCCAGGGGGCCCCCCATGTACCCCTCACAGCAGGGTGAACATTTCTACCCCCCTGAGCCCAGGGCACCACCATCAGCCATGCAGTACGAGTCCACCCAGTACCCCCCAGGTAAGGCAGAACAGACCACTCTTTTTCCCGTGATTTCCTATGTATCTCAAGCTTATGACGCGTCTGCTGACGAAAGGAAGTGTTTCTCTCTGGGAGCAATTAGTCTTGTAAATCTCCCAGTGTGGTTCTATTGTGCTTATCTAATACCAATCCTGTTGCCACGCTCTTCTATGTCCTCTCAGGTAACACCCCCTACCCCTACCAGTCCTCCCAGTACCTTCCCCAGCCCCGCTACGTTCGGAACCTCCCTCCCCCTAATGACCTGGCCACGCCTGCCTACCCGGAGTCCCCCTACCCCGGCACCTACCCACAGGAGCATGAGTGTCCCCCACAGCCCTCGGGTCCCCACTTCTCCAACGCCAACCCCCATGGTTACCCACCTCCCCCTCATTACGACGGCCGTCGACACCCCTCCTACCCGCCGCCACCACCACCACAAACCTATCCCCACCGGGAGGAACTCTCCTCCATGCCTGCGGATGAGGCCTCCAGAGAAAGATACCCTCCCGAGGGTTACCAGCCCGCTGGCTCCCACATGAGGCCCTACTCCACACGGGTAAGCACACGTCTGCAGTACTAGGCTCTTTCTAAATCACAATATCCATAACTCTATACACCTATGCAATTACCTTTTAGGAGTTTAGTCATCAGATTGAGTAGTGACATTACTCAGCCGATTATCACAAGATATGCCATTTAGCATACAGTCTTGCGTGCGTAATAAAAACACATTTATATATTTTACATATCGGGAAGTGTCAAGAATGTATCATTTTTTACTTTTTATTTAACCAGGAAAGGGCTCATTGAGATTAAAATCTATTTTTCAAGAGCGCCCTGGCCAAGATAGGCAGCACCAAGTTATTACAAAAAAATTACAGACAGACAACATGAACAACTACAAGTAATCTAGTAAAAACCATTGAATTCACAAGAGTATAAAACAGCAAATTAAAAACATTGACCGGTCAAAATCCTAATAAGACTGTCCAGGATAAATCCACTGCAAAAAAATGTATTTCCAAAGCTGCAAAAAGTGCACTACAGTAAAGGTGTCCACATGTCCTGTTGTACAGGAGGATTACAGTCGGCCCCAGCCCCCTCCCACTCTGGACTACCTGCACCGCCGACGCCAGGAGATCATGGCCCAGTTGGAGGACAGGAAGCAGGTCACTCCCCCACCCTTTGCCCCCTCGCCCACGCTGCCACACACCTACGAGGTCAACTACACACAGGAGGTAAGAGGCTACACTCGTCTAGTGTTTCTATGGTAGTACGCAGTGGCATCTCGCCCCACGTACTACCGCAGCAGTTAGTCACTTAAAGGAAGAGTTAGCTAATAATAATGTGTGTTTGTGTGTGTCAGCAACAGCAGTACATGGAGAACTCCCAAGTGTTTGCAAAGTACCGTGAGCCAGACTACGCTAGCCAGTACTCTCCTTGGTCATGTGACACCATTGGCTCCTACATTGGCAGCAAGGAGGGGAAGTCTAAAGACACCATGGAGAGGATGGTGAGTCATCAATCAATCATTCTATGTTCTGTTGGTATAAAGCTTGACCACTTAATAAAGTTCCAAATCTGAATATCTAAAGCTCGACCAAGCTCAAAACAGTTTCCAAAAGCATGTAATAGGCCAAAATATCATGTTTCATTTTTGTTGTTGGACAAGATGGTTATCTTGCATTTACTATTCTATTGGTTGTCCTCGTTGACTGATCAAAGGTCACTTATAGAGGAAGTGCTGTGACTTATTCAGAACACGGTTAAGCTCACAAAAGTCTTTCAACTACAGTTTTCCTAGTTTCAGTAGAGTGGGTCTGTACTTTCTCTATGCAACGTCTTATAATGGTACCATAATAACTCTGGGTGTTGTAGAACACTGAGGGGAAAGGTGCGGAGGGCCAGCGCAGGTCGGCCGAGGCCAGAGACGACGACCCTATCATCCCCTTCGGCTCCCTGCCCACTGTGTCGCGCTTCGGGGTGATCTCCCGCACCCCCAAGACGGGCTACCAGATGGCCGGGCCAGGGCAGGCCGTGACCCCCCCACAGGGGACCAACAGCCCCAAACACACCGCTGCAACAGGTACAGGGAGAACACATACACACCTTTTAGGGTTTTTGCTCTGTTTACTCCATTTCGTCAGAGTCTGACCTGCTCTTGTTGTCCACCACAGCGGACTACCCCTATGGGAACGGTGCAGGGTGGGGTGTTGCCCCGTACACCCAGCCCCCTCAGGCCCACCTCAGTGAAAGGCCAGTCCAGGAGAGGGAGCAGCTGACGATGGAGCTCCAGCAGGTCAATCGGCAGATCAACAAGCAGACTGCCCAGGCGGCCCAACCCAGCCCGGGGGAGTGGTCGTCGGGGAGCGTCTCCAGCCAACAGCTGAGCCTGGAGCTCCACCATGTGGAGAGGGAGATTGGCAAGAGGACCCGCCAGATAGCCCTGGTGAGAGAGAGAGAGAGAGAGAGAAGGCGGCACAGAAATGGCCAAATGTAGATAGAAAGAGCGACAGACTGAAGCAGGAGAGGGAGACACACAGCCTGCTTTGATCTCTAAAAGGGCTTTGCGAACAGGAGCAGGGCAGAACGAGCCCTGGGCTAATGTCACCTACTGCTATCCCACTTATAAGACAAAGAGTGAAACACAAGCGAGCCGAACAGGTGCAGCCTGAAAGCTTTTCTACCAAGACAATATTGATGTAGACTCCAAAACATACAAGCTTCCAGTCTCCCAGTCACTATTGTGGTGAACTGACAGTGGTGCCATTGTCCCCTTGCAGGAGAACCATGTGTCTCATGATGGGAGCGGGGCATACAAGCTGAAGCCCACTGAGAACAAAATGCAGAGAGAGGAGCACTCGTTGGTTCTCAGGTAAAACGCACATTGGGAGACTAGTAATCATTTATTTCAACTGCTGTGCCATAAGGAACCGTTTAGTGTGCCCCATAAATCTCCCTTAACCCCCTAGAGTTGATTTCCGGGGCCCAACTGAAATCTACTTAGCATTATAAATCCCCATCAAAATCCGTCAGTTTAAGCTAGAACCAGTTTTTTGCTTTGGATGTGTCTCAATCCATCGCATCCGCCAATGTTGCACTTCCGCATCTGCAGTGAAAGGTGGCAGAGCTAAAGCGGTGTCTGTCGGACCATGAGACATCCCAAAAGTCTGTCTTCTCACAACGACGTCTGTAGCATCTGAACGGTTTGGCCTAGAAACTATTATGACCAATCTGTGGAAAGGTGAGACTCTCTCACAAACACGATGGTGTTGTCTGCCAACTTCTGTCTGTAGCGTCGGAAACAATTTGGGCTACACGTACAGAACATGTCGGTTGTTTTGCTCTAGGACTCCCACAAGACTCGTCTGAAGGTCCCTGTTACCAAAAATGAATGGAAGTATACAGTGCATTCAGAAAGTATTCAGACCCCTTGATTTTTTTCCCTGCTCATTTTGTTAGGTTAGGTCTCCCATTCTTCTCTGCAGATCCTCTCAAGCTCTGTCAGGTTGGGGAGCTTTGCTGCACAGACACTACCAGTCAAAAGTTTTAGCCTACTCATTCAAGGGTTTTTCTTTATTATAGAAAATATTTAGATTTGTTTAACACACTTTTTGGATACTACATGATTCCATATGTGTTATTTCATGATTTTGATGTCTTCGCTATTATTCTACAATGTAGAAAATGGTAACAAATAAATAAAAACCTTTTGAATCAGTAGGTGTCCAAACGTTTGACTGATACTGTACAATAATACAAAATGTTTTGTTCATAATGTTGTCTCTCTCTGACCTTTTATTCCCTGCAGTGAGGGCTATAACGGTTCCAGTTGTGTTCTGCTGGATGGCAGTGCGGCCGGCAGCATTTTGTCCTGCCTGACCAGCAAGACCTCGTCCCTCAGCCTGTCCTCAGACGTCCCCACCACCGGGGGAACTGACCGACAGGAGAACATCGCGGTCCACCCGTGTTCCTAGCCACACAACTGGAGTCTGTTACTACAACCACTGCTACAACCAACCAGTCAGTTAACCACACAGAGCCTTGGGGAACCCCTCATCCTCTGAACGCTTAAACCTTTCCAACATTTAGAGTGGAACACACAACCAGGTCCTCCAAACTGTCTGGTATGCCCTACCTAAATCCACATTTGCAAGATCTGGTTGAAGCCACTAAGAGCATTTTAACTCCCATCACAAAACATGTGGAGAGAGGCGCAGTCTCTCTCCTCGCTTACAATGGTGAGAGACCGTTCTAGGTTTCTTACAGGGATTTGGGATATAAGGGCTATTAATATCTTAAGTAACTGAAAAAGCCACTGATATGCAAATGTGGACGTAGTGCCTGCATAGACAACGGCGCTTCATTTGATACAACACAAATTGCACACTCGCAACTTTAGTTTGTCTACAACTAAGCAGTATCTGCCGTGAATTTGATATTTTTTTCATTTGTTCATTTTTGTTATTCTGTGGATGAATGTTTTGTCATATACAATCTCTCACTGCCTTGGAAACCAAGGGTTTTGAGATTTATGCTCCGTGAACCCAATACTGATTAGAAGAAGAATATAAAGACGAGGCCAGTTCCTTGGTTTCAAATAGACAAGGCCCCCATAATCACATTGACATAACATCTGTCGTTAGCTTCACAATGTGCTACATTTTTAGTAGCATCCCTAACAACAATTTTCGTGCTTAGCGTATATACAAGTTCTAAAATGCAGACTTTCTATTTGGAATTAATTGTAAGTTCTTGTAGCTGAGTTGCAATGTTATTCGCAGACAAAACATGTAGAGCGTTTCGTTAAGTTTCACTCTTTTGCCACTTGAGGATTTCATACTTGGTGCTCTGTTGAAGGAGCACTTTCACATCTGGTCAAAAGCTCTCCATTTCATAGAAACAATACTTGTTGACAACTGGCTGTGAATAAGTTTTATAAAGCCAAGACGCTACAAATTGAAGATATTGAGTTATCACTTTTCAACTGGGAAGTATTGAGATTTTGTTGAAACTGTAACAAACTAGACGAGACAAAGGCGTCCCTTTGTTAGTTCAGTGGCCTGGACCTCTTTTGGTACCCCCCCCCCCCCCCCCCCTCACCACCACCACAACCGCCTTCAGACTCTGGAAAAGGAGATTTACTACAGCCTCTGCCATCCATGCTTTGGGATGAGGCTGATGTGAAACAGGGAAAAGGATATGCGCTGAGTACACAAACATTAAGAACACCTGCTCTTTCCATGACATGATCATGACAAGCCATGATCCCTTATTGATGTCACTTCTTAAATCTACTTCAATCAATTTAGCTGAAGGGGAGGAGACAGGTTAAATGAGGGTTTTTAAGCCTTGAGACATGGATTGTGTATCTGTGGCATTCAGAGGGTGAATGGGCAAAACAAATTGTGCCAGGCGCACCGGTTTGTGTCAAAAAACTGCACCTCTGCTGGGTTTTTCACGCTCAACATTTTCCCGTGTGTATCAAGAATGGTCCAACACCCAAAGGACATCCAGCCAACTTGACACAACTGTGGGAAGCATTGGAGTCGACGTGGGTCAGCATCCCTGTGGAACTCTTTCGACACCTTGTAGAGTCCGTCCCCGGACAAATTGAAGGTGTTCTGAGGGCTTTACCGGTTGCAACTCAATATCAGGAAGCTGTTCCTAAATGTTTGGTATACTCGGTGTACATTTAGGCTTGGCATTCAAGCGGTTTTCCTTTTCTTTTTGGGGGGGTAATTTAAATGCAGCGAGGGATTGGGTGGGAGGGAGTCACGTGTCAAGCATTCGTCTGCTGTTGATTGGGTGGCCAGAGATGGGAAGATGGAGTAAAAAGAAACAGAGGAATGAAGCCAGACATTAACCATGGCTAGAATTTGAGACATTGATCTACAAAGCGTATTTTTTGCACTTTCATAGCTTTAAGGATTGTTTGTACTGAGGATATGTATTTATTCATATGTATTTTCATCCTGAGGATGGATATAACATTGAAAGGTAAAACTTACAACCCGCATTCTGTTTTAAGAATGTGTAGTCGAAGATAGCCATGGCTTCTCCCTAAGGCCATAATAGAGTTGATCATGGACAGAGCAGGGTTAAAACAGCCACTGTTTTTATTCATCAATCTACTGTATACTTCCTAGTTTAAAAAAATATATATAATTGGGTGGAGGTTCACCTCTACCAATGTGTCACGGTATGCTATATCACATACCCATCACACGGTGAATGACAGGAAAGGCAAATTCCTATTTCAGTTCCTCAACTCCACTCCTCTGATCACCTTTTTCACCAACCGCAGCGGACATTTGTGTCTTTTATTTTAACTTCCAAGAAGTTGCTCTAGTGACAGGGTTTCTGTTATTTTCCTGGAAGGGGTTAATCATTTCTGGATGGGGGGGGTCAGTGCGTAGGTGGGGACAGGCCACTGAACTGGGCTATGGCAGAGCTAGAGTTAGCTAAGCAGTTCGTATCACTGGATCAACAACCGCAGAACCACCTCAGCAGGGTGGGAGCAGACAAAGTGACATTTTGTCGCTGCCAAATAAGTTTTTCTAAATATGAACGAATTCAAAGTGCAGCAAGTTTTGCAGTTGGATAATGTGCATTATGATGCACCCCTTGCATTGATGTTGCAATTTGAATTGATATTTTGGAATAGTGCAGTCACGTTTGACACTAGCGTCACCTTTTTGTGTTGTCGGTTACACCTCTTACAATCCTATTTCGTCAGTAGAAATATTAAATAGTACTAACCAGTTATTGCATTTATTTCAAGTAATTCAACATCTTTAGTTAACTACCTGGTACTGAATGGTATTCACCGTTTATGTATCCCTAAAAAATTAAACTTAGCAATAAATAAGTCATGCGGATAATGTTACTGTCAAATACACGCAGACTATGAAATTAAGAACGACAATTTTGCTTGCCTTCTAGGTAAAAATGAATTCACAGAATGTATTTAAGTTTCATTGTGAAATGATGGCTGGGCTATTCCATTTGAATTCACAAGATATCCAACGACTGGAATAGTCACTTGTTTTAATCAAGTCTTTGTCTTCATGGAAATATTTAAGTATGTTATACATGTTTTTAGTTACATCTCACTTTTTGAGGTTTTTATTTGAGATGTGAAACAGCTTACACTGTATGTGCACAACCTATACTGTGTTGGCTTTTTGCAAAGCCAGACAATGACATTGACTTCAGTCCATTTTTCTCTTATAGACGTTCTGTGCACATGACATTGAAATATTCATTGGACCTCAATGGTTGCTATCTTTTTGAGCATTCACTTGTTTAACCGTTTTCTGTACTAATTTCAGAGCATTAGATTTGTTTGTTAGCATTCTAGCTAGCAATATTACGGAAAATGACTGTTAATCAGACCATAATGTAGATTACTCAATGCGGTTTGCGTTACTCTTCATGCTAACCATAACCAATGGTCCCTTCATACCTCATCGTATTTTTTATAAATTAAAACAGATTTTCAAGGATATGATGACACAATCCCTTTGTGAATCATTATGATAAGTTGGCATGGCATCATGCATGTTTGTTATCAATGACTACGTTATCTCGCTTTAGTCACCTGTATCATCGGGTTTTTGGCACGAATGTGACTTCGAACTATTGTCATAGTGGGAAATGAATTGCGTTGTAGTGTAGAGCCATTGTGGTGGTGGTTGTAGTAGTTATAGAAGTTCATAGGAAAATAGAAAGTATGTATCATTGTGGAAAATGTGCACCTGTAGTTTGGGGGCTGAACAGAACTGCAGTCAACTATGCTGTGTACATACACAGACACAAATATTTAAATGTCTGGGGAAATTGTGGTCAGTGACAACCATTGGCGTAATCACAAGACTATTATATATGTATCATGCAGTGTTTCCCCTATGTTAATTTAATACGGCATAAGCCATGGCAAAAATGTGTAGAATTGCAGGAAATTTGCGTTAAAACATACTTTTTTATTCTTTATCTCTGACCAAGAGGACGGCCTCAACATTTGGTCGGAGACCGTCCCATACCATCGCCTCCCCCTCCCAACTTTGGCACAACTGCGCAAAAAAAAAATCACAGGGGAAACACTGATCATGTATGTGCTTAGTTGGGTCTAAATCACATTGACCTGTTTGACCTCTGTGGCTTTGACAGCCCTGAGACGTACCAAGAATACACTGGTACCACTGAGCCTGCATTAATGCCAGGAGCGTCACTTCTGTTATCTGAAGAGCAGTGCTTACAAATATCTGTCAAACCATTCAGTAAAAATCAACTCCAACAATCCTTCCAATTGCATTTGGATGTACGGTTGTATCAGACGGCTTGATGTATTTGGACATGCTGTATGTTCCTCCCATCAGCGTCATCAAGGCAACATGTCTCCTCATAAAAGGCTGAGTCATTGCTCTCTGAATGTGGATTAATAATGCACACTTTTTTTGTCTTGAAGGTGTGCAGACACCTTTTTACAGAGAACGTCAAAGTCCTCTGAGGACCTGGTTGAGAGTTGTCGGTGTGTTAGCCGCTAGGGGATGCTAATTTACCAACTTGTGGGATCACTCTGAACGTGGGTCAACGTACATCTTTACCATGACTTGACTCCCTATTGAGGAATTGGACTAATAATGTACGTTCTTTGTACATTTATTCAGTTATTCACCTCTTTTATTTGATGTGTTTGTTACTATTTTGTAGACCAATATAAACTGGTCTCTCGAGACATCTTAAAAACACCAATTTTGGTGGGACCTTTTTTTTTTTTTTATGTATAATCGCGATGTAACATTATACTATTGTTGATTTTTGGTGTTACTATTTCTTGGGAAAGCGCTATTGACATTTGAACAATCGTAAAGATTGGATACAAACCCCTTGCTGTAATGCATTGTAGAGACAATTTGTGGAAGGTTCAAAAGAATGTAATGGTTTGTTATATTGCCATGCTTCATGGGTTAGGCTACTGCTTAAAGGGCAATTCCGCCACTTATTTATTTTTTTTACCTCATTGATCATTACCAAACCAGTGTCTACATATGTGTAAACAGCACGTTTCTATGACCTGTGGTTAAAATGACAAAGGTCCTTTAAAAAATACTTCTCTGGGACATCAGAGTAGGATTAAGTTTTTTACAACAACAAAATAAACATTGATTTTTAAAACCGGCAATGAGTTTATAGCCCAAGGGTGGATATTTTCATGGTCCCTGTGTAACCGCGACTCGCATAGTGTTTGAAAATCACTTTTTAAAATGTAGCTTTTGATGTCATTCGGGTAGAATGTAACTTTAAAAAATAAAATGTAGAAATGCACCATTTACACATATGTTGACAATGGTATTGTGCTGGAGATAGGTTAGGTAGAAAAGTGGTGGAGTTTGTCCATTTAACATGCTGTGGTTTCTAAGAACTGCTTTCGATCCGAGGTATTAACCAGAAGGAACTGCCATTGCCCGCACTGGGAAAGTGAATTACCTCCTTAAGTTAACTACTGTGGTTCAAAGCCCTGTCTGTTGCTCAATGATTTTTTTCATATTTAAGTGTTTGAAAAAAGGTGAACATTTTGCACCAGTGCAAATTAATATAATATTAAAACTTAAACATGTATGTTTAAATATGTCCTTATAAATGTACGTATTCATTTTGAAGTATTCGCTTCTTTCGAAAAACAAATTGGTGGGAAAATGTATCCTTTTAATGTGTCTGAATGGGAATTCTCTTCACTCCATACCTTCACTGCTATCTTTTGAATACTGTCTGTTCTCAGTCGTTCTATTGTTGAGCGCACTGATTGAGGCTTAAGAAATGTGACGAGCTTTCCAGCAGGTTGACTATTTCAACGTTTAAGATGCAAACCTACAGGCTTGTCTATACAGGACATCAACTTCCCGCTGTTAATTAAACTCCTTCAAGAGTCAGCATTTATATTAAATGGTCTCTACATATCAGCTGTGCAAAGATGAGTCAATCAGCTGATTGCCAATGCAGAGCCGAGGAACCGCTTATCCTTTGAGACAAAGGAGTTCAGTGCCAGAATCTACACTTGTAAAACTGCAACGCAAGTTAATATTTAAGATCCATTGATACCGGGAAACTCACCTGTTTGTTTACATAGCCATTTTGTGTCTTTCATCCAAACAAGGAAATATTTTGGGCTGTGTTTGATTAGAGGAAAGACATCTGTCGTTTCCAAGGGGCTTTTATTTTTCCAACCCTTCTAGAAGGTTGTCCGTTTTTTGAAGTTGTGGAGAGAAGATCCCGGTAGTCTTTTATTTTATGCTTCCAAATTTAAATTGTGTGTGTGTGTGATGATTGACTCGTATTGGGTAAACGCAGTAACATTTTGATAGTAGGATAGCCATACACCAAGACAACACGAGTAACTTCATTATTTTCCAAGAATGTTACTTTCTTGTCCAGGAAATGTCTTCAGTTATTCAGAGTTTTTACTAAATACTGCGGAATGAATTACTTATTTGGATTTAGTTGTCCTTATTAGCTAATCCTATCAGTGTTTCCCCTATATTCATTACAAAGCGGTGGCCCACCTCTGCTTAATTGTTGCCACCGCTGCAAACAAGTAGCACAGGATCACTTAACCTTTAAGTGGATATGAAATGTACCTGTAACACCTCACACACTGACAGGCAATGGGTATTATTGGGAGTTGATTTCCATGTGAGCGGCCATGTCCCAATGGGAGAGACCGCTTTTCTTTTTCTTTTTCTCTTGTTCACGCTGAACACACTCATTGGTTTGGGAACTGTAATTGGGACATGTAATTGCTTTGGGAAATGTAATTGCTTTTGATTACTACGACCCAAGTTGTCTTGTAAGAATTTGCTTAATTAAGTGAAGGTACATGTTTAACTTCAACATGATGAAGACAATGTTTGTTTTTATATTCTACTCCCTTAAGGAATGTTTAGAATATTTTTCCAATGTGGATGTAGCTGTTATACCATTTCTCTTTTGTTAAAGAATTCACTGTGTGAAAATTGGATTGCATTTTTGTATAATACAATTGCTTTGGGGGGGGGGGAACTAACTGGAAGTTTGAAGTAAATGTAACTTATGTGCAACAGTGATTCTTTACTGGCAGGGACTGTAATTAAATAATATTGTGAAACTGATGCTTTTTTTAGCTGTCATTTGTATTTCTACAAACACACAACTAATGGGCAGCATTACCGCAAAAATGGAAGAGGCAAGTGGGAGGGGGAAACCGTAAGGAACTTGTCTGTTGGCCCTGCATTCGTTTTTTGCGATTGCTTACACACTTGTTGTGTAATTTGTCTCATTGTGTTAACTCTACACACAAGCCAAATAAGAAGCAACACTTGGACATTAACATCTCACTTCTATGTCAAAATGAAACAGTTCCTCTCAAATGGAACCCTGTACAGCTGCTTCATCGTAAGTTGGTGTTGACCCAAGATGCGACAGTGTCGACATACTGACACGCTTGATATTATGGAATGTTGTGGGATCGGTAATGATTTACCCTCGTAGTTGATGTAGGCGGATGGTGTTGTTCGCCAACACTAGATTGACAATGGCCAGTTCCTGTTCATGGGTGAACAGATGTTGCCGTTCACCCACAGGAGGTCGTCTGGCAGTTCTGTAGAAAATACAAGAATATGCAGTCATTGGTTAGGTTATTTTTTTTACATACTAACATCAAAACTATATTGCATGTACTTCACAGCACAATGTTTTTTTGTTCACTGAGGATCATAGACCTAATATTGTAGGACTACATTGTATTGTACTGTGATGCAGAATGATGTGCAACAATTACATATGTACAGTCTAGTGTAGAAAGTTGAAGACATACCTGTTCTCCAGTCTAAATGTCCGTATTCTGAATGCTACCGTGTAGCGACTCAGGTTGGGATGGACTCTGCCCAGCCTCCCTCATCGTCAGGCTGTGATTTATGACATGGTCCGCCAAAGTGGCCCTAATGTCTCCGGCTATTGCTCTCTTCCTCTCGCTCTCACTGCCTCTGTTTGCAAAGATCTCACCAAAGAGGTGGGCTTACCTGAGGTCTATTTGTAGTGCTAAGGCTCAGACTAATTGGTGTTCAATTACAGTATGTGTTTTTGTGTGTGGGTGTTGCCAATTTCAGGTATGTTTTTCATGTTTGCAAGAGATTTAATTCTTGAACGAAGTGTTGAATGTAAGAAACAGTGTTTTGCTTAATTGCAAACATAGTGCAAAGCAGAAAATGTGTTTGTACTTTTGGTGCCTTTTTGTTTACGGCATGGTTACTAAGGATTTGATGCTTTTGTCAAAGCATTCACTTCCAGTGTGTAAGCAATCGGCAAAAACTGTAAAGACCAAAATTGGTTAAAGACAATTGTAACGATTCCATGGCAGATGGTTTATGAACTGATACACAAAACGACACCGTATTCAAAACTTAGAATTTTTCAATTAAAATTATTATACAAAATTCTTGCAACCAATATGTCCCATACATACAGTGGGGAGAACAAGTATTTGATACACTGCCTATTTTGCAGGTTTTCCTACTTACAAAGCATGTAGGAGGGCTGTAATTTTTATCATAGGTACACTTCAACTGTGAGAGGCGGAATCTAAAACAAAAATCCAGAAAATCACATTGTATGATTTAAGTAATTAATTAGCATTTTATTGCATGACATAAGTATGATCACCTACCAACCAGTAAGAATTCCAGCTCTCACAAACCTGTTAGATTTTCTAAGAGAAGCCCTCCTGTTGTCCACTCATTACCTGTATTAACTACGCCTGTTTGAACTCGTTACCTGTAGAAAAGACACCTGTCCACACACTCAATCAAACAGACTTCAACCTCTCTACAATGGCCAATACCAGAAAGCTGTGTAAGGACATCAGGGATAAAATTGTAGACCTGCACAAGGATGGGATGGGCTACAGGACAATAGGCAAGCAGCTTGGTGAGAAGGCAACAACTGTTGGCGCAATTATTAGAAAATGGAATAAGTTCAAGATGATGGTCAATCACCCTCGGTCTGGGGCTCCATGCAAGATCTCACCTTGTGAGGCATCAATGATCATGAGGAATGTGAGGGATCACCCCAGAACTACACGGCAGGACCTGGTCAATGACCTGAAGAGAGCTGGGACCACAGTCTCAAAGAAAACCATTAGTAACACACTGCGCCGTCATGGATTAAAATCCTGCAGCGCACGCAAGGTCCCCCTGCTCAAGCCAGTGCATGTCCAGGCCCGTCTGAAGTTTGCCAATGACCATCTGGATGATCCAGAGGAATGGGAGAAGGTCATGTGGTCTGATGAGACAAAAATAGAGCTTTTTGGTCTAAACTCCACTTGCCGTGTTTGGAGGAAGAAGGATGAGTACAACCCCAAGAACACTATCCCAACCGTGAAGCATGGAGGTGGAAACATCCTTCTTTGGGGATGCTTTTCTGCAAAGGGGACAGGATGACTGCACCGTATTGAGGGGAGGATGGATGGGGCCATGTATCGCGAGATCTTGGCCAACAACCTCCTTCCCTCAGTAAGAGCATTGAAGATGGGTCGTGGCTGAGTCTTCCAGCATGACAACAACCCGAAACACACAGCCAGGGCAACTAAGGAGTGGCTCTGTAAGAAGCTTCAAGGTCCTGGAGTAGCCTAGCCAGTCTCCAGACCTGAACCCAATAGAAAATCTTTGGAGGGAGCTGAAAGTCCGTATTGCCCAGTGACAGCCCCGAAACCTGAAGGATCTGGAGAAGGTCTGTATGGAGGAGTGGGCCAAAATCCCTGCTGCAGTGTGTGCAAACCTGGTCAAGAACTACAGGAAACGTATGATCTCTAATTGCAAACAAAGGTTTCTGTACCAAATATTAATGATGTATCAAATACTTATGTCCTGCAATAAAATGCTAATGAATTACTTAAAAATCGTACAATGTGATTTTCTGGATTTTTGTTTTAGATTCAGTCTCTCACAGTTGAAGTGTACCTATGATAAAAAATTAGACCTCTACATGCTTTGTATGTAGGAAACACTGCCAATTTTGCAGGTTATCAAATACTTGTTCTCCCCACTGTATATCAGCAAAAAAAGAAACGTCCCTTTTTCACGACCCTGTCTTTCAAAGATAATTTGTAAAAATCCATATAACTTCACAGATCTTCATTGTAAAGGGTTTAAAACACTGTTTCCCATGCTTGTTCAATGAACCATAAACAATTGATGAACATGCACCTGTGGAACGTTTGTTAACAGCTTACAGATGGTAGGCAATTAAGTTCACAGTTAGGCCTCTTTAGTGTCCTAAGTTTTCCTTTCTTCTGACTCTGGAAAAACACCAAAAGAAAGATGCCCAGGGTCCCTGCTCATCTGTGTGAACATGCCTTAGGCTTGCTGCAAGGAGGCATGAGGACTGCAGATGTGGCCAGGGCAATAAATTGCAATTTCCGTACTGGAAGATGCCTAAGACAGGGAGACAGGACGGACAGCTGATTGTCCTCGCAGTGGCAGACAATGTGTTACTACACCTGCACAGGATCGGTACATCCGAACATCACACCTGCGGGACAGGTACAGGATGGCAACAACTGCCAGAGTTACACCAGGAACACACAATCCCTCCATCAGTGCTCAAACTGTCCACAATAGGCTGAGAGAGGCTGGACTGAGGGCTTCTAGGTCTGTTGTAAGGCAGGTTCTCACCAGACATCACTGGCAGCAACGTTGCCTATGGGCACAAACCCACCGTCGCTGGACCAGACATGCCTGGCAAAATGTGCTCTTCACTGACGAGTCACAGTTTTATCTCACCAAGGGTGATGGTCAGATTCGCATTCATCGTCAAAGGAATGAGCGTTACACCAAGGCCTGTACTCTGGAGTGGGATTGATTTGGAGGTGGAAGGTCTGGGGCGGTGTGTCACAACATCATCGGACTGAGCTTGTTGTCAATCTCAACGCTGTGTGTTACAGGGAAGACATCCTCCTCCCTCATGTGGTACCCTTCCTGCAGGCTCATCCTGACATGACCCTCCAGCATGACAATGCCACCAGCCATACTGCCCGTTCTGTGCGTGATTTCCTGCAAGACAGGAATGTCAGTTCTGCCATGGCCAGCGAAGAACCAGGATCTCAATTCCAGTCCATGAGGAGATGCAGCTGGTGGCTACACCAGATACTGAGTGTTACTTTTGATTTTGACCCCCACCCCTTTGTTCAGGGACACATTATTCAATTTCTGTTAGTCACATGTCAGTTGTTGAATCTTATTTTCATACAAATATTTATACATGTTAAGTTTGAAAATAAATGTAGTTGACAGCGAGGACATTTTTTTTGCTGAGTTTATATAGGGATAGAACCATTTCAGCAGATTTTGCTACGAAGAGACAATCATTTGTTTTGGTACTGTCCATATGTAGCTGGTTTTTGGTTGCAGGTTCAGGAATGGCTGAAGAATTACAACATTCACATGGAGCTAACTCTGCAGATAGCAGTGCTGGGTGATTTGAAAAGTAATAAATCTAATATTTTAGCAACTTTATCTTTAATTGACAATCTGTAGAAACTATGAGAATAGAAAAGTTCAGAATTTTTGTGAAACATCACGGCTGAAAAATATGGCAAATGGAAATCAAAACTGGATGGTGTTAAGCGATAAGACGGGTTGAGTGGAGCTGAAGGGTGGGACTAAAAACGACAAGATAACTAATGTCAAATGTACTGTGTCCGTAAAATGTAGATACAGTAGGTTCAGAACTTTTGTGAAACAGCACAGTTAAAAAAATGTCAAATAGAAACTGTACAGTCTTCAGAGAATTACCTGGATTTCTGCATAAAATGTGATCGGATCTAAGTCACAACAAAAGACAAACACAGTCTTGAACTAATAACACACATTATTGTATTTTTCTTGTCTATGTTGAATACAGCATTTAAACATTCACAATGTAGGTTGGAAAAAGTATGTGAACCCCGAGGCTAATCACTTCTCCAAAAGCTTATTGGAGTCAGGAGTCAGCTAACCTGGAGTCCAATCAATGAGACGAGATTAGAGGTGTTGGTTAAAGCTGCCCAGTAAAGAGTCCTGGCCTCAATCCGATTGAGATGCTATGACCTCGAGAGCGGTTCACACCTGACATTCCAAGAATATTGCTGAACTGAAACAGTTTTGTAGAGAGGAATGGTCCAAAATTCCTCCTGACCATTGTGCTGTTCTGATCTGCAACTACATAAAACGTTTGGTTGAGGTTATTGCTGCCAAAGGAGGGTCAACCAGTTATTAAATCCAAGGGTTCACATACTTTCCCCACCCTACACTGTGAATATTTACACAGTGTGTTCAATGAAGACATGACAACGTATAATTGTGTGTGTTATTAGTTTAAGCAGACTATTGTTTTGACTTACATGAAGATCCGATCAAATTTTATGACCAATTTATGCAGAAATCCAGGTAATTCCAAAGGGTTCACATACTTTGTCTTGCAACTGTAGATGGGAGGGGTTGAGGGTAGTTGAAGGATGAATAAAATAAGGAAAGACAACTATTGTAGAATACATTGTGTCTGTAAAATGGATATATACAGTGCATTCGGTAAAGTATACAGACCCCTTTTTCCACATTTTGTTACGTTACAGCCTTACTCTAAAATTGATTAAATAAAACATCAGTCTACACACAATACCCCATAATGAAAGCAAAAACAGGTTTTTATACATTTTTGCAAATGTATTAAAATGTAAAAACATCTTGTTTACATACACTACCGGTCAACAGTTTAAGAACACCTACTCATTCAAGGGGTTTTCTTTATTTTTACTATTTTCTACATTGCAGAATAATGAAGACATCAAAATAACACATATGGAATCATGTAGTAACCAAAAGTGTTAAATCAAAATATAATTTATATTTGAGATTCTTTGTGCAAAGCGGTCATCAAGGCAATCTTGGCATTCTCTCAACCAGCTTCATGAGGTAGTCACTTGGAATGCATTTCAATTAACAGGTGTGCCTTCTTAAAAGTTAATTTGTGGAATTGATTTCCTTCTTAACGCGTTTGGGCCAATCAGTTGAGTTGTGACAAGTTAGGTGTGTTACACAGAAGTAAGCCCTATTTGGTGAAAGACCAAGTCCATATTATGGCAAGAACAGCTCAAATAAGCAAAGAGAAATGACAGTCAGAAATGACATAATTACTTTAAGACATGTAGGTCAGTCAATATGGAAAATTTCAAGAACTTTGAAAGGTTCTTCAATTGCAGTCACAAAAAACATCAAGCGCTGTGATGAAACTGACTCTCATGAGGACCGCCACTGGAATGGAAGACCCAGAGTTACCTCTGCTGCAGAAGTTAAGTTCATTAGAGTTACCAGCCTCAGAAATTGCAGCCCAAATAAATGCTACACAGATTTTAAGACACATCTCAACATCAACTGTTCAGAGGAGACTGTGTGAATCAGGCCTTCATGGTCGATTTGCTGCAAAGAAGCCACTACTAAAATACACCAATAATAAGAAGAGACTTGCTTGTGCCAAGAAACACGAGCAATGGACATTAGACCGGTGAAAATGTGTCATTTGGTCTGGTGTCCAAATTTGAGATTTTTGGATCCAACCGCCGTGTCTTTGTGAGACGCAGTGTGGGTGAATGGATTATCTCCGCCTGTGTATTTCCCACCGTAAAGCATGGAGGAGGTGTTATGGTGTGGGGGTGCTTTGCTGGTGACACTGTCAGTGATTTATTTAGAATTCAAGGTACACTTAACCAGCATGGCTACAACAGAATTCTGCAGAGATCTGCCAAGCCATCTGGTTTGGGCTTAGTGGGACTATCATTTGTTTTTCAACAGGACAATGACCCTAAACCCACCTCCAGGCTGTGTAAGGGCTATTTTACCAAGAAGGAGAGTGATGGAGTGCTGCATCAGATGCCCTGGCCTCCACAATCCCCTGACCTCAACCAAATTAAGATGGTTTGGGATGAGTCAGACCGCAGAGTGAAGGAAAAGCAGCCAACAAGTGCTCAGCATATGTGGGAAATCCTTCAAGACTGTTGGAAAAGCATTCCAGGTGAAGCTGGTTGAGAGAATGCCAAGAGTGTGCAAAGCTGTCAGAGGCAAAGGGTGGCTACTTTGAAGAATCTCAAATCTCAAATATATTTTCATTGTTTAACACTTTTTGGTTCCTACATGATTCCATACATGTTATTTCATAGTTTTGATATGTTCGCTATTATTCTGCAATGTAGAAAATAGTAAAAAATTAAGAAAAACCCTTGAATGAGTAGGTGTCCAAACTTTTGACTGGTACTGTGTATTTACAATGTTTTTAATGGGAGATTGGAAATGATGCAGACAATTACATTGATGGAAGCTACAATCTGCAATATTAAAGCTGATCTAAAAATAACGCAGACAGCTGTTAATGTGATGTAGAGCAACATCTTTCTCTTAGATGTACTAACTTTAAGCATCATTATTGACCGTACTTTTGTTTATTCCATGTGTAACTCTGTTGTTTTTTGTCGCACTGCTTTGCTTTTTCTTGGCCAGGTCGCAGTTGTAAATGAGAACTCGTTCTCAACTGGCCTACCTGGTTAAATGAAGGTGAAATAAATAAATAAAAATCCTTCTCATTATCAATATTGCACCATGTATGTGGTATTTCTGTACAATTGTACAAATGAGGCTGTACTTATTTATTCTTTACTGTGACCATTCTCTGTGTATTGGCATGATGCATTATTGTATTATTTCATATAAACAAATACTATTAAAAGATGTGTTCAGAACATTGGATCAATCAACATGTGGGACCAACTCAACTGAATCGATCAATACTTCAAAGTCAAAACTTCAAAGTTTGAGCTGAGTAAATCTTCCTTTCTCCAGCCCCCCACTTGCGCTACAGGACACTGACCCCTATGAAGGACTCATGAGCTCAACTCGCCGCCGATACTTAGGTTCCACACACAGTCATTTACAAGGAAAATAGACCTCAGGTAAGGCATTGTCAATTCATAATATTGTTACATAGGGTTTAGTTTGGTTGAAAGAGGCGATGCTATGTTCAAAGATGGCACGTATTTAGCAACAGGTATTTGTCAATGGCTCGCTGAATAAACAGACGGGTAAATTCAAAGCTTATCAACAGAAATGGTTGTTCTATTGTAAGTCTTCGCACTTAAAACAATATTTTCTTTTAGCATTGTGTGGTTCCTAGTTGCTATTTTAATCCCTTTCATATCCAGTGGGATTCAAAGTTATTGACACCCTTGATAAAGATGATCAATAATGACTGTATTACATCATTCAAATATTGAGCTATGTTCTATCCTAAAATAATTGGCAAATTATTTTATACTGATACAATTGCGCCGGGAAAGATTGTGTCACAAGTAATACTTTTCTTTCTCTAAAAGCTAGGGGTCAAAATTGACACCCCTAAAGGTTCATATGAAGTAGTCAAAGGTTTTGTATTTGGTCCCATATTCCTAGCACGCAATGACTACATCAAGCTTGTGACTCTACAAACTTGTTGGATGCATTTGCAGTTCATTTCGGTTGTGTTTCTGATTATTTTGTGCCCAAAAGAAATGGTAAATAATGTATTTTCATTTTGAAGTCACTTTAATTGTAAATAAGAATATAATATGTTTATAAAAATGTGGATGCTACCATGATTAAGTATCATCCTGAATGAATCATGAATAATGAGTGAGAAAGTTACAGATTACCAATAACGAGAGGTTAGCATGTACAGTATTAGTATAAAATACAATTTCAAAAATGTTAGCATACAATATAGCTAAGTATTTAAATTATTTTATTGCTCATATTAATCAAGGGTGTCAATCATTTTGAACCCCACTGTACATACTTAGATGGCCACTCTTGAGTTATGAATTCCATTAAAGTAGAGGTTTTACTTGCATCCTTTTTTTTCTTTTTACAGGTGCTGAATAAAACGTCTAACTACTTTAAAGAAAAAAAGGTGCTTCTAATAAGGTGATAACATAACATACCCTAAGCTGTATTCAAATATCACGTATTCGGAGCGCAAACTGAGTGGAAACTCTTTAAAATTATGAATTTCCCCATTGAGATAGCCCCGGTGTGTGTTATTTGTTATTTTTTGTGTTTCCCTACATTTGTGTTTCCCTACATTACAACGACCTCCCACTAGGCAAAGAGACAGTTGAACTTTGGAAGTTACTTTGAGTGGTGTTATGTTGGTTAGAATGTGTGCTGTAGTGGCATCTGGTGACTTAAAAAAGTACGGGAGGTAGGTTGAAAGTTATTTTGAATATGTTCTAGTTAAGCCAATGGTTTGGCTTAATGTAGGACATCCTAAAAAAAGAGGACATCCCTCTCCTCCCTGAAGGAGCCTCCTCTGGTTTGTACCAGTATTTCAAGGTAGCTTAAAACAATAGATGTGTATACAGTACCATACTGCAGCCTATACCAACGCTAGTCCTTGTGAGCTGCAGTATCTGCTAGTTTCCCCTTCCCCGGTGCTTCATTGATCCTTACATGCCATCAGTTGGACAGAGACAGCTGGTTTCCCAAGTCTAAATTATCCTGTGACCAATGACCAAAGGGATTGAATAAGCCTCATATAACCTGACCCAGACCCCTCTCTCTCCCTCAGGATGAGGTTGTCCGAGTTTGTGTGGATTCTGGGGCTGCTCCTCGCCTTGCTATCAACCTCCCAGGCGTTCAAAGACTTCTGCCATGTCAAGCCCAAAGACGTGCCCCTGGAGCCCAAGTGTGTCTACCGCAGCCCCGAGGATGAAGCCTTGACAGCGGATGCTAAACCAGAGAAAGTCCCTGAGAACACCAATCCCCGGGTGTGGGAGCTGTCCAAGGCGAACAGTCGCTTCGCCTTGTCCCTGTTCAAGCAGCTATCCCAGGGTAAACCCAGCGAGGCCAACATCTTCATGTCCCCTATCAGCATATCCACAGCCTTCGCCATGACCAAACTAGGCGCCTGCAACAACACGCTCAAACAGATTATGAACGTAAGAGGTCTGAAGCGAAATGTTGGTGTCTCGTGTGTTCGCACGTGGCAAGCTTTTGTACATTCACTTCTGCCAAAACACTACACAGTTAGTCACTCACCCTTTTAGATAACTTGAAATAGTCGAACCAGGTCTAGTGTCTTGACGTTGCCTAGGCTAGGTAGTGCTAGCCAATTAGCTTCAGCCGGCTGGTGTGCGACCGTGGAAAAATAGGCTATCGGATGTCAAACCCATCTCTGGGGCTAGTTAGGGACCATCAATAAATTACACAATGTAAATGGGACAATATTTTCATGTTGCACATCTTTTAGTTGTCTCATTAAATACTTTCAATATTTGTATATGAATTTGGACAATATATATAGTTGACGTGAGGTTTGTAAGTCATTGAAATTTGGAGCTATTGACCTTTTAAAATATTGTGTACAAATTTACCATGGGCATTACGATCGGGTCGTGTGCAGCTGCACTCCAAATGGATGATTATTTGGGTGCTTCCAGCTGTGGGCGGGATTGAAATAAACCCAAACCAAGGAAAACTGTTAAGGTACCCTTCTTTCCATGACAATGATCTTTCCTATCATCTCGCAACTCTGTTTTGGACTAGACTGACTTTATGACAAAATTCTCCTTTTTATACTTTGTGGACACTAGAATAAATGTGTCTGACTCATATCATTGCCACATAGTCCGCCCTCAAAATGAGAAGTTGGTTTTTAGGGGCAGTCGCTCTTTAAATGGTCTCGGTAACCCGCATTAAAAGGCCAAAATACAGTGTACGAAACATTAAGAACATCTTCCTAATATTTTGTTGCACCCCCTTTTGGCTGGATGTGCTTTGAGTGGTCGACCATTCATAATACAAACGGGAAACTGTTGTGTGAAAAACCCAGCAGTGTTGCAGTTCTTGACACACTCAAACCTGTGTGCCCGGCACCTACTGCCATACCCCGTTCAAAGGCACTTAAATATTTTGTCTTGCCCATTCAGCCTGAATGGCACACATACAATCCATGTCTCAAGGCTTAAAAATCAGTCTTTGACCTGTCTCCTCCCTTCACTGATTGAAGTGGATTTAACAAGCGACCTCAATAAGGGATCATAGCTTTAGCCTACACTCCGTGTATAAAACGATCAAGATTGAGACTGTTACAATACATTTACAATTACATGCATGACCCACTCAGCATTTGTTTCATACACATTAGGCAGGAGGAACTTAGAAATGTGGGTTTGATGTCAATTAATATGTTGACTCAGTCTGTCTTGCTCTTCTTCAGTGATTTTATTTATTTATTTATAGCCACAACCAATAACAGCTCAGGCCTCCCAATGTCTGACCTCTGTCTCAATCTCAATTCAGGTGTTTGAGTTTGACACGATCAAAGAGAAGACGTCGGACCAAGTGCATTTCTTCTTCGCCAAGCTAAACTGTCGCCTGTACCGCAAGAAAGACAAGATGACAGAGCTGATCTCAGCCAACCGTCTTTTCGGAGAGAAGTCTCTGGCATTCAGTGAGAATTACCAGAATATCAGTGAGCTGGTGTATGGCGCCAAACTCATGCCACTCAATTTCAAGGTCATTCCCTCTTGCATTTTTCATAGCCTACTGCTTAATTTGGCCTTTTCACACATCACAAATTGCATGTGTTATTATGCACTCTTTAATAACAATTACTGTGTGTACAAGAGTTAATTAAGTCACTTGTTACTATTATGGACCAGAGTTAAGTAATCAATTAGAGAAGTGGTTCCTAACTCCAGTCCTCGAGTACCCCCAACAACACACATTGTTGTTGTTGCCTCAGACAAATCTGATTCAACTCATTGAGGGCCTGATGATTAGTTGACAAGTTGAATCAGGTGTGCATGTCCAGGGGTACAATAAAAATGTGTACTGTTGGGGGTAGTCAAGGACCAGAGGTGGGAACAACTGAATTAGATGTACTGAGGTATTACTACATGTTATTTATCTGAAGTTACTGCAAAGTGTTGAGTAATTCAATTCCAGAGTTACCAAAGTAGCTCAAGGCATGTGACATGGTAGAAGTGCAATTCTGTGAACATGGGTCTTTTAGGAGAAGCCAGAGCTCTCCCGGGTGACCATCAACGATTGGATCTCAAACAAGACGGAAAAAAGGATTCAGAACACTTTGCCGGAGGGATCACTGAACTCCAACACTGTGCTGGTCCTGGTCAACACCATCTATTTCAAGGTGTGTTGAGTATATTTTTCTCACACATTGTGTGTTCTGCACTGCCTATGGATGGACAGGCAAAAACAAGTCTCATTTTGGCCTCCACCCAGGAACCCAATTGCCTTTCATTCAACTGTCGCCTTATTTTTTGCTGTCTCACAGGGTCAGTGGAAAAGCCAATTTGACAAAGACAAAGTCTTCAAGGCCGACTTCTACGTGAGTAAGTCCAAGACATGCCCAGTGTCCATGATGTACCAGGAGACCAAGTTTCGCTACGGCAGGTTCACTGAAGATAAGGTGCAGCTGCTGGAGCTGCCGTACCGCGGAGAGGGCATCACCATGGTGCTGATCCTACCACTGAAAGGAACACCCTTGTCTGAGGTGGGTCCTGGGTGCCTACTGTCGTCAGTTACACGGTTCACTGACAATTATATTGTACTCCCAAGGTTATTCATGTTTTAGTAATTTGCTATTCATGACACATTTAGATAATTTCAACTCATCCTCCATACCACCAATCACACTGAACATCTGCTGTTGTTGTAAGGTGGAGGAGAACCTGGACTTGAAGAAGCTGACTGGCTGGCTGGATAACATGAGGGAGACCGCGGTGTCGGTGCATCTGCCACGCTTCCGCATCGAAGACAGCTTCAGTCTGAAGGAGCAACTTCAGGCCATGGGGCTCGAGGACCTCTTCAGCCCCAGGGACGCCAGCCTCTCAGGCATCCTGGAAGACGAGGCAAATAATCTGTACATTTCAGATGCATTCCATAAAGCATTCATAGAGGTATGTACAGGATCCATAAGAATCATATGAAATCCATTAGGATCATCACTTAAAGTAGCTGGGGAAAAAACAACTTGCTAACAGATCAAATGTGCATCAGGTGGGGCACTAGGCCTAATTGAACAATTAACAAGCATCAAATATAGTTGTTTAACTTCATTAAATCAATGATCATAAACTTTAAAAACTATTTTTAACAAAGAAAAAAATGTTGCAGGTGAATGAGGAAGGCAGTGAGGTGGTTGCTGCCACAGCTGTGGTGGCCATCGGCCGCTCCATCAACTTAAACCAGGAGGTGTTTATGGCCAACCGGCCCTTCCTCCTGCTCATCCGAGAGTCCACCATCAACACCATGGTGTTCACCGGCCGGGTGGCTGACCCCTGTGACCCCTGATCACACACACACCAACCTCGGATTTGTCATTCATGTCATGTAATAGCCAATTTCTGATCTCTGTATCAATGTAAAATAAACCAAATCGGATGGACAGTGGACCACTTTTTTTTTAAGAGTGAGTACTTTTTTATGTAAATCTGTCAAATGAGTAATTGATTAAGTATCTGTAGATTGGTGAAAGGACCACCCTTAAAATGACACTTTTAAACAAACACTCAAAAGGTATACATACAGGTAGAGGTCGACCAATTAATCGGAATGGCTGATTAATTAGGGCCGATTTCAAGTTTTCATAACAATTGGAAATCGGTCATTTTGGACGCAACTGGGCAAGTCAGTTAAGAACACATTCTTATTTTCAATGATGGCCTAGGAACGGTGGGTTAACTGCCTTGTTCAGGGACAGAACGACAGATTTTTACCTCGTCAGCACAGGGATTCAATCTTGCAACCTTACGGTTAACTAGTCCAACGCTCTAACCACCTGCCTCACGAGGATGCAGTAAGAAGCCAAGGTAAGTTGCTAGCTAGCATTAAACTTAATCAATCATAATCACTAGTTATAACTACACATGGTTAATGATATTACTAGTTTATCTAGCGTGTCCTGCGTTGCATATAATCGATGCAGTGCGCATTCGCGAAAAAGGACTGTCGTTGCTCCAACGTGTACCTAACCATAAACACCAATGCCTTTCTTAAAATCAATACACAGAAGTATATATTTTTAACCTGCATATTTAGCTAAAAGAAATCCAGGTTAGCAGGCAATATTAACCAGGTGAAATTGTGTCACTTCACTTGCGTTCATTGCATGCAGAGTCAGGGTATATGCAACAGTTTAGGCCGCCTGGCTCATTGCGAACTAATTTGCCAGAATCTTACGTAATTATATTTAGACAGATGGATGCCACCCGTTAGATAAAATACGAAACGGTTCCGTATTTCACTGGAAGAATAAATGTTTTGTTTTCGAGATGAGTTTCCAGATTCGACCATATTAATGAACTAAGGCTCGTATTTCTGTGTTAAGTCTATGATTTGATAGAGCAGTCTGACTGAGCGATGGTGGGTACCAGGCTCATAAGCATTCATTCAAACAGCACTTTCGTGCATTTTGCCAGCAGCTCTGCTGTTTATGAATTCAAGCCTATCAACTCCAGAGATTAGGCTGGTGTAACGATGTGATGTGAAATGGCTAGTAAGTTAGCGGGGTGCGCGCTAATAGCGTTTCAAACGTCACTCGCTCTGAGACTTGGAGTAGTTGTTCCCCTTGCTCTGCATGGGTAAAGCTGCTTCGAGGGTGGCTGTTGTCGATGTGTTCCTGGTTCGAGCCCAGGTAGGAGTGAGGAGAGGGACGGAAGCTATACTGTTACACTGGCAATACTAAAGTGCCTATAAGAACATCCAATAGTCAAAGGTATATGAAATACAAATGGTATAGAGAAATTGTCCTATAATTCCTATAATAACTGCAACCTGAAACTTCTTACCTGGGAATATTGAAGACTCATGCTAAAAGGAACCACCAGCTTTCATATGTTCTCATGTTCTGAGCAAGGAACTTAAACCTTAGCTTTCTTACATGGCACATATTGCACTTTTACTTTCTTCTCCAACACTTTGTTTTTGGATTATTTAAACCAAATTGAACATGTTTCATTATTTATTTGAGGCTAAATTTATTTTATTGATGTATTATTTTAAGTTAAAATAAGTGTTCATTCAGTATTGTTGTAATTGTCATTATTACAAATACATTTTAAAAATCGTCCGATTAATCGGTATCGGCTTTTTTTTGTCCTCCAATAATCGGTATCGGCGTTGAAAAATCATAATCGGTCGACCTCTACATACAGGTACACATCCATTCACACATGTACTCATCCTGTCACATGTACGCAAACTGCTAAATCTGACCTTACTAAAAATAAAACCAGCCAATCACAGTAACACTTAAAGTGCTTTATTTCCTTTGAAGAGAATGTACTTTAATAATGAAAATGATATAGTGGTTATTGTGAAGTAACCCTTTTTCACATTATCAAAAGCAATTAACAAATCAACCTTTGGCCTTGCAAATGACCCCAAGCGATAAACCAAACCCCCTTCATACCACCAACCCAAAGCATTACCCTTTACAGCATAATCAAGACATTTTTCTTGTTCAGGAACAGGACCATGCAAAAAATAAAATAAAAAGGGAACTTCACATATAACCTGCAAGATCTTGCAAGACCACAGCTGGTTTTGTACATTTCTTGACAGTGAAAATGTAAAATATTGTCATTTAATATATTCCATTTCCTTTGAGATATTCTTTGTTTATGAATATATTTTTTACGTCAAATAATATTTTGCCTTAAGTATTAAATATTTTTGCCAATTAATTACATAGCCTAATAATTAGTTGGAGTAAGCATTTTGCAGTCAAAATCCTATTGGATATACTGCATGTATGCATTTGTGTATAGACCTTTCACAAGACAATTGTAAAAATAAAAAATAAATGAATCAAGACAATGGATCAGCAAGACCAAGACATAATAGCACAAAATGTAGAATATATTAAATGTCACCTAATAACATTATTTGGCATGTTTTGGAGCAAATATATTGATAAAGAAACTTTCCCAAGTTTGGCATTGAAAACCTATGACAAAGATGGCATGCATTGATGCTAAATAGGGCCTCAGCTTGACAATTCATTCAAGTAACTGAAATGTTTGGATTCCTGATTTTGACATCTTAACATTTTTAGCTAGATGTTGTTTTTCACAGTTGGATAGATGGGTCAAAACAGAACTTTCCAGAGCAGTACTTAAATCAACTATATATGCATTATTGACACCCTCGCACTAGCTTAGTAAGAATCTTCACACGACCTACCGAGGTAAGTGGAGACGACTAGATCTGTTTGCTGAAACTGGAGAGGCTACACGAGATGGCTTGTTCCTGTCATTGATCCACATTCAGCAGTAACAATACATATACAAGGGTTCAATAATCATATTTACACTGCAAATACACATGTCCTCTGCACAGTTAAAGCTTATTAAAAAAGTAACAAAAGCCATTTGAATTATAAGCAATAGACAAAGAAAACAGCATGACAATCAATCTTGGTCGAATCCCCAAAAAGGCCTGGGAGTACTATTCAAACTAAATTGAAATCCGGCAAACCTGGTACCTGCTGGGGAAAAAATCTTGTAAAACCAAACATTGAGTTTTGTTCTTTTTTCATATAGTAATTGTTTAAAAATCAAATCTTTTTTTTTTTTTACACATAATGCAGGAACACTTTCCTATCTGGATTCCAGGTTTTCCGGCATCAAGGTTTGTAAATGTAATGTAATCTCTAAGATGATTGAAATCTAATGTATCTGAAAATCAACTGTCAATTCAAATGATTCCGCTTTAGTTCTACTTTGGAATGCTATGTACGCACTGGAATGTTTTAATTCAAAGTCGGCACACCTTGTAGCTCTCCAGGACCAAGGTTGGTGACCACTGGCTTAGAGGCATGATCTGTGAGCGTGACACATTTAAAAAAAAATGTTAGCTGAAGCCATCTCATTGTTAAGAATCTTCATGCTGCAAGCATAATATTGAGTATTAAAATACTTATATCATGCATCCCTAATTGAAACATATCTGACTTCATATCAGTGTAGGACAAATATGGCTGAAAAAAACAATATTCTGCACCAATATTATATGGTGTTAAATCTGAGCTAAAATAAAATGACACGGTGCACTGTTCACCTTGTACAACTCCCAACACCCGGGGATTGGTGTTCTCTAGGTGAAACTATATTGGACCTTTACAAAAAATTGTCTTTTATCAATTATGAAAAAGGCCTTTTGATAAATAGCTAGTTGTTGACACAATTTCTGTATTACTATTTTTCCCATGATGGCTGATACAGAAATTATATCAGTCATCATGGACAAAAAGATATTGGTTACTGACCAAGATTTCCCCCCTAGCCTTTTGGGGGCCTTAAGCAACATTTTGTTGGGAGGCCCCCCCCACCTCACAGGAGAAAAATATTTTTAGTGGACCCTTCTTGATGGCGTAGAGAAGAAAAAAATATGTTTTGAGTGAATTTCCTGCAATACACTTTTGTTTTTGCCATTGGGCGCAGAGAAAATATAGCAGTTTTAAAGCAAGTTTGCTACAATTCTACACATTTTGCCATGGTGCAGAGAGAAGACTGCGATTTTATTTAATTTCAACGCTATTCCACTCATTTTGCCATCGGGTGGAGATTTCCTTCTTCCTTTTTACACCATATTTCCTGCAATTCTACAGATTTTGCCATGACTTACCACGTTAATATGATATCTGAGGGAGAGTGACTGGCAAAATCAATGGGAGGCCCCTGGGCATGTGCCCTTCGTGCACACTCAATAATTGACTGACATAAGAGAAAAAAACAGCTGATGCTCAACTAAATTTCAAAACTGTAAATTGAGACCCCAACAGAGTTCCTAAAAACTCTAACGGCTTGGGCCCTAAGCAACCGGTTTCATTTCCACATTTGTGCATCCCTAGTTTCGACCTAAGATAATAGCTGCATTGCTACTGCCATAATGGCATTTTCATTTACACAATAAAATATTTTATTCATTTTATTAAAACATGTATATTTAAGCTTTGCACACTTGCTAAATAAAGCTTGCTGTAAGATATCACTGCAGTTAGCCCAAGCATGTATTTTTTTTTAACTCCATAATATTAAACGTAACTTACAAAGAGAGTAAACTTAAAAACAGTAAACAAAAATACCTGATATTTGTTGTAACAAATGTTGACCTGTTTTTGTCTGACGAATCTAGACTGAGGTGTACTGTGGTGATGTGTAATGCATTCTCAATCCGGATAAGAAATAACCAGTGGACAAATCAGTAGCTGTTTTTCACTTGCATACACCCATTCATAAAAACTCCTGTCACAACCACAAATGATTCACAGCTCTGTAAAACCAAAAGGGAGAGGGGGGGAAAGAACAGCCAATCCACTATGCTACCATTATATCTGCATTCAAAATCTTAGCAAGTTTAGGTTCTCTTTACTCTTATATAGCAACAAATGTGTTTAAATATGCATAAGCGATATATACCTTTTACATAATTCTTAAATGCTATCCTTTCAAACCCCTCCTTTAAGTGCTTGGCATAGTAATGTTGGCCTCCATGCGAGGGGGGGGGGGGGGATAAGTTCCTTGGCTTATCCTCTCAATTCCATTGGTTGCCAGGATGACTCTCACGGATTGCCAAAGGAGCACATTCTACTGTAGCAAGCACGCAGGCTGCGTGTCTAACCTCTGGTGACAGGCCATCCGTGGCAGTCAGTGACCTCCTGCTTTCTCTTGGGTGGTACTACAGTACAGCCGCAAGGTCTTATTAGTCTCCCATCCTGCTCCTCCTTAGGACTCCCCCGATAGGGATAAGAGTGTCCCCCATTACAATCTCGTCTCGTCTCTACGTCCTCCAGATACATTGTCAGAGCTAGATACAAAAATGTTCCGAAAGACATGAGATCTATGCGGGGGAAAAAATCTTGTCACTTAAAAAAAATCATTAAAAAAAGTAGTTAACGTTAACCACAACATAGAAAAATGAGAAAACAATTACATACGGTAAATTCTGCTGAGTGTGTCGACCAATCTGCTTGGAGCAGACCTGTATTGCGTAGTGATGTGTGAGAGGTAACTGAGTTTTATTGTAGCTTATCGGAGGTTGAAGACCATTGAGTTTCCTGTGTTTTGCATTCCTGTATATAAGTATGCATTCAGCAGCTAGTTGAAGAATGTAGAGATATGAGGTTTTAACCGGCAAATTACAGATGGATCAAGAGTCCTCTTTCACAATACATCTGTAAAATTGTTGTACTGATTAAATAATGTTACACTTTCGAAAGCATTTAGCTATGTTGACCCTTCGGTCTTCTTGACATCTGTCAAGAAGGTTGTGTTATTTTCATCATTGCACTTATTACTACCAAATTAACAGTTTTTTTGTTCACTGGGCCATGTCTACTATTCATGTGCAATTGCATTTTTTTAAGCCATTCTGGCACTTAAAATGAGCATATATGAAGAGTCTGATTATCTATCATTGACCCCCAACTGCTCAAGATTGTCTCAAGGCAAAAGGAAAAAAATGGAGAGTATGTATATATGTATGTAGTTATTATACTGGCACAGTGTTTTGGCAATATTAATACAATATGACCAAACTGTGACCAGTTCAGCCTGCTATTTTTCTGCATTCTGAACCTGTAAACCGGTAATACAAAAGTATAAAACTGTAACATGGGAAAATAGACAGTCAAATAAAAACTACGGGCATTCAGTGTTGTATGAAGTTATTAGAGTGTGGCATTTCTTCATGTGTTCGATTTATCTGTTCAGTTTGTGTTATGAAGGTAGATGTGGTTTAAAGCGGACATATCATTTATAAATAACTATATAATACAAAGTGCCCTATCAAACTACTCTTTTGCATCATTCTGGAACTCCCGTCCCTGCTGTTTAGTTGAAGGGATTTGAAAAATGCTTATAAAAATAACACCCTGGATGGACTTGAAACCCTCTGAAATCACCTACTCCCTTTCCATCCTTTCCTTTGAAGCAACTTCAAGATATATATTTTTTCCTTCGCCTGGCAGGAGAGCACAAAATGACAGCCTAATTGCCTGCCTGCCTCCCCCCAAAAACCTAATACCCTGTTCTCCCATACCCCAACCATCTCCCTCCATGGTCCACTGAGTCAATCAGGCCCAGTGGTGGAGACCGAGGCTTGGGCACCCTCTCCAAAAGAGGCCCCTCCTCCATTGCTACCCCCCTCTGGCTCCTCCTGGCTGGGCGACTCCTCCTCGTTCTGGCCCCCCCGGGAGGAGACGGTGGTGGTCTCTGGGGAGGCACTGTGGGCCACCTCCTGAGGGGCGCAGCCCGGGTGGTTCTTGCGGAAGTGCTGGTTGAGGATGGCCTGGAAGGGGAAGCTTTTGCCGCAGACGTGGCAATGGAAGGGCTTGTTTCCTGTGTGCTTGCGAATGTGGTACTCCAGCTGGTCCTTGCGGGTGTACTTCTTCCCGCAGATGCGACAAACGAAAGGTGTGATGCCCATGTGCAGCCGCATGTGGCGGTCCAGGCTGCCCTTCTGGTTGAAGGACTTGCAGCAGTAGATGCAGGTGAGCCGAGGGTTGTAGCGGAACCAGCGGTCACCCACCTGCTCACGCAGGTACTCCTCGTAACCACCCATGTCGAACACGGCCTGCTCCTCCCCCTGGCAAACAAACCACAGGACTAGCGATGTATGGTGGACTTTGGGAATGCATAGTGCTTGACCACCAGGGTAGAATACCAGTCGATGAGGGTGACACATACCTGTGAGCTGGTGTGGCGCTGGTTGTCCGCTCTGCTGGGTGACTCACTTTTGGCTCTCTGTCTCTCGGCCATCACCACCACACTGCCAGTAGGACTAAACCTAACAGGATAGAGATACTGGATCCGTAAACCTCAGTTCGGTGAGTAGCTCCACCTTGCCATTTACCTTAGCACCCCATCTTCCATTAGTAATACATATAGTAGGCTACTTTGTATTGAATTTTCACTCAACTTTAAATGTTACCCAAAGTGCTTTTCTGAGGTACTTCGTACTGAATTTGACTGCAGTTCAAAACTTGCATGCACACTCTCCCTTTATATAAAGGCATAGATGAAACCATGAAGGGCCTGCTTCCCTGGAACTTGTACCCACCTCTCTGTCTCACTGAAGCTGCTGGAGGGCTGAGAGCTTTTGGCCCCCGTGACAAAACCCTCCTGCACCAATGAGCTGCGCCCGGACGTGTCGATCATCATGGCTGCTCCCTCCTCCGCCCCGCTCCCTTCCTCCTGGGTATCGGCTCCCATCCACTCCTCCAACCTCTCAGTCTTTATCCTCAACCCGTCCACCACCCGCACTGACTCCCCCTCTTCACCACCACTCCCTCTCTCTGACTCGGCCTCCACGTACCACTGGCCAGCCCGATTGATGCGCAGTATGGGCTCCTTCCCCAGCCTGCTGCCCACTACCACCCCCCTAGCCAGCCCCTCTGGGCCCAGCCCGCTGTGCTCCACCATCTGGGGGCTCATGGACTCCCCCGCTGGGCTTCCCACCTCCCGGATATCCAAGGCCCCTCCAGCACTGCTTCCTCGAAGGCCCAGAACCCTGGGGCTGCTGTGGCGCGGGCTAAGGGAGCGCGAGCCCACTGATGTACCTAACCCCCCTCCTCCTCTTCTGGCCTCCAAGCTTCCAGCCCCCCTGTGCCTCACTCCGGCCCCCAGCTCCTCCTCCACATCCGCCAGGCTGATCTTCAGATGGATGCCCTCCAGGATCTGGGTGCAGCGGTCGATGATGTGCTGCATCTGCAGGAAGCTGGCAGCTGTCAGGTAGCTGATGATGTCCGCCAGCTGCATGCACAGCCTCCCGGTGTAGCAGAAGGAGAGGAGCTGCTCGAACACAGAGGGATTGCGGATGACTGACAGGGATACGGTGCTCATCTGGCTCAGCGACATGTGGTCTCGGAAGTAAGGGGAACTGGCAGCCAGCACCACCTTGTGAGCACGGAAGCTCTGGCCCTGCACGTTCACCACAATGTCGCACAGCCGCCCCTGCATACGCAGCTGGTTCAGGTGGGACAGCACAGAGTTGCTGAAGTCAGGGATGTCCAGTTGGATGCTGCCAGCTCGCTCCATGGTGTCTCCTCGCTCCCGCTCCATGGTGTCTCCTCGCTCCATGCTGCCTTGTATGATCCCCAAGTTGGAAACTAGTGGACAGATATATTGGAGATTAACTGTTTGATAACCTAACCAAGAAACTTTGCTTGCTTAGCAAAAGAGGACAACTTTTCTTACCTTTTCGGGAATACAACGGCAGCACTGTACCACGGGCACTGAAACGTTACTTGCAATTAATTTCTGCACTGCACCATCATATTAACTACTGACTAAGCTGGCTGGCTAACTTGCATAGAATATGGAATTAATTATAGCTTGCAAAGTGTTGTGCATTTTTGACCAATGGTTTGAACCGACGCTGTTTTTGCACAGCGGTAACGCTCAAATGCTATAACCGAACCCTGGCCCTCTTTTTAGCCACTGTAACATACTGCAGTACGGTGATGAGCCGAAGCCTAAACGAAGATATCCACCCCGGCGTTGCTCGCGACAGGGAGGTGGCTAACGTTAGCCAGCTAGTTCAACGTCCATGTAGCTAACAACAAAAACGAAAAAAGACAGAACACCGTGCAACTTCTATGTCATAACGAACCGTCGTAATACAACTGCGGTACTGTTCCATATTTAATGTGTCTATGTGCACGTTAACTTATGTTCAATTTCATCTGCCTGGTTACTCCTTTCGCAGCTCTCATTTTCCCATTTCGTGATACGGCAGACGGGACAATTTCGAGGGAAAAAGTGAATTTGCATGATGGGAATTGGTGTTCTCTTCTCATTGACAAGCCCTCAGAGAACAGAGAAGACGCTCGATAAAATAACATCTGTTCCCAGAATGCATTACTTTGAAGTCAAACAGATGTTTATGGTGCTTGTAGTTCCTGATGTATTTATTTACTTATAGTAGCAAAAATGAGAAAAAAAAGTGCAGTAGACTATCTCGTCTTGCTTGTTAGTTTATAAGTTGATTGATTGAAAGTTGAGGATGTTGAAAAGATCACTTTCATAACTTGACTATCTGATATAATAAAAATGGGGGGGGGGGGGGGGGGGGCAGACAAATAATCCTCTAAGGAAGAATTTATGGCATTTGGTTTATAGTTCATAATCATGCAACTACAGGCAGAAAAATTGGTTTCTTGGGTGTAAATGTAATTTAAAACACTGCTCTTTCTTTCCCCTCACCATCTGCTTCCCCATCCATGTCTTTTATATTAATGTTGCCCCTCGATTCCCTGTTCAGTCTGATGTGCTTTCTGGACTTCAGGAGTCAGCATAGAAGACTGAAACTCTCCACCACCTTCATTAAGTACACACTTTCAAACTACTCCACAGATCAAACAAAAAAATCCAACATGTCCTTTGTTTGTTTGTCTTTTTAATTGGTATACTAAATATAATTTTCCACAGTATAACTTTTTATGCCACTTTACTTGACAAACAACCCAACAGTTAAGGTATGTACAAATCTGATTGGAAATACTGCTGCTATTGATGGCCTCAGAAATCATTTTCCTTTCCTGTCCCAGACTGAGAGGCATTGGCTGTCTGCAGTAGTGGCATTAAAGTACTGCGCAGTAAATGGAACTGTTGAGTGGTCCTTTGCATGGTGTGATGTAAGTTTCCCTTAACAATCAGTCTTCCAGATAGATGACACAGACACAGGAACCTTGGTATAAAACTCTTTAGTAATAAAATGCAATTGCAGACAGAGATTAGATACAAAGTATGTCAAATGAGAAAGACATGTCTAGACTGTGGTTTCTCACTCTACTATCTCCGCCTTGAGGCTGCGTGACTATCAGCAGGTGCAGACAATTCTCAGAACTAAAGCAGTACATCTCAATTTTCCATCATTGCGCATTGCAAGCATACAAAGGTTATCACATATATGCAGTAATCATGGCATTGGTGTAGCCCCACACCTGACCCCCAAGGTAACCCCCAAAATTCCCCCCTTTGAGACTACCTAAAAGCCTATCAACACAGGAACTACAAATGATAAGATACCCATTCAAATCTGGAACATAACATTTCCAAATTTCCCAGCTCTGCTTTTATTTTGCCCTCCTCATAAAATACAACATTCCACAGGCCTGATCTGTCTCTGCCATTGGTCTACTCATTGAACCAAACAACTCTCTCATGGATTTGGGTTTAGACAACATTAACACCACAGTCCCGTTTGGGGACACTTTTCTACCTACGTCTCGAACAAACTTTACCCACGTGTTGACAGTTACGGCATCACCCACACAAACAAGTAGTGTGGATAGAGCCAACACAGTCAACCACCAACAACCACATGTTGTTGTCTTCCTTCTCTTATACCCCCCAAGGGTTTTCAACATAAACTTGCTGATCATGTAAAACAGTTGGTTCTTCATGGCTTTGGTCTTGCCCTTCATCTTTTTCAAGTCTTTGGTCTCGACTCACATCTGCTTCTGCCTCTTATTTTAGGCTGTGTCTGGCTCCATCATCTCCTGTGGGGTGAACACCTTCTGGCAGGTGGGCCAGTCAGACCTATCCTGAACTCTGACTGCGGTTGGGGTTTCCATGGTTACCTTGAATGGCCCCATCCATCTTGGTTGGTTCCATTTTCTCTTGTGGACCTCGATTTTGACCCCGTCTCCAACCTCCACAGGCAGATAGTCGGGGTCCTCACCTGGTACCTCCTCCTGAGCTTTCCTAGTGTGAGAGTGGAGAGATCTGACAATAGTATTTAGCTCTTTCATGAACTCCTTCAGCTAGAGTGAGGTCTATATGTCTGTCAGTCATGGGTCTGTGTGCGGAAACATTCATGGATATCCTGTCAAAATTGAATTTGGTGTACACCCCAGGTCTTTATTAACATAGCTGCACATTTTCATTAACACCATTGGTAAACAATCCAACCAAGATTTCTTGGTGGAGTGGCATGCCTTAGCTAAACCTCGGTAACCCCATTACTCTGGGGGTGGTAGATGGACACAAATTTCTGGTCCACTCCCATCATTATGGCTACCAGCTTCACTACATCACAAGTGAAATGGGTACCATTGTCTGCAGATAAACCCCAGGAACACCAAATCTAGGTATAATCTCCCTCACTGGTAGCTTTGCTACTGTCTTAGCTTCACAGTGTGTTGTGGGAAAGGCCTCCACCCACCTTGGTGAACCTGTCAATAAGGACTAAACAGTACCTTTTCCTTTCTTTTCTTTCTGCAAGATCTATAAAATCCATGGCAAGATGGACAAATGGTCCTCTTGGCGTAGGGAAATGACCCCGCTGTTGCCATACCAAATGAGATCCAGCATCCAAAGCCTGTCAAGATGCCAAATCATCAGTGTCTTTCCCAACAGTAGCAGAGAAGAACATGGAGTGGCTATGACACTTGGAGGCAGCCAATTTAGCAGCCTCATCTGCCATGGCATTACCCATACTCACAACATTTCCCCCCCAGTGTGAGCAGCAACCTTCACAATAGCCAAAGCAGAGGGGAGCATCATAGCCTCCAAGAGATCTAAAACCATAGTTCTATTCCGAATAGGACTTCCACTAGCATTGTGGAAACCCCTGCTCCTCCAGACACCACACCAGGAGGGACCTATTGCATAAGCAGAATCAGAGAAAATTGTAACCCTTTTCCCTTCTCCCATTTTACAGGCAGTGGTTAGTGTCAAAAGTTCAGCCTGTTGAGCTGAGAAAGTATCTGGTAATGGTTGTTGTATGTGAGTGGTTCTATCAACTGTCACAATACCAAACCCTGCAAGTTTCTTCCCTGTAGTTTGATCCATATAGGCAGAACCGTCAACGAAAAGCTCCAAGTCAGCATCAGTCAGGCCAGTGTCAGAGGTCAGGCTCACCCTTCATTGGTGTGGGATCCACTGTCTCTGCACTGGTTGAATCTGTCATGGTTCCCCGTGATTTTGTTTTAATCAGGTTCTATGTAATGTGGACTGAGTGACTTATCTGTATGGTACTGTAGAAAAACCCAGTTCTATCCCCGTATATGGGTAGTAGAACCTAACATAGGATGATATACCCAACACAGTTCTATTACCTCTAACCCCTCTTCTTCTTTAGTTTCACTACATTTATTCACTAACCACGCTACTGTAAATGGTTCCACATATGTGTGGTAAATAACCACAATTGGCTTCAATTGTATTTTAACTTCAGTACAGGGGTCTCCCTCTCTCCTCTCTTGTGGATGTAATGGAAGAGTAAACTCACAACATGTCTTTCCCAATATGCAATTCGCAAATGTATCCCTTCTTGTACTAGTCTTAAAGATTTGTTGTCTATACCAGTCTAGATTTTTTTCAGTACATAGAAATTATTGATATTGACTAGCATATGTCCATTCACTGTTATCAAATACACTCAACTCATACAACAATTGTTCCACACCAAATCTATAATCACACCAATTATACATAAATCAAAACAAAATCAATAGCAGAACTGCTTGGCAGTTTCCATACCAAACAGCTCTCAATGGTGCAGCTGTAGAACCTTTTGAGGATCTGAGGGCCATTGCCAAATATTTTCGGGCTCCTGTTGGGAAAGAGGTATTGTTGTGCCCTCTTCACGACTGTGTTGGTGTGAGTGGGCCATGATAGATCCTTAGTGATGTGGACGAGAAACTTGAAATCCTCTACCTGCTCTACTACAGCCCCGTAAATGGGGGTATACTCGTCCATCCGTTTCCTGTAGTCTACGATCAGCTCCTTTGTCTTGCTGACATTGAGGGAGAAGTTGTTGTCCTGGCACCACACCGCCAGGTCTCTGACCTCCTCCCTATAAGCTGTCTCATCCTCGTCGGTGATCAGGCCTACCACCGTTGTGTTGTCAGCAAACTCAATGGTTTTGGAGTCGTGCACGGCCACTCAGTCGTGGGTGAACAGGGAGTACAGGAGGGGGCTAAGCACGCACCCTTGAGGGGGCCCCTGTAGGCATAATTGGCATAATTTAAGCAATTTAAGATTGAAAATAGTGGTCCCTATAAACCAGGATGAATATAACCATAGTAAATCAAATCAAATCAAATCAAATCAAATCAAATTTATTTATATAGCCCTTCGTACATCAGCTGATATCTCAAAGTGCTGTACAGAAACCCAGCCTAAAACCCCAAACAGCAAGCAATGCAGGTGTAGAAGCAGACATAATAGGCACCTCCCCTCAAACCACCACTGTTGTCCTTGGACACAGGCAGCCTCATAGTCACACCTCAAGGTTGTCCGTGTCCCTGCAGGGCTCTCTCCCAGCAGCTCTTGTGAGGACATGAGGAACTCATATGTGTAACCATTGGTTTACAGCAACTTTTTCCTACCTCTATAAAGACAACAGTGTAGTCAATGGCAACTCCACACAGAACTCCCAATGAATCTCCCTCCAGAATGTCAGAGGAATTCACATTGATCCATGTTACTTTTATCTGTAAAGGGGGTTGTTTGTTAGAACATGGTGAAACATTCAGTCCTCAAGCAGAATATGGCATTGCTGTCTTACCACTCCATGTTGACCTTGTGACTACCATGCCGCCTGCAGTGCAAAGGAAATCATGTCGGCACAGTGTAACAGAGTTAGGAACGTGCCATACCTCACTCCACAGGAAGCTTGGATTGTTGCTGAGGGAGTTATCCAGTTGATACATTTTGTATAGCTCAAATGGTTTGCATGTTGTCTCGCGGGAAGTCACTTGTGTTGGCGAGACAGAGGATCCAGGTTCAAACCCATGTCGGTTACATGTCACTTCATTGAAGATTTTTCGATGTCTAGCTGTCTTCTGGACTGCTTTGAGTTCAGCGACAGACACACCTCAGAGAACTTGACAGAGGAGCTGTTGAGAGTGGCCAGAGAATGGCAAGTAGATGGAAAAGTGGTCTGCTGTGTTAGTGACAATGCAGCTAACATATCCAAAGCCATGAAAATTTTCAAATGGACCCATCATCCATGTCTTGCCCACACAATCAACCTGATTGTAAGAGATGCTCTGAAGGTGATGAAGCCCACTGTGGACAAAGTGAAAGGAGCTGTGGAATACTTCCACAGGAGCACAGCAGGTGCTGAAAAACTAAAGTCTACACAACGCCAGATGGGGATGCCTGAGCTGAGGTCTAAACAAGACTGCACTAAAAGGTAGAATTCAACATTTTATATGTTGAAGCGGTTTCTTGAGTCAAAGGATGCCATCATCTCTATCCTGGCCATTGTCAATGCACCTGTTGATGCTCTGACCCAAGAGGAATGGGAGGTGGTGGAGGAGGTGTGCAGAGTCCTGGAACCCTTTGAGCAGGTCACTGTGGAGATCAGTGGAGAGAGGTAGAGCAAGCAGTTATTACTACATCATTATTTAATCCAGTATTTTATATGTATATGAGCAGTAGATCAGAATGTAGTATCGGTAGACAAAACATGAACCTGAACTAATAAGTTACTGTTCTCTCTTTTCAGCTATGTGACAGTCTCAAAAATGATACTCCTGTGTAAGGGTCTGCAGCGAATCACAGCCAGCCGCCAGAGAGAAGCCAATGTAACCACAGGACATGTGACAGTCGATGGACACCCTATGTTCATCAATGGACAGAAAGTTCCACAGAATGGAATATAATCACGTGCTATCCGAAACCGCTGCACTTGACCCCAGGTGTAAGAAGTTAGCCTTCAGTGATGCCAGAGTGTTTGATGAGGCTCTTCAAAGAATAACCTCAGCAGCAGGGAGGGACAACCCCAGCAGTCATCTGGCTCAGGCACCAGGTCAACAGGAAGAAGAGGGATCAGATGGAGCAGAAGCACCAGCAGTAGTGCCACAAACGTCTGCTGTTTGGATGCTGTTTGACAAGAGAACAACTGGGGATGCAGCACGAAGGAATCCCTCAGCAGATGCCATAATGGAGGTCCGATCCTATTCGGAGGAGCAGATCCTCTGAGCTGGCAGAGGAACAAGGCCTCTGTCTACCCACGGCTTACTAAAGGCATGACAGGGAGACTCTGCATAGTGGCCACATCCGTTCCCTTTGAGAGGATCTTCTCGAAAACGGGACAAATAATTAATGAGATAAGAAACCGCACCAGCCACTCGAAAGTGAGGCAGCTTGCATTTCTGAATGCAAATCTCTCATAAAAGCAAAATATGGTCAGCATTGCTGTGCGCTGCTGGTTATAACATGGCAATAAAGAAGAGAGAGAAAAGAGGGACCAGTTTAATGTTTTAAGTGGGATTCTTCAGTTTTGCACATTGTTATTTATTTTTCTTTGATATGGTGCAATATTCTATTATGCTGTTCAGATTGTATTAGTTTTGAATGGTTAGATTTATATGCACTTTGTTCATATACATTAAAAAGTTATGCTTTAAATGCAAATGTTTAATAGCATTCTTTTTCATAACAAACCAATGCATTTTTAAATACATTTGGGTTAAGATAGAATATGATTTCATTCAATAATTTAATTTGAATTGTTTTAACACCAATCATAGTCAAACTATTGCAAACTGTTTGACTAGAAAAAATCCCAAAACCTTTTTTTTTAAAAGTGCCATTTGGGAGCCAAAAGAGCTGGCTCTTTTTGGTGAGCTGAGCCAAACAGCTCACTGAAAAGAGCCGGAATGCCCATCGCTACAATGAAGTCAGTTGCATTTGATCACGTGAGGTATGGGGTCGAATGCCAGTGGTGGCACACTATTTAGATGTAAAAAAAAAATTGAAACCACACTTTCTGCACATTTTCGTTCAAATAATTATTTTAATTTAGTATAGTATACGCTTCTGTCTCACTAACCAGGTTTCCATTCAACCTTTTTTTGCAAGTAAAGTACATGGAATGTCCTGATGGAAACAGAAAATGTTTCAGTAAACTTTTCAAATGTCAACAAAACAAAGTAGGCTAGACATGGTGGGATCTTTTTGTGTTGGTAAAATTAATTATTAAAGATATGTTGGTGGAAATGCTTTTGTGAGCATATACTGATATAACAATCATATCGAAGTAAATTTGGCGTTATGAGTGTGTGATCTTCCCAATACGACTTGTCAGGCAATCATGCAGTTTATTAGGCTACAGATGAAATAAATTATGATGAACTTCACTGGGTGGTGAAAGTGCAAGGTGATGAGCTTGATGCATTTCCAATACATTTTGAGGGTTTTATTCTGGTGACATGATAATCAATCAATCAAATGTATTTATAAAGCCCTTTTTTTTACATCAGCCGATGTCACAAAGTGCTGTACAGAAACCCAGCTTAAAACCCCAAACAGCAAGCAATGCAGATGTAGAAGCACGGTGGCTAGGAAAAACTCCCTAGAAAGGCCGGAACCTAGGAAGAAACCTAGAGATGAACCAGGCTCTGAGGGGTGGCCAGTCCTCTTCTGGCTGTGCCGGGTGGAGATTATAACAGTACATGGCCAAGATGTTCAAAAGGTCATAGATGACCAGCATTATAATAATCACAGTGGTTGTAGAGGGTGCAACAGGTCAGCACCTCAGGAGTTAATGTCAGTTGGCTTTTCATAGCCGATCACTCAGAGTTGGAGAGAGCAGTTGTGGTAGAGAGAGAGTCTAAAACAGCAGGTCCGGGACAAGGTAGCACGTCTGGTGAACAGGTCAGGGTTTCATAGCTGCTGGCAGAACAGCTGAAATTGGAGCAGCAGCACGACCAGGTGGACTGGGGACAGCAAGGAGTGATCAGGCCAGGTAGTCCTGAGGCATGGTCCTAGGCTCAGGTCCTCAGAGAGAAAGAGAGAGATAAAAAGAGAGAGAGATAGAAAGAGAAAAGGAGAGAGAGAATTAGAGGGAGCATACTTAAATTCACAAAGGACACCGGATAAAACAGGAGGATTTCGGCAAGGCCACTTTCTTGCCATGCCATTAATTCTCCTCCCCTTCTAATTCCCTTAATTTTGTGGCTGGAGTCAAATACTTTCTGTGGCACACACTACTGGTCAACATGTGCTACCAAAATGATTTGGAAGTGTACCAGGCCTTGCAGTCCCAAGATAGAAGGGGGGGGTGGGTGGGGGGATTTCAGCAGGCAAGGAAATGGCCTTGCTGAAACCCCCCCCCTTCTAATTTCCTTAATTTTGTCACTAGAGTCAAATACTTTTTGTGGCACACATCAGAGTCAAATACTTTCTATAGAACAAACTTCACGTCAGGATAGGAAACCAAAATTAATAATTAATGTATGTGTGTTATATTAAGCATAGAGGAGGGAGTAAAATGTAGGCAAGAAATAAACATACTAGTCTAATAAGACATGGGAGAGATGACGAATTTTGGCAAAGAGATGTATTTATAGACTAATACACTTGAAACAAATGACTGAGGATTGGTCCCATTACAGGGATTTGGCTCGGAATATATACAGCAACACCTCCCCCATAAGCATTTCTGTATCTTCTATAGTTAAATCCTTGTATTGCTAGTGCTGTATCATCAAATGAATTATCTAGGCGAGTCTCTGAAAGGGCTAATATTATGAATGTTATCTGATGTTAGTAAGGTATTGATTTCATGAACCTTATTTCTAAGGCTACACATATTAATATGGGCTAGTTTCAGCCCTTTCCTGGGTAGCTTATCGGAGATAAACAATATAAAAAAAGCAAGAGAAAAAAATCTACATTCAGCAGTCCATTAATCAATTGGTGTGTGTGTTTTGCAGGGTTGAAGCAACAAACCCATAGGCTTGGCTCTCTCATCCCCTCCAGGCTTCTGGGAAGGAGGGTGGACAATGAGTCTGTCTTAGCGGATGTAAGCAATGTCCCCACGAGCTCTGGCAGCATTCATGGCTGGGATCAGTTCTTTCCTCTTCTGGTGCACAGCTTCAGGATAGTTCTCGTTGAGGAAGATATATGTTCCTCTCGTGTTTTGGCTCTTTCCAGAACAGCTACCTTGTCCTTGAACCTCAGGAACATGACGAGTATCGTCCTGGGCCTATCACCTGGGCCGGTAGTTGGTTTTCCAGTCCTGTGGGCGCACTCCACCTCAATCTTCCTGTGGGTCCATCTTCAATTTCTCTGAGATCATTTCCCTCACTTTGTCCTCAGACTTCCACATTTTGTTGTGTTACAGCCTGAATTTAAAATCAATTAAATATATGTTTTCTCCCACCCATCTACAGCCAATGACAAAGTGAAAATGTATTGAAAAGTTTATTCAGAAATATCTAATTTACATAAAAAGTCAAAACATGTTCAAATAACTTTTGGCAGCACACCTGGATTGTACAATATTTTCCCATTATCCTTCAATTCTTCAAGCTCTGTTGGTTGTTGATCATTGCTAGACAAACATTTTCAAATATTTTTTTGGGGTGGGGGGATTTAACCCCCCTTTTCTCCCCAATTTCATGGAATCCAATTGTTAGTAGCTACTATCTTGGCTCATCGCTCCAACTCCCGTACGAGCTCAGGAGAGATGAAGGTTGAAAGTCATGTGTCCTCCGATACACAACCCAACCAAGCCGCACTGCTTCTTAACACAGCGCGCATCCAACCCGGAAGCCAGCTGCACCAATGTGTCGGAGGAAACACCGTGCACCTGGCAACCTTGGTTAGTGCGCACTGCGCCCGGCCCGACACAGGAGTCACTGGTGCGCGATGTGACACGGATATCCCTACCGGCCAAGCCCTCCCTAACCCGGACGACGCTATACCGGTTGTGGCCTGTTACGACAGAGCCTCGGCGCGAACCCAGAGTCTCTGGTAGCACAGCTGGCGCTGCAGTACAGCGCCCTTAACCACTGCGCCAACCGGGAGGCCCCAAACATTTTCAATTCTAGTCATAGTTTGTCAAGCCGATTGAAGTAAAAACTGTAACTAGGCCAGTCAGGAACATTCAATGTCATCTTGGTAAGAAACTCCAGTGTATATTTGGCCTTGTGTTTTAGGTTATTGTCCTGTTGAAAGGTGAATTTGTCTCCCAATGTCTGTTGGATAGCAGACTGAACCAGATTTTCTTCTAGGATTTTGCCTGTGCTTAGCTCTATTCTGTTTGTTTTTATGTTAAAAAAAAACTCCCTACTCCGTGCCGATGACAAGCATACCCATAACACGATGCAGCCACCACCATGCTTAAAAATATGAAGAGTTGTACTCAGTGAGGTCTTATGTTTGGGGAAAATCCAACACAATGTTTTGTATTCAGGACATAAAATTCATTTCTTTGCCACATTATTTTGCAATTTTACTTTAGTACCTTGTTGCAAACAGGATGCATGTTTTGGAATATTTGTATTCTGTACAGGCTTCCTTCTTTTCACTCTGTCATTTAGGTTAGTATTATGAAGTAACTACAGTGTTGTTGATCCATCATCAGTTTTCTATCACAGCCATTAAACTCTGTTTTACCAGTGGCCTCATGGTGAAAGTGTGTGAGTGAAAGTGTGGTTTCCTCATTCTCCGGCAACTGAGTTAGGGAGGACGTCTGTATTTTTGTTGTGACTGGGTGTATTGATACACCATCCAAAGTTTGGTTAATAACTTCACCATCCTCAAAGGGATATTCAATGTCTGTTTTTTTTACCGATCTACCAATAGGTGCCCTTTGTGAAGCATTGGAAAACCTCCCTGGCCTTTGTTGTTTAATCTGTGTTTGAAATTCACTGCTCCACCGAGGGACCTTACAGATAATTGTATTGTATGTGTGGAGACAGAGATGAGGTAGTCATTCAAAAATAATGCTAAACACTGCTAAGTTTCATGTGAGCCCATGAAACTTATTAAGCACATTTCTACTCCTGAACTTATTTAGGTTTGCCATTAACTCAAGACATTTTAGCTTTTCATTTTTTAAATTTATTTGTAAACATGTCTAAAAACATCATTTTAAATTCAGGCTATAACACAACAAAATGTGGAAAAAGTCAAGGGGTGGGAAAATTTTCTGAAAGCACTGTAGGCCTAGGATTTGAAACTTTTGTTTATTCTACTCGTCAATCATTAATATGTTGGATTTACGTCTCCATCTCAACCAAAAATCTAAGATAAAGAATCAAATCAAATCAAACTTTAGTTATAGCACTATTCTTTAAAGGGATACTTCAGGATTTTGGCAATGAAGCCCTTTACCTACTTCCCCAGAGTCAGATGAACTCATGGATACCTCTTTTATGACTCTGTGTCCAGTATGCAGGAAGTTAGAGGTAGTTTCCTGAGTCAATGCTAACTGGTGTTAGCACAATGACTGGAAGTCTATGGGTATCTGCTAGCATTCATGGGCTTTTGCTTCCAGTCATTGCAGTCTATGAGCATCAGCTTATAGACAACTTAGATTTTGGGTTGAGATGGAGATGTGAGTCCAACATATCAATTATTAATGTGTAGACAAACTGGATATTGAATTGTGTTTTCTTGTCAACACAATCAAATATCAACATTTGAAGAAGATCTTCTGCTTGTATAGTTTCATCTGTGACAATGACTTGGGGCTCTTATTCAATCTGGGTTGCAGAAGTTCAGCTTTACATTGAGATTGAAATTTAAAGGCAATGTTCCTCTTTAGCAGAGACTGCATTTACAGTAAACGCTGCATATGTCGGCTCAATCGGAAATGACCTTTAAATGTGTGTACAGAATCTTTACAGATTGAATAGAGCCCTTAGTCTGGCTTGAATTCTACAAATTAAAAATGTATATGTTAGATTCACGTCTCCTGTTAATGTTGAGTAATCAACCGATTCAATATTACTTTTGTAATACAGTAAATAGCCTAAAGTTAAGGCTAACTTAAAGTAATGTAACAGTATTTATTCGCCCTTAAAATGAGTAACACAACCATCTACACCAAAAATCTAACATTTCCATTGGAATTTGGTTGTGCTTTTAGATGGTTGAAGGCACAATGATAAAACATTGGAAATTCAACAAACTTCTGGCTGTATTTTTCAGTGGGTGAGTAAAGGTTGAAATGTCATTGAAATGTCCACATTGAAATTACGTGGTATGCCTAGTGGGAGGATCTCGTCATGTGTTACACCTGTTACATACAGAATTAAATATACAGAAAAAGAAATGAACATTTGGTCCCAAAAACGGTCAATGAATCTGCTTTCTGAAGCAATACCAGCAGATAGCCATAGGGGGCGCTAAAGTATCTTAATTATTGTAAATCAGAACTAGACATGAGTGCCACCCATAGTCTTAGACTAAAGTTGAAATAGGTGTGCCCCCAAGATTACCCCAAGAAATGAGAGGGCTTAATCTGTTCATCTTGCCCTCTGGGAGCTGGATAGAGTCTACCTGAGGGAAGAAGCTGGTATTCAGAATGAAGTAGCCTACATGGGAGGGGTCAGCTATGATTTAGAGTAGTGTACCCATGACTGGTACAGTACTCTCTATTACAGCACGATGAAACAATACATGTTTCCTGGTCAACTCCAAAGACCCAGAGTATGTGTAAAATATATTAATTGTTGAACTTTGGAGCAAAAGCTAATTTCTTAACAGGAAAATTAATCAAATGTTTCCTGTTTGGTACAGTATAGCCTAGGTTAGACTATATCAAATTGAAGGAGCAACATTCAACCCTGCTTCTAGACCAGTGATGGAAAAAGTACCCAATTGTCATACTTGAGTAAAAGTAAAGATAGCTTTATAGAAAATGACTCAAGTAAAAGTGAAAGTCACCTAGTAAAATACTACTTGAGTAAAAGTCTAAAAGTATTTGGTTTTAAATATACTTACAAGTAAAGGTAATTGCTAAAATATACTTAAGTATGAAAAGTAAAAGTATAAATAATTTCAAATTCCTTATATTAAGCAAGCCAGATTGCACAATTTTCTTGTTTTTTAAATTTACATATAGCCAGGGGCCCACTCCAACAAATGTATAATTTAAGCATTTGTGTTCAGTGAGTCCACCAGATCAGAGGAATGACCAGGGATGACCAGGGATGTTCTCTTGATAAGTGCGTGAATTGGACCATTTTCCTATCCTGCTAAGCATTAAAAATTTAACGAGTACTTTTAGGTGTCAGGGAAAATGTATGAAGTAACAACTACATTATTTTCTTTGGGAGTGTAGTGAAGGAAAAAGTTGTCAAAAATATAAATAGTCAAGTACAGATACCCCAAAAAAACTACTTAATTAAGTAGTACTTTTAAGTATTTTTTACTTAAGCACCACATATCTGGACAAATGTTGAATGGAACACCAGACAGCAACAGTATTCAATACTGGTATTCTAAATCGAACATGTCATCAGAGGTCCTTGTGTTGGTTTTGATCGTTTTTGTTCAACTTCATTTTTGTTATTGCTTGCCAGTTTATCGGTTTGACAGAGAGCCGGCTGGGGACGAGATAACCCTCTGTCCTCATCTCTTGTTCTGCTGAAACAGCTGGGTAAGTTTCCTTCGGTGGTGGACCTGTCCCCCAAACTACTTTCTTTAGAGGATTATCCTATTATTAACAGATATTTATCCAATTCTCACTACTGTCCCCCATCTTTAGGTGGCAGAACTTATTTCTGTAACAAAATGACAACTTCCTTGGTAATAAAACAAACAATAATTTTGCTTTAATGTCACAACATTCTGTACTGGGCTTACCATACCAGGTCTCAGTGTGCATTAAGAGAAGACAACAATAACCTTTTTTATTTCCAATATTTATTAAGAGCTAACCAAAACATTGCAACAAAAACACGTGCAAAATATGACTTGGGGTCACATGGAAGTTTGGCAAACTGATTAATTGACAACTGACAAGCGCTATTGTACTTGTCCGTGGGTGTTTTACGGTTCTAAATAACACATATTTACTAACTGAACAAACCATAGGCGGTTTCACCGAACTATTCCAGTGAGCTATTGATGATGTGTGTGCCCACAGTAAGGTCTATGTTCACTTCTTCCTTTATGAAAAATGTAAGTCATTATTGGGGTCGGTGCTTTCAACAATGGACGACTGCTATTGAGTTTATCCTTATATGTCAATCTCTTGTGGGTTTTTTTCGACCTCGTGTCCTTCCCTAATATTGGGGCATGCTGGTTTTCACAAGAGAGTGGAAACCGAGGAACAGGCAAATATGCAAAATGTTGAATGGCTGGAGCCACAGTATCTCCAAAATCTAAAAGGAATCTTCCTTTATTAAGGCAGGTAAAAAGAAATCATAACTGGAAAAAGAAAGACGACCTTTGTCACACATCAACCAGAATATAAATTATTATTGCAACTACATTGCATCGCTACAAAGATAACTTGTATCGAATAAGAGTGAAATAAAACAAATTACAAGTACAAAACACATTCTTAATCAAGGGGTAGAATTTACATTGTACTAGCCTTCAGAGTTAAGTCGAAGAAACACGAGAGCTTCATTAATTGTATTTCTTAAACGTTTCAATAAGAACAATTAACGCTGCTAACTATTGTCACACTTCCATCAACACCTTAGAGAATCAGTAAACACCTATAATTGGTTGATGGTTTTTAATGAGCCTTTTTACAACAAGTGCTGCACTCAATACATAAAAAATACCTTTGACTAAAATGGCTTCTTCTCAATCTGTAAAAAGAACATGGTTGAACTCAATACTGAGAAGTCAGGTTTACACGTTGGGTGCTGTAATGTAAGTGCTTCCCCATGACATTGTCTTTTGAATATGAAAATCTTCAGTTCAGTGCTGGCCGTCCTCAACGTGTGTGGGGGGGGGGGGGGGGGGGGGGGGGGGGGGGGGGGGGGGAGAAGGACACAAACTGTAACACTCTTTCAGTTCTACTCTCTAGCATGGGCTACTGGATGGCCAGAGATATTCACTTTCTTCCAGTTTAGCCCTTTTTTCTGATGAGTTTCTTCTCATGCATCAAAGACAGACCCTTCGAGAAATGATCAAACAAATGGAGACTAAAGAGGCAACTTACACACTGTACATAGACACAACCACGGTGCAACAAAACCACATACAAACACTCACACTCTACTTATACACATATATACATAATGTACACACACACACACACACACACTTGCACACTGCGCAAAAACATATATACACACATCCACGTTCCCTAAGCAGTGGAGCTAATTTTCTCACAACAGTCCACAAGGCCCTTTAAGAAGAGGAGGTGATATTCCCAGAGGATACGACGGTCTCCCTTGGCGAGTACTCTGGCTCGTCCTTATTGGGGTGGGACGAGTTGTCCGACTTGCTTCGGCTGAACTCTGCACCCATGATGGGCCGAGAGAACTTGCCAGAGGGCCGGGTACAGACACTGCAGCACATGAGCGTTTTTAGGAAGGCGCGGCGCATCTCGTTGCTGGTGAGCGTGTAGATGAGGGGGTTCATTGCCGAGTTGAGCACGGCCAGGGCCAGGAACCACTCGGCTTTGTACAGGATGGCACACATGCGGATGTCGCAGGCCACGTCCAGCAACAGGAGGATGAAGAGTGGAGCCCAGCAGGCAATGAAACAGCTCAGCACGATGATCACGGTCTTCAGCAGGGCCATGGACTTCTCCGAGCTCTTACTGCTAGCGCTACCCCCGCCGCGGCCGTTGGAGACCTTGCGGAACACCAGCTTGCGGCTGCGGGTGCGCACCAGGGCGTATATGCGCGCGTACAGGACCACGATGGCCATGAGGATGACACTGAAGACGGTGGTGCAGAACAGGATGTAGGTCTTGTGGTAGAGCGGCAGTACGGTGGAGCAGCTGGGCATGCTCTGGATGCAGTTCCAGCCCATGATGGGCAGGCCGCCCAAGATGGCTGCAATCAGCCACACGGTGCTGATGAGCATGAAGACACGGCACGTGTTGCCATTGTTGTGCAACTTCATCTTCAGCATGGTGAGGTGGCGCTCGATGGCGATGGCCAGCAGGCTGAAGACTGAGGCTGCCAGGGCCACAAACATACTCCCCTCCCGGAAGAACCACTGTGTGGGGGTCAGTTTGTATGTGTTGGCACCTGACAGCAGGATGTTGGCAGTGTACACCACACCAGCCAGCAAGTCTGATAGGGCTAAGTTCCCAATAAAGTAGTACATGGGTTTGTGGAACTTCTTGGTCCTCCAAATGGTAAGCAGGACCAAGACATTCTCAAGGATAATGAAGCAACATACAATGATGAAAACCACAGAGTCCGCTTTGAGTCTGGAATCCTGCTCCACTTTCCGGAGCTTCCCTGTGAAGTTGTAGTGTCTGGCTATTAAGTCGGAATACATTGAGTCACCCATGGCTCTGATTTTAATTTAAATCCTATAAATTCTGTAGTCCACCACTTAGTCCACTGAGGGGCGATGGCAGGCCAAGGCACAGCTGGCAATGGTATTCCTTAGCACTTGATAGGTTGTCATTGCAGACACGAAATCAAATAATCCTTATTGCCACAGGATGTTCTGAGTATGATCTTGGACTCCATCATGAAACACCTTTAAAAAAAATAGGGAAAATACCGATTTAGAACAGTCATAAAAAATAAAATAAAACGTTTAAAATAAAATACTATTTAATACTCCTTCACTTTTATGTGAAATGAGGACTGACGATTCAGTAGACTAATTCAGCATAAAATACAAATACAGAACAAAAGTCCTTGAATGGGAGACAGAATGGAATGGGAGACAGAATGGAATGGGAGACAGAATGGAATGGGAGACAGAATGGAATGGGAGACAGAATGGAATGGGAGACAGAATGGAATGGGAGACAGAATGGAATGGGAGACAGAATGGAATGGGAGACAGAGTGGAATGGGAGACAGAATGGAATGGGAGACAGAATGGAATGGGAGACAGAATGGAATGGGAGACAGAATGGAATGGGAGACAGAATGGAATGGGAGACAGAGTGGAATGGGAGACAGAATGGAATGGGAGACAGAATGGAATGGGAGACAGAATGGAATGGGAGACAGAATGGAATGGGAGACAGAATGGAATGGGAGACAGAATGGAATGGGAGACAGAATGGAATGGGAGACAGAATGGAATGGGAGACAGAGGCAATTATTTTGTCCAATAGTAAATTAGGGTACATTGTCTTGTAGAAATATGTGATCAAATAAAAGCAAACGAACAGAAAAGTCGGTAAACCTGGCCGATTCTTTGTGGATATGATATTTAGTATGGTAACTGATTCTGGACTGTATGCTGAATTCCACAAGATGGAAAAGGGGGGGGGGGGGGGGGGTCGCATTGGGAAGCTATGCACTTATTCAATGTTTTGTTTCAACGTTTAAAAAAAATCCATAAACTTCAGAAAAAAAATTGCAATAACTATGTAACGGAATCTCTCAACATGAACTTGAAATGCGCTTGAAACTCACGTTATTTTGTTCAAACGTATTTTTTTCGATTCCTTCTGTTTTTAAGATTAAATTAACTTAAATGCACAACTTTGATTTGCATTCTTATTGATGACCAGACGCCAAAACGAATTCGGCCATGTACATTATTAAAATCTAGTCTAGAAATTAAGCAAATGTTTCCTTACCATCATAGTGGTCATCAATGAGAATATTCCAAGTATCAACCTATATTCGCACAAATCCTCCAATCAGAAACTTTTTTATATTTTCCAGCGGCTGAGTTCTGTGTGTTTGCTGCGTGATTTCATGGAATGAGCACCGTGCGCAAGAGAGGCTGAGTAAAAGCAAATCTTTTTGTCAGTTTATACCCCCCCTCCCTTCCCTATAAAAGGAAGACTCCACCCAAAAACTATATTTGGTATTTGTTTCATTAGTCCATTGTTGATATTTGACCTACTCTTTCAAAGGTTTCTCTTTATTTGTACTTGTTTTTTTTACATTGTACAATAATAGTGAAGACATCAAAACAATGAAAGAACACAGACGGAATCAGGTATTAACCAAAAAAAGTGTTAAAATATATTTTAGATTTTAGATTCTTCAAAGTAACCACCCTTTGCCTTGATGACAGCTTTGCACGCTCTTGGCATTCTCTCAACCAGCTTCACCTGGAATGCTTTTCCAACAGTCTTGAAGGAGTTCCCACATATGCTGAGCACTTGTTGGCTGCTTTTCCTTCACTCTGTTGTCCAACTCATCCCAAACCATCTCAAATGGGTTGAGGTCTGGTGATTGTGGCCAGGTCATCTGATGCAGCACTCCAAATAGCCCTTATACAGCCTGGAGGTGTGTTGAGTCATTGTCCTGTTGAAAAACAAATGATAGTCCGACTAAGCGCAAACCAAATGGGATGGCGTATTGCTGCAGAATGCTGTGGTAGCCATGCTGGTTAAGTGTGCCTGGAATTCTAAATAAATCACTGGCAGTGTCACCAGCAAAGTACCCCCATAGCATCACACCTCCTCCTCCATGCTTCACGATGGGAACCACACATGCGGAGATCATCCGTTCACCTACTATGTGTCTCACAAAGACACGGAGGTTGAAACCAAAAATCTCACATTTGGACTCATCAGAACAAAGGACAGATTTCCACAAGTCTAATGTCAGTTTCTCGTGTTTCTTGTCCCAAGCAAGTCTCTTCTTATTATTGGTGTCCTTTAAGTAGGGATTTATTTGCAGCAATTCGACCATGAAGCCCTGATTCACACAGTCTCCTCTGAACAGTTGATGTTGAGATGTGTCTGTTACTTGAACTCTGTGAAGCATTTATTTGGACTGAGGCTGGTAACTCTAATAAACGTATTCTCTGCTGCAGAAGTAATTCAGCGTCTTCCTTTGCTGTGGCAGTCTACATGGGAGCAAGTTTCATCATAGCGCTTGATGTGGTGCAGAACACAAATATATGTGCCTTAAAATAATGTTTTTTCAATTAATATTTCAAATCATTTGTAGATTTACAATCTTTAAATAATAAAGACAGTGATAATAATGAGAATATTTGTCCTAATAATAATCATAAATGCTAGGCAACTGGTACAACCTAAACCAACTAAAATCATCATGATCATGATCATCATCACTTTAGTAGGTCTGTTTTGTTTGTAAACTTAAATGCTCCTTTGGACAATGCAAACCCTTTGGCAGTGAGGAATGGCCTTGGCTCATTTCTGAGTCAATTGCTGTCAATCAAAAGTGCCTAGCTCAGCCATTCAGCCGCTGGAATTATCATGTATGTACTAAGAAAATCCATTGTAGAATGGTAATTGCAGAGTAATAAGCTATGAGTTAGTAGTAGATAGATACAATGTGAATACATTTTATTCAAATCAATAGGAAGAACAGAATAGCCTGCCAAAAAATACAAACATCTGTATTGAAGATGTGGTGCATGTAACGGCGTTCTTCGTTTGTTGAGAGAGAGTCGGACCGAAATGCAGCGTGGTGGTTACTCATGTCTTTAATGAAAAAAGTGACGGTACATGAAATAACGATAAATACAAAAACAACAAACGGAACGTGAAACCTAATTACAGCCTATCTGGTGAAACTACACAGAGACAGGAACAATTACCCACGAAATACAAAGTGAAACTCAGGCTACCTAAATACGGTTCCCAATCAGAGGCAACGAGAATCACCTGACAGCTGATTGAGAACCGCAGCCAAGCCTATACAACACCCCTAATCAGCCGCGATCCCAAATACTACAAACCCCAATACGAATTACAACAACATAAACCCCTGTCACACCCTGGCCTGACCAAATATATAACGAAAACACAAAACACTAAGACCAAGGCGTGACAGTGCATTTGATTTAGTATGCTTACTAACATGAATTTAGATATTCTAATGGATGCAGTGAACACAGAGATGACTACTTAGTATGACACCTATTATTGCGTACTATTACTTTAAGTATTGGCATAGTCAGCAGTAATTGTGGTAGTAATAATACGTATACAACAAGGATACCAACAAGGATACCAATAATATAATTATTCAACTGTGTTATTAGAAATCCTTTTGTTTTCATCTCTGGGAATGCACCAGCTGTGCACATTACCCCCCCCCCCCCCCCCAAGCTATATGTGCATGAGTAACCGCCCTCCTCCATCTTCTCTGCTCCCAGCTCCATCCCCAGTGCCCCATTTCTTCTGCCCATTAATCACATGTGATTGTCAGCTCCGCCCAGCCCTCTGCCCTCAGGGGGTGGGGCAGTAAAGGAAACATGGCATATCCATACCCTCTTCTGAGTGTATGTACAGTATATCTGTGTGTACAGTATATCTGTCATGCAAAGGTTCCTTTCACCAAATATTGATGTATTCATAGAACTATTCAATCACGTCATAACATTTTCTCGTGATTTCTTGTAATTATATATATTTTTTCCTTTAAATCCTTACGTGTTTGTGTCTGTGTGTGAAATAGAGCGCATAGAGTGAGGGAAATGACTGAAAGGAAAAAGAAAAACATGGAAAACTAACTAAGGAAACCCTTCCTTCAAGAGTTCTCTTTGGTGCATTTTTTGACGGGGGAGAATATCTATATCCATGCTCCAGTTGGTCGTCTGTGAGCGAGCGTTGGCACCACCGGACCATCAAACTAAGTGAGATCAAAAGCCTGCTTGCAGAGAGACACAGGGTCTTTCATTTTGGGAAGCTCCACTGCCATTGCTCTTTCTTTGTTTATTTTTTGATCCCCTTTACTTAGACGGAATTCGTCCACGACAGGACTCAGCCCACTTTTCCTCCTATAGTGGTTGCTCCCGACGTGGCGTAATTGAGGCGAACATCAGTATGAATCTCAAGCAAATGGGCACATAGATGGCCCATCCAGATAAGATCTCTGGACTTTATATGCTAATAATTTCACTATAATAATTTGCTACAGTACACATTGTGTACACATTGAAAAATACATGGAGGGGCGAGAAGAAGAAAGGAAAAAGGGAATTAAGAAACGGTGGTTTGTGCTTTTATGAGCTCCACAGACTTTGTTTCATGACTCTCAGAGGAGAGAGGTAAGGAGATGAAGTGACCCAGCAGTGGTGCATGGGTAAAATCACCAGTAAAACCAAGCCCCTACATATTACAACCAATGTGTTGTGATAATTGCGTTGTTTGGCAATCGTGATATATAGGCCTGAAGGCCGAGACAATAAGAAGAAACAGTGGCAGAATACATTCCTCCACATATTTGTTTTATCACAAAACTGGATAGCCACCTCTGACTGGTGAAGTCCAGATAGCATATTGTACATAACAAACAGACAGTTACATGATCAAGCAAGTTAATATTTCCAACATTTTTGGACCACTAAACAACTATTGACGTAGAGCCAGAGAGAGTTACCGCAAGTCGCAAAGAAAACAGGAGCTGCCTCCACTATTCCAGCACAATTTCAACTTCAACATTTCAACATCATCAACCTCTGTTTAGTCGAACACAGTCACAACTAAAAGATACCAAAAACTATTTAGTCCAATCAACGTAAGCTAAATATGATGTGGCTGTCCATGGTTCTGATTTCTGTGTGCGTGCATGCTTGCGTGCATGTGTTCGTGCGCATTCGTGCAAATAGAAAAACGTATTGACTCACCCTGCTTGTAGAGAAACGCCAATCCCATCCTCCTCTTTTTCATGTTGAGTAAACAGTCTATCACTCTGTCATACAGTACATGCTTTTATTTTTGTTGTCCTAGGCTACCTGGCTAAAATGCTTGCTCACTAGCCTAACTTCCATTCATGGGCAACGTTAGCTAGTTAATATTAGCTTTCTACATCTAGTTACATATTTAACATCCATCTTTTCAGGCCAGGGGCACAACAATGTATGAGTTAATGGTTGGATCAGAATCGCCATTATAATCATTAGTACAAAGAATCAGCCAGTACAAAGAATGAAGTAAAACCCAAATCCCTATCTCCGTCCATGGCTATTTTAGGAAAGGGAGAATTTTAGCTAGCCAGTTAGCTAGCCACCGGAGGACAACAACACAACAAGATGCAACAATTCAAGTTGTCTCTGTCAATGACATATGCTCTCAGTGCGATTTGATAGGAGTGATGCCAAAATCCAAGCTGGCTTCCCTTGACACTTTTTGCTCCAGGACCATTCACAGTTGAGCTCGCTCAGTTTAGCTCAACGCCGATTGGCAAATGTTTCATACTTTTTATTTTAATCAAGGGAGGCCAAATGCTCGCTGGCTTCCCTTGCGTTCAGTGCTAGGGGCGGCAACAATGTCATACTCGTTTGGACGAAACAGCATCAGATAGATGGCCTACACGTAGAGAGACATAGGGGGCGCTGTTTCGTTCACTCAGAGGCTTTCTCCTGTGAGATACATTCAGCCTCTTGCGAATAGAAGGGAAAATGATGTAATGTTTTTTAATAGTTATCTTGGTAAAAAGAAAATGGGGGGGGGGGGGGCAAGCCTGGCTTCCCATGTCATCCATGAATACACGCCCCTGCATTGGCCCCATGAGGAAGAGGAGGGCTCCGATTTCTCACTAGTACTGGAAATGCTCCATCGTGCTCCAATTGATCCATCATGATACTTCAACAGTGACATTCCACACACCCTTGTGCCAGCTGAATTTGGCATCTCACCACCAACCCATTCCACTTTCTTTTTTGCCATCTCTTCATTCTGTTGCATCTGGTTGGTTCACCATTGTTTTTATTGAACCCTTATTTAACTAGGCAAGTCAGTTAAGAGCAAATTCTTATTTCACAATGACGGCCTACTCCGGCCAAACCCGGACGACGCTGGGCCAATTGTGAGCCGCCCTACGGGACTCCCAATCATTGCCTCGGTCCTTCTCTAGGCGCAACACCAACAGAATCTGCATCCAATATGTAGCTCCACAACCGTACAGTCACACCAACACAATCATTGGATTGAGAAAAGCCTTGAATGTCTATGGGTTGTTCATATTTTGTAGAATACACCCCCCCCCCACTCCATACAAGTATATATTTGATATACAGTATGTACCCATGCAAATACAAATACCCATACTTAAATGGATTAATTGTTTTTGGAGTATATTTTTCACAGGATATCAAAAAAATTATAGGCTACAGAGATTGTAAGTCAAAGTCACATGTTCAGAGGTCACGTCTGAGCATAGCATACCCTGACACGGCCTAGAGAATGACGGCGAAGGCAACGAGACCGCATAGGCAACTCAACTCAATAGGCGGTACTAACTCTAGGTTTATGTTGTAGTTTAGCATTACACTGTAGCCATTGGTCTGGACGGCGAATGAAGTATTGAGTGCAAATCATCTGTTGAAAGAAAGCAATACATACAAGAAAGAGACATGGTGCTGCAGGGCAGGTTAAGTGCAGCAAATAATTTCCCAGTAGCCTACTACATTACGGAACACACCAACATCAATTTAGTCTGTTTGGTAACATGACTGCTGTTCTGTTGACCTTGCCGGGTGTCAGTGTAGTGTCAGTGTAGAAAAGGAAACCCCTTGAAAGAAAAGCAAGAGTGGAAAAGAAAGTGGAGAGGAAACCCACAACCATTCTTATTGCTTTCCCTCAAACAAGTTTTACCTAGACGTGAGGTAGAAAATGGGGTGGTTTTAAGGTGGGGAGTAGCGTAGGTGTTTTTGGAACCCCTTCAAGTCATAGGTCGTAAAATACCTGTGGGTGTACTTACAGTGTTAAACTGCTCTCATAAAGCATTCCAGAGGAATATGATCTTAGGAAATGCTCAATGAATGAGAGTACAGAAAGCTAAATTAATTTACTATGGTTTTTACAAGGCCTCCTAGGGTTTCATGTTACTTTAGGTAGGCCTAAGTGTTAAATGGAAACATACATCTGCAACAAAGTATGTCCTATATCTAGATGTCTATTACTCACACATAAGACGCACTGACAAGCACAAGTAGTATGGATGGCATCGTTGGAAATAGAAGAAAAAAAACTGAACAGCTTACTCTTCAATGTCTTTTAGCAGGATTTCAATGTCCCTGACCAACCACGAGCATTAACGTGAGTTCCAATTCTAATTATCCACCCATCCACCACTTATCTAAAATCTTGTTTCTAAGATCAACAAACAAGCCCCAGAGTTCCACCAGTTCAACCAGTCAAATATAAGTCTTAAAGGGAGGGGAAGAACAACATTTCATGAAAGATAACAATCACCACATCCTTGCCTTTTCCCTCCGAAGCCCTAAAAAAGTGACTTTTCTCCTTCCTCCATCCGGTTCTCACAGTCAGTATAGATAGCGCCAATCAACCCCACCCAAAACACAGTTTGGGACTCTTTATTGACATCTTGACCACATACAGAAAGAAGCACTGTCATCAAAAAGCAGACCAAAAATACAACCTTGTCAGGTTTAAACACTTTAGGATGGTCATTACAATGCATTGAATTATTGAATCTTAGATGATAATGTTGCAATTTGATTTATTTCCCAAACAGAGGTAGGCCTACAGAACATGGTAGAGAGATTCTTGCCATTTAAGAAAGCCAGTGTTAAGCTCTCAGGACACATCATGCAACGGGATGATGTGTTCTGGATCTTTCATGATTCTAGGGAGTTTTTCCTAGCCACCGTGCTTCTACACCTGCATTGCTTGCTGTTTGGGGTTTTAGGCTTGGTTTCTTTACAGCACTTTGTGACATCAGCTGATGTAAAAAGGGCTTTATAAATACATTTGATTGATTGATTGACTGATTGATGATCAGTAGAGGTGCCCATGAGATGCCAAGTCAACCATATTGGGTGAGACTGCAAGGAACAATGTGTTCTACATGCTCTGCAATTCAATTGGCTTTAAATCCCTTACCAGTAATCATCTCCACATGGCTAGCTGTGAAGTCCCTGGAATGTCTCTCAACCCCCTGAAGTGAAATTGTTGATGCTTCCCACTGGCCACAGACGTTTATTCAATGTCTATCCCACGTTGGTTGAATGTAATTTAATTGAAATGACGTGGAAACAACCTTGATTCAGCCAGTGTGTGCCCAGTGGGTTCAGTCTTTTCCCCTTTTATTGACAAATAAATCATGGGAGCTATATTCCCAAAAGGGGGGATTCATCATCAAATGCAGGACTCAGAATGGAGATGGTGTAAAAATTATTTTTAAGATAACATCATTTGAGGGTAATGGGCGGGCAGGTTATTTCAGTTACGTTATTTCAGTTGTCATGGTGTTCACTGTGAATAAGGTTACAGCATAAACCTACTTTTCATTAAAGTCAAAATTGTGGGAAGCCTTGAGAAGTAGCCTAATCCTCTGGGTTAACACTAAGGTCTCTAAGATGGGAGACTGTTCGGGACATGCCAGGACTGACCGTGCGTGGAATATTGGAACCATTGGCTCCGTGACAACGTGTCGTAGTTGTGTGAGTCATCTACATAATCTGTTGCTGGACAAGAGAGCAAAAATCTCCATGGAGACCATTGTCCAGAAAGCTGTTCGGATTCCCTTTGTTGTCGGGGGGCAAATCTGAGCACGGCGGGATCCAGCTCAGCATAAGCCGTTCGGCCAGCCCTCGTATATTAGAGGGGCTTTTCAGATTTCTCAGACAAAAGAGTGCTTTATGTTTTAAACACAGGACAAAAAAAAAAAAACCACACACACTTGGCCCAAACACACAGATCTTGAACAATGTTATGTAAGGAGATATCAGGCTCTTTATCATTGTGGCCAGAAAGAGTTGTGGGGAAGGGGAGAAGTGAGAACAAGCTACAGAGAAGTCACTAGTCTTCTGTTATCAAACTGGTGTTCAATTCAGTCATGGAAGATCCTAATATCATCAGCTTCAGTGGAAAAATTCAAGCAGAAAAATCTTTCCTAGTAATAATCTCTGCGGGAATTAAAGGCATGTTTCCGTTTTGATTGGTTTCTCTGGCATTAGAGTAAAATAGGAAATGTTCATGTGTGCGTTGTAATATGCAGTCACAACAAAGCAAACGGTTTCGTGCGTACATTAGGTGTCACGTGTAGACCTCGTTTGGTCACCCCACTTGTGTAGTCTTAATTCTTTCATGGTAACATCACTGTTTGGTCTCACACTGAATTGGTCAAGTACTCTAACAGTTGATTTAAAAAAAAATATAGATTTACTCAGTAAATTGTTTTTGCTTGTTTATTTCTGCGGTTCTGACATGGCAAACAGTATACTTATTTTTAACTGTGTCGTGGATATGGATAATGATATTCAGAAAGGCTAATGGCTGCTGTACACTGGTTTCTGTCCTGACTGGATAGATTATTATTTCAGTCAAATAGGCATTGTCCTGTAAAGGGTTATTCCTATATTGGTCAAGTTCAAAGACACAGATGCATGAACTGTATCATTGCCACATTATCGTCATGCTAACTTGCCTCATCCATATAGCATAATAACATAACATGGTGTCAGTGAGATCCAAACCCATGCTTCTTTTGGCATGGCTTTAAAAAAAAACTGATATTAGAAATGAAAACTGTGGAAGGACATCCCCATCCCTAACTGTAACTTATATAGAACTGTGCAACTCCCACTATCACTCTGATTGGACATTTTGGCCAGTTGGGTCCTTCACTTAGGATCTACTCTGTCAGAAAGCATTGGTTTGGAATCAAGTGAGAGGCTCTATTTTGTGAAGCCCTCTGTCAAGTTTGAGCTCTTATAGCAGGAGCGAAGAACTGTCCACTCTTCCACCTAACACATATTAGGATGTCTGTCACGTCACATTGTGTCTCTTTCCGATGAGCCTAACGTTACAGTAACTTTGGGAAATTCACTTCCCCCAGTGGAGGTTTTCTTTAGGGAACCAGGACACAGGCGCATTGACACTGCTAGTTCTTCAGCTTGTCGCCATGGTGCGGAGTAAACTATGCCAAGCCCTGAAAAGGGTGAACTGCACTCTGAGGAAAGAGTCTTTTGTTGGAGTAACGCCCCCTTCACAAGTTTCCTCTTTCTCCTCATCTTTTCTCTATTTTTCAGAGTCTTTCAGTCGAACAGGAAACGGGATTTGGACAGGTCATGAGTCTTGGTCTCTCTCCCTGCACTGCCATGTAAAAATGCACCATGGACATTTAGTTCAGTCCTAAACCAACTTGAGCTTACCCACTAACTATCAGGCCAAGCTTGCAGCAAACATCACATTGTAAGTCCATGTCTGGCTATTTGTTTGTACATCCAAAAATGACTTTCAATAGGTCTCTGTGTCTTTGAAATTTCAAAACACCATTGACAGATGATGATCCTAAGAGGTCAAGTATTACTGAAGGTTCTTGAGCTAAAATGATTGGTCAGTGGCAAACAAAAGCCTGCCTTTCCAGACCAATTCATTCTGGGACAGCCACACTGGATGTTGTTAATGAAGGAACAAATTCCCTGCTGGCAGGCAGGTCCCCTGCTATCACATCTAAAATGGAGATGTTGCTGCATATATAAACATTGTACTCATGTTTATACAGTTTTGCATAAGAAAACAAAGTACCCCAGTACTGTTTATTTTTGCTGTCAACAGAAAGGTAAAAAATGTGACTCGTTTCAAGAAACTAGGCGTATGGTGCTCATCACTACATCACAGGAGTAACATTTGAACGTAAAACAATTTTTTGGTCCAACATGCGTTTTTGGGCAGAAATGCCTTCTGGAACATGTTAACTTTCATGTACCTTAATAACAAACGTGTATGACATCAGTAAATACGAATACATATTGTTAAATTACGAGTCTAGTTGGTTTAGCCACGGAAAAAGTCAGGAACCTTCCTGCTAGCCATGATTGGCTGAAATAATGGATTTTTTATTTTATTTTTTATTTCATCTTTATTTAACCAGGTAGGCCAGTTGAGAACAAGTTGGGCTGGACATGCCGATAGATGTGTTCTGATTGGTCTGCCATGTAGCACGCTTCTGCAAATAACATGAGCTGTGTAGTTAATCCTTAACTAATGCAGCTTTTTGAAAGATATCATGATGAACTGTGTTGCAAATGTGTTGCTAAAGCTCTCCACTTTCTGGAGGACCGAGGTTTGAAATCAGTGGAATGCCTGATGGAAGCAGAGTATGATAGCTAAGGAGATGAAGAAAATTCAGTCGTTTGAATGCAAATATGCGGAGGGAGTCGAAAAGAGAACACACAGAAGGCTGTTGAAAAAACACTTGTCTCTGGATTACATCTTCAAACCAAGGGCAACCATGGCATCCGTGACAGAGAGGGAGAAGCGTTCATCCATGTGTACGGGTAAGAGAGTCTAGCTAGCTACATTTTCAGATATTATACATTTCTAATTTAGTCAGAAATTCATTTTCATTGCAAGTGAAAGCGTACTGTTAGCTAGCTAGCTAATGTGATCTGGGTAGTAATATTATGTGTATCTCAGAGCCATTGCGTATCTCAGAGCCATTAGTAACATTATGAGTTGGGATTGTGATTCATTGTTCAGTTAGCTAGCTACATGTCTAAACAATAGACTCCACTCATCAAGTAACAATTTCACTATACCGTTTACACCTTCTGTATCCTGTGCATGGGACAAATAAACGTTGATTTTATTTGCTATAGTGTGTGGTTACCAGAGATGGTAATATGAAGAACAACAAAGTCAAATTAGCACATAACATTAGGCCAACAAGATAGTATCCAAGTTCTAAAATTCTCTGTGCCCTGCATTGATTTCGTCACACTCACAACCGTAAGCTATTTTCTGGAATTAGCTCGCCATTAACTTGTAAAATGCCTGTAGCACAAGCAAATGGCAGGGACAGTCCACAGTATGTCATGCCAAAGTTTGACTGTTCTTTGTCTTATTTTCCAGCCCTGTTTCCTGACCTGGGATCTGTTGGTACACACTGTCCATGCTAGAGGCACGACGCCCCTAAACAATGACCTGGCTCGAACTGACCGGCCACAAGACTTGACCCAGGATGTGTGTGTGTGACACAGGGCTTAGTCAGAGAGGAAGTGAGGTCACAACGCAGACACATCCCTGAGCCTGAGCCCTAGAATGGCTGGGAACCTTCCATAAAAGGTGAGGCAGCCAGGGGGAAGCCATGGGACGGCACACCCAACCTCTCAGACAAATATGACTATGACACATTGCTATTGTTACAATGACCATGGTGATTATTATTATTTTTGACATCACCTTTGACTCTTTCAGGATGTAGTTCAGGGTTTTTAGTCGGTACACTTTATCCGAATGACTTTCTTTCTTGATAAACCTCCATGGGTTATTCACTGAGTAGTTCCTCTATCATGATATGGAGCTCAAGGCAACAGAGACAGGGGTCCTCTGTACCTCAACAGGGCATATCCCATGCCACGATCCTTCACAGTAAATGTCCCTTATTACGTAACATTACGTGGAAGACCCCTCACTTTGTTGTGTCTGTTTACCTTGGCTCAGGTGTGAATTGAAATGGGGCCGATTGTTCCAGGAAAATGAAGTGAGAAATGTTTGTGTCTGGCAAGAGACCAGACAGTACTGTCTACGCCTGTATGGATGCGCAAAGGAAAGTGGGGTCATTCGGGGGAAGTACCAGCTGGCACCTGGAACAAAAGGGATGTTTGCAAACACCAGGGCCAGCCCGCTGAGTTCTCCCTGCTGGGAAGTAAAAGGCATGCTCAAAAAAGGTGTGTCTCGTCCCAATTTAAACTATTACAACCCTCTCCCATCCCCCAGCTCAATATATTCATTAATATGGAGGAGCACTCAATCAAGTGAAACAGAGAGGAAACATGATTTTTTTAACTCTCTGATTTGTACCAAAAAAAGTATAAATAAATGTAACTTGCTAGTTTTACGAAGACAAAGAAAACATTTAAAATACATACAGTATAGTACGTTAGGTATAGTTGTTGATATAATGGATTAACTTTGAATAGACAAATAGTTATTTATTACTAGAAGACAACACATTTCAGCTAAAAGCCTTTGTCAGGGTGCTTTGAATCTAATCATTTAAATTGTCTGTAAATCATCAGTCTCTTACCCCATGAGGGAGAAGACAATGTAGTGATTGGGCCAATCTCTACTCTCTGCTGTGCTGATGGAAAGATGTCCGGGTCCCCTTCCAGGGGACTTCCTGTATCACCGTGGAGAGTTGGACCACAGGGAGATCCAGCTCACTCTCTGCCAAGTGATAAACTCGACTCGGAAACAGAGCTAGTGTGTCCATCATTCAGCTTTGTCCTCATGTCTCACAGTCTTCCAGTTGATGAGATACTGTGCTTTCAAAGAAGACCAGGCCAACCAGCCAAATGGTACACAATGGACACCTTGATCTCTAGGGTCACACCTTATTGAGATAGTCAAGATTTTCATACTATCAACAAACTATCTCTTGATAAGCAACTGCTTGCTAAAGTTACGGTTAGGGTTAGGTTTAAAATAAGGGTTTGGTTAAGGTTAGGGCTAGGGTTAGGGTAAGAGTTAAGTTAAGGGTTAGGGCTAATAGATAGTTAGTTGAAATGTTACTGATAGTCTGTAGAGCATCTACATGTGGCCAATCCAAATAAAGTGTTACCATCTCTAGGAAGTCAGACATTATAAGGATACACTTGAAGGTTGACAATGTAAGGCCCAGTTAATGCTCTCAGTAAACAAACACCTAGTGGAGTGTGCTTACATCGTAATCTGTAAACACAGGTGTGCCACAAGGATGTGTACTATCCCCCATGTTATTCATGTTTTATAGTGTCAACTGCACAAGCCATAGCCCCATCGGTTCCATTGTTGGCAGCAGCACAATCTTTAGCCATAAAAGGCTAAACTAGACATGGTCCAGACTCCTCCCAGCAATAATTCACTGTTCAAATAAACCTTGAGAGCATAAATCATGTGTAGTACGTCATTTAGAATTTGGGACAGCATAGTTCAGTTGAAACCAGCCTTCTTTATAAGCACACACTGAGTATGGCATTTTCCAAACTGTAATTACTCCAATTATTCCTTTATCTCAGGCTACCAGCTCTTGGCAAAGGCGTTGCAATTCATTATGCATTTAAATTAAGTCAGTCTGTTATTATCAATGTGCAAATGGAATCAAGTGCACGTCATTGCAACCTGGCAAAGAGCCACATTTCAGGTATGCGCTCCACAGTACAACAAAATAAATAAAAACCATATCTTCCTTGACATTTTATACAGAAATACAGAAAGATCTTGAAAGGTGAAATAATATGGCTAATGTTGCTACAACGTCTTAGATCACCTCCATCTTTGACTTCACACTGAGTGCCGTCCTGCAATACAATATAACTCAGGTGCTCTACTCCTCACGTATTGAAAACATTTGGGTATATGTTTGATGAAGTGATGTGATATGGTGGACCTTTCAATGAGAGATTAAACCAATTTAACATGATCAGCAGGCTAAAGGACACCAGACAGCACAATGCTTGGACTGCTCTCACAAAAGAAATTCATTTGAATATTCCCTGTAGGAATGTCAGAACCAACTGCCACTGTGGCTATAATTACTGCTAACTGTCTCAAGCGAGAATGAAACTGAACAAGAGCTAGAGAAAAATAGAACAGCGCTGTTAGGACCCTGACCCATGGAGGGCTTGTTGCAGGGAGGAGGGGTGTTGAAGTGGTGGGGGAGGGTTTAGGGGGCTCACAGAGGAGAAGAGGGGTATTCGGGGAAGGGTTGATAAAAGGGTTCAGCTAAGCATGTCAGAGGAATGTAAATGGGCTTGTGTCTAATTGAAGCGGGCATTTGGATGGGTTGGGAGCACACCCACAGAAGAAGTTGAAGTCCCAGCGTTGGACTGTGTAATCTGTTAATGAGCACTCAGTCTATGAGAAAGGGAGGGATTCCTAGTCAGTTGTACAACTGAATGCATTCAAATGAGATGTGTCTTCCGAATTTAACCCAACCCCTCTGAATCAGAGAGGTGCAGAGGACAGCCTTAATTAACATTCACGGTGCACAGGGAACAGTGGGTCAACTTAACTTTCGGTTACCCCATTCCAACCATTACAATGAGCGCGTATGTGAAAGCATCTATGTCTGAGGGGAGTCTTCTTGGTTGTAGTAGTAGATATGAACGGTTGCATCATTTTCACTGTTATGTCAATGCTCGTCATTAATAGTTACGGCAAGCGTTATATAGCTACTATGTCAGCATTATGACAATGCCTGGATCCCTAAAGTTAAGTGACAGAATACAGTGGCAGTAGAATGAGTCAGTTAAACTTGACTGTAGAAATCAAACCAACGAAAAAAAACGTTTTTTTACAGTGGTCCTCTAACTATGACAGACTAGTTACATCCTGTGGCCTCCTTGGGTGGGGGGGGGGGGGGCTCCGTTGAATAGAAAGATGAAGGTAGTCGAGTGGATATTGCGCCGAGCTACCAAGGGAGCAGAGGAAAGCATTAGACTGCTTCCTCATCTCCCTCACTTCCTCTGATGTCATAAACGTCCCTTTGGGAAAATTGTGGTTTGGGAATAGCTACTGACTCTTCATATGCCACATTACTTCAAAGTCTGACCTTGTAAAACATAATAACTCTTGTGGAGAGAATGACTATAGTTATGTGTTCATGAGGTCATAGAAAAGATGAAGAGTGCTTACTGAAGGGAACCTAAGAATTATACGTCATGAATGACTGACTGGAGTTTGATTTAAAGCACATGCTCCAATTCAGAGCGAACATCCACCCCACAAACATACAAGATACTGTATCAACATGATAAAAAAATAAAAAAAATATGTATTTTTCTAGTCAACTTCCACTTCCAGATTAGAAGTGGAGATACTGTATGACCAAATGATTGACCCAAGTACTATATTTAAGAAGGGTACCAAAGTACAACATGTTTCCTTAACCTATATATCAGACAGGTGTGCTCGCCTTTACAAATATGTAGTTTCACATGTGAAATCGCTTTTCCCCACGAGAAATAGCTGTTTTCATGTTGTACTTAAATTTCATATGTCGACCCACATGTGAATCTCACTTTCACATGTGGAATCTCATCAGTGAGCTGTTTTCGCCCACAGGACTTCTGCTGGGGGTTATTTTTTTGTTTGTCACACCCTTCTTGGTACAGGCTTCTGTCTTTTCATTCTGTCAATTAGGTCAGCATTGCGTTGTAACTACAGTGCGTTGTAACTACATTGCTGTTGATCCGCTCTCAGTTTTCACCTACTATATCACAGCCACTAAACTCTGTAACTGATTTAAAGTCACCATTGGCCTCATGGTGAAATCCCTGAGCGGTTTCCTTCCTCTCCGGCAACTGAGTTCGGAAGGATTCCCGTATCTTTGTAGTGACTGGGTGTACTGATACACCATCCAAAGTGCAATTAATAACTTTACCATGCTCAAAGGGATATTCAATGTCTGCTTTTTTAAAAACCAATCTACCAATAGGTGCCCTTCTAATAATAACATGCTATTAGCAAACCCCACTGATCCAAACAGACCACCCATTAGAAGTATACAGTGGACCAATGTTACAAGGGGAAACAATCATGGTATGTGGACTCAACTCATTATAGTAAGCAGAAGAGATCTTATTGCAATTCTTACTATATGTTGTTGTTTGGCTCTTGTTGTAAGCATACAATCATGTGGATTATAATTCAGAAATATTTTTGTAGGGGTTGATACATTTTTCGTAAGGGAAAATCAAGCCTTCAGAAGCCTTTTTTTTGTTGTAGTATTTTTCACCCCTTTTTTCTCCCCAATTTCGTGGTATCCAATTGGTAGTAGTTACAGTCTTGTCTCATCGCTGCAACTCCCGTACAGACTCGGGAGAGGAGAAGGTTGAGAGCCATGCGCCCCCCAAAACACAACCCAACCAAGCCGCACTGCTTTTTGACACAATGCTCATCCAACCCAGAAGCCAGCTGCACCAATGTGTCAGAGGAAACACCGTACACCTGGCGACCGTGTCAGCAAGCACTGCGCCCGGCCCGCTACAGGAGTTGCTAGTGCGTGATGAGACACGAATAAGATCCTCCGTCTGTAATGTAGTGCAGTGGTCAATAAATAGTGGTCAATCAAAGAACAGGATGATCATGGAAATGGATCCAAGCCTTTTTGCTTATCTACTTAATACCGGGTATGATGACAGTGCAATAGGAGCTGATACATGAGTGATGATATCTGTCTGCAATTTCCACCCTCTAATGTCCCATTAATGTTATTAACATACTAATAACCAGTTGTGTATGACATTCATAACTGTGTGGATAAAACACATTACTGTCTTCCATGTTGCTCTATGCTACGCACGCACGCGGACACGCACGCACACACACTATTCAATTCAAACAGTATTCTTCACATATTCAAATGTGTCAATGCTCTTAGAATATTCTCATCCAGTACGGCCTCTCAGTACTAGTGCAGTGCCAGTGGCCCATATCAATAAGAACTAGGAACAACACCAAGTCCACAAACAGTGCAGAACAAGTTACAAGTGTAACCAGGCCAAGGGGTCCTGAGAACAACCTTTGGTGTCCAGGCCTCTCGGTGTGATGGGTGGCCAGCCAGCGTTACATGAGAGATCAGATAACAGGGGTCACAACTCAGGAGTCAGAGGTCATTGCTCTCTCCCATCCTGTAGCTAAAATTCCTTGTGTTATTCCCTCCGGACAGAATAGGCAAAGGGGATTTTGTTTAAAATAAATCCTCTTCTCCAACAGTGTTTGAAACTGGCATAAGGAATGCTGTCTACAGCCAGAGACATATTCAGAGGTGTGAAATAGGAGTGTGAAACAATGTCATTTAAAAAAAATGATGTGTCTGTCATATGAAGAGGTTCAACATTAGGACCCAGGCTGTACATACCTGGAGTCTTCTGGCCTCATTTCTGGGTCCCTACTATCAGCCTCACTGAGGCTGCCAAGCTATAGCCTGCATTATAGCGCTGGATGCCAACTAGTCTCTCCTTACCTACCGTATCTCTTTGGTTGATCTTGAGTGGTAATCTTCTTACTGCAAAGTCAGACCACAAATAGAGGGAGAACCCCCTTGGCGTCACCCAGTCCGGTGCATGTCAGTCATCGAATAAGACGTCAGTATGCCCTCTGCCCTGTTTCTCTCTCTCTCTCTCTCTGTCTGTGACATGTTAATGTGTGTTGATTCAACATTGTGATACGATAATAATCGTTGGGGGGAATTAATTTGTTATTGACCCACAGTCTCACCCAGTGGCCTCCAGGCATAATAAGAAACACCGAATGTATCGAGCGTACAACGTGCCACAAGAGCTGATCTAAAGTAATTTTCGATTTTTAATTCCTGGTGGTTAATGTTATAATCGGAGGTATGGTATCCTGATCCTAGATCTGAGCTTGTGGTCTACTCCTAACTAGAGTTTGTGAGTGACATTGAGCTGCTGTCTTTTTTGTTGTCTAACTGTTATCATGCTTGGGTGTACTGTACTCTGTTATCCCGCTGTTATGGGTGTATCGTACCCAATAAAGATGTCTGGGTAAGGTCTTAAACCCCTTCACTACCACAGAAGGCAAAGAACAAGAGTTTTCAAAACAAACATAGAGATGGCTAATCCTGATAAATCCAGACCTAACATGTTTCTCCTTTGCTGCCCTACTGAACAGAACTATAACAAGTAATAAGCTAACTAAAATGTTTATTGACAAGACATTCTAAAGGGGGTTGGGAAAAGGTAAATGGCAACACGGGGAAACAGAAATACTGAAGCTCAACCCTCCATTTTATGTCATCTGAACTGAGAATGATTTGAATGATTTCTTTTGTATGTGGTCATTGTTGCTCTCCAATAATGAGACAGGAATCAGCTGTATTTAGGGGGGGGTCAGTGAAGCAGAAACCACTGCTGTCATGACAACTTCAACTCACATTACAGTAACCAACCAGAGGGCCCAGACACTGCCAGCGGCATGTGTCAAAGGGAATCCCATGTTTTCATACATGAACAAATAACTCCATAATTAGTACATATTACATGGGGTGGAGGGAACTGTTTTTTCATCGCTATATTGTCTTGGAAATTACCACCAGAGACACCTGAAGTCAATGTTAAATGAATCATTCTTTATTATCAGCAAGCTGGAGAGGTTCCAACAAACTTAATGCACCAAGTAGTACACGTCTGTCAGGAGCTCTGCCGGGGCAGTCCCGTTAGTTCTCTTATATATTGCTTACACAGACAAGTTATATTCACATGATTTAGCTTATTCATTATTCATCATTATTTAATTATTAACGTTTGGTTCATGCATGTGACCGACCAAAACTTCACAAGGCTTGAAACTGAGACACCCCTTTCAGTTCTCAAAACAATGTTCTGGCCGTACTGCCAAATTGCTTATACTGATAGTGAGGATTCCTCCCAGGAACGCTCAATCAGTCACTTGCATGAACCCAGTTTAATTGGTTATTAGAAAAGCACAAACATAAAATGTTCCTTCACAATATCGTGCTTTTACAAACAAAGATAAATGCAGAGTGAAAAAAACTTAGGCTATCAATTTTGTCATGTTGACGTAGATATACAGTGCATTCGGAAAGTATTTACATTGGCGATTTTAGCATGTACATCTTGATGAGGCAAACACTTTATTTTATTTTATTCGGAGCATGCCAGCAAAGCCACTACACAACACAACACTAAACAATACATTAATTGCACTATAACGGTGAAAGCCAGTGCCCACAAAATGTTAGGGCCTACATAAAGGAGTCCCAACAGCAGTCCCAACACCTTAGCACTGCTTCACCTGGCTATCAACCAATTCCTTGTCTAGCTACGAAACAGTTCATTCAGCATCATTTACATTTACTTATAAGAGGCAATCCGTAATTTCGATTAAGACATTAATGAGCGAGCTAGGACAGATGTAGTCAATATAACTATTTGTTCAGCACTTTTGAAATGTACAGCGACGGAATTCAGAACATGTGCCGTTCTTACAGTGTTCTCCCTGTACACCAAGTCAGAACCGTACGATAAATAAAGGGGGCATATAAGTAGACAATAAAAGCGCTTACAATATTCGCTGATTACATTTCTCTAAAACAGGTTATAGGCCACATGTGCACCACCAAGTCAGAACAGTAGGCAAAATTAAGAAGGGAAAATAGAAAATTATTAGGGTGAGGCAGATGTGCTATTAACAGCTTACTACACAACATACACTTAGTAGTACTTTCTTAGCTACAGTATACATAGCTCCCCGGCATATTACATAATTTATGCAGCAGCATACAATACATTTTTGGACTCACCTTGTTGTGCTATCCACACTTGAACAGGAAGGTGGTGCGGCGGTCCTTCGTGGGCAAATTTTGTGATCAAACCTTGTCATCAATGTCTGGCATTCTCTGGATTTATGGTGCTTTCAAGACAACTGGGAACTCAGAAAAAAACAAGGTTGAATCATGATGACGTCAGTGATCTTCAGGTCGTAGCTTTAGAAAGAGGCCCAAGTTTCCAACCTACAATTCTGAGTTGGATGACCGTTTATAATGTATTTTCCTAGTCGGAGCAAATTTTTTCCCGAATTCCCAGTTGTCTTGAACTCACTGAAGTCAGATTTCCCAGTTCCAAGTTAACAGTTGTTTTGAGTGTGGCAGAAATCATTCTGGATTGACAGCATGGTCAATGTTGAATGTTTATAATTTTAAGATTGGAAAAGAGACCCTTAAACCCAGACATTGGCCCACACAGCCACTCCACTGAATAGCAGGCTAGTGATGACTTTGCAATGCTTGCAGTTATCCACTGATTCCTTCCAAAGCACTCATTGTTGAATTTGCAATTTCCAACTTGTTGTGTAATGTTTATGGCCAATGAGCACCGACACATTTGATCTATAATTTCTCTTTCTCATTGTTTTTCTTCATATGACAAGGATTAAAAAGGATTTGCCAGTAGATTGTCGACTTGATACATGATGATGACTGCAAGCTAAGATTTTGAAAGTATTATGTTGACATGATCAGTCTAATCAAAGCTACTGTAGATATAACTTAATTTGACTTCCTTTTATCTGTGGCCAATGACCTTGAGCTTTCTTGGATGGGCACTTCTAATATAACTCTATGGCAGCACCCAAGAGGCATGAATTTTCCAGCTCTACCCTTAGATTTGGCGGTAACGTAGTGTCCCCATGAGTGACAGAACACGTAGCCAATCACGGCGCAACTAGAGAACATTACCAACTCCGTATTTTCCGCTGGCTGCCCCACCACCACAGAAAACCCTGAGCTAGGTTGAAACACCTGCATTTTGGAGCTGCCTTACTCAAGAAAGCAAAAAAGAGACCATGTCTGTATGCGAACTGATGTGACACGTATTAATGCCACCCCCCACTCACCCAAAAAATAAAAAAATAAATACACTATATTACATTTTTTGGGCAAAATATTTGGAGCTCAAAACAGGCCCTGAAAGACGGGTCGCCACTAAGTATTCAGAACCTTTGACTCTTTACACATTTTGTTATGTTACAGCCTTATTCTAATATTGGTTAAAAAAAATCCCTCATCAATCTACACACAATACCCCATAATGACAAAGCAGAAACAGGTTTTCAGAAATTTTTGCTAGTTTCCTACAAAAAAATGTAAAAAAAAAAAAATACATTTACATAAGTATTCAGACCCTTTAGTCAGTACTTTGTTGAAGCACCATTGGCAGTGATTACAGCTTTGAATCTTCTTGGGTATGACGCTTCAAGCTTGGCACACCTGTATTTTGGGAGTTTCTCTCATTCTTCTCTGCAGATCCTCTCAATTTCTGTCAGGTTGGAGGGGAGCATTGCAGCACAACTATTTACAGGTCTCCCCAGAGATATTAGATCGGGTTAAAGTCCGGCACTCCTGCGTTGTCTTGGCTGTCTGCTTAGGGTTGTTGTCCTGTTGGAAGGTGAACCTTCACCCCAGTCTGAGGTCCTGAGCGCTCTGGAGCTGGTTTTCATCAAGGATCTCTCTGTACTTTGCTCCGTTCATCTTTGCCTCGATCCTCGTCTCCCATGACGTTTCCACCACAATACTTTGCGGTAGGGATGGTGCCCGGTTTCCTACAGACGTGATACTTGGCATTCAGACCAAATAGTTCAATCTTGGTTTCATCAGACCAGAGAATCCTGTTTCTCATGATCTGAGAGTCTTTAGGTGACTTTTGGAAAACTAAAAGCAGGCTTTCATGTGCCTTTTACTGAGGAGTGGGTTCCATCTGCCCATTCTACCATTAAGGCCTGATTGGTGGAGTGCTGCAGAGATGGTTGTCCTTCTGGAAGGTTCTCCCGTCTCTATAGAGAAACTCTAGAGCTTTGTCAGATTGATCATCAGGTTCTTGGTCACCTCACTGACCAAGGCCCTTCTCCCCAGATTGCTCAGTTTGGCCGTACGGCCAGCTCTAGGAAGAGTCTTGGTGGTTCCAAACTTCTTCCATTTAAAAAAGATGGAGGCCACTGTGTTCTTGGGGACCTTCAATGTTGCAGACATTTTTTGTACTCTTCCCCAGATCTGTGCCTCGACACAATCCTGTCTCGGAGCTCTACACACAATTCCTTTGACCTCATGGCTTGGGTTTTGCTCTGACATGCACTGTCAACTGTGGGACCTTATATAGACAGGTGTGTGCCTTTCCAAATCATGTTCAATCAATTGAATTTACCACAGGTGGACTGCAATCAAGTTGTATAAACATCTCAAGTATAATCAATGGAAACAGGATGCAGCTGAGCTGTCTCATTGCAAATGGTCTGAATACTTATGTAAATAAAGTATTTCTGTTTTAATACATTTGCAAAAATGTAAAAAAAATCTGTTTTCGCTTTGTCATTATGTGGTATTGTGTGTACATTGCTGAGGAAAATGTTTAATTCAATCAATTTTTGAATAAGGCTGTAACGTAACAAAATGTGGAAAAAGTCAAGGGGTCTGAATACTTTCCGAAGGCACTGTATATCTCTAATTTTAAGTTTTGTCGAATCTTTAGTAGTAAATATTGAATCTTTAGTGGTAAGTAGGTTATACATTTCACAATATTTCTTACAGAATATTTTTTAGAATAGATATATACGCACACACACACACACACACACACACACACACACACACACACACACACACACACACACACACACACACACACACACACACACACACACACACACACACACACACACAGACACAGACACAGACACAGACACACACACACACACACACACACACACACATACACACACACAAAGTGTAAGCAGAGTACAGCCTGAGCTATGTCCACAGCTGGCCTTGGCTTTCCTGGGAAACAGGTGCCCGGTGAGACTAACCTTTCAGACTGAGTCGGACGTTAAAGTGTATATTGTGTATGGCGGTGATTGACAGTAGGGTAATAATAACAGTATGTAAATACAGCCAATTTCTTTTTTATGAGAGGTGGGGGGGTTCCATTGTAAGAGTGTTGCATTGTATTTCTTTCAACAAGGCCTCAAATGTCACATTCATAAACCGGGGAGATGTTTATGGTCTTCAAGTTCTTTTCAGCCCGGGTGAGAACAATGCAAGAGCTGTCGACCAGCTGAGGTGTCTTCAGGATGAGAGCAAAAAAACAAACCTATTGAACAATAACAACAACTGCCCTTTCATATGGTGTGTCCTGCACTTTGAGCGGCACAAAGCTGTTACTGGTTGTAGTACAGTATTTCTGCTCTTTTTCCAATAGAAATTTGTACAATGACTGTTTTCACAGCTGGACCTTGTGTTTTGTGTGAGAATGAGAAGAGAACAACGGAGAACGTGCGCAAGCGTATTGTCTCCTGTATCACCGCCATTCTCCATTAGCAGGCACTCTACAACATGCCATGTTTAATAGAATGGCAACACTGTGAAATGACACGTATGTCTCACACATCGGAAAGAATTCTTAACTGATCAGATCATGCTTGTTCTGTCAATGAAAAAAATGGATTTCTATCTGAACGTTGTTTCCCCCTAGTTCTTACAACAAAACGTTTTTTTCACCTCCACTATCTTTCTGTCCCCTTAATCCTATCTACCAGACCGGAATCAATTTGTACATTAGGCTAGATGACAGATGACAAATCATTTGACAAAATACCCAAGCGTTGCTCTGGGTTCAGTGCTATGACCTCTGCTGTTCTACAGTATGTTACCTCTTGGAAATATAATACTCAAAAATGTCTCCAAATACCCTTTCAGTTGATACAATGACAACCTTATTAGTGCACTTTGGTATACAGATATCTTGCCTCTTGCTTAACCCAAATATATAGAATTGCTAAACAATTACTACCTCATTTTAGATATCCCACTGTCTTTTACGATCACATTTTATCTCTTGATCTCCCACATAATCTAGATTCTAGATTTTTCCACCTTCCGGCTCAGGCAGGACATGGAAACAATGTCAGCTGAGACAACTAGAATCCATCTCTTCCAGATTAGGTTTGCACTATGTATGGAGGTGGGAAAAGAACTCGACCAAAAATTGGACAGGAACTTTTGGATTCTCTTGTTGTTCTGTCTAGCTGTAACAGAAGAAGGCTATTTTTGATCCTCAAAAATGTTGTGCTTCAGAAAGTATTCACACCCCTTGACCTTTCCCATATTTTGTTGTGTTACAGCCTGAATTTAAAATGTATAACATTTTGATTTTGTGACTGATCAACACACAATACCCCAACATTTCAAAGTGGAATTAAGTTTTTAGAAATTTGTACAAATGAATAAAAAAATGAAATGTCTTGAATTAATAAGTATGGCAAGCCTTTGTTATGGCAAGCCTAAATAACTACAGGAGAAGAAATGTGCTTAACAAGTCAGATAATGGGCTAACTATGTATGCAATTTAATGCAATTTTTTCTTTTTTTTCTTGGGTCCAAACAGGGAACAAAACAACAAAAAAATACATAATATACTTAACACTACATAATACAATACACAATACAATACAAAATATATAAAACTGTCTGTCTCCTCACAGTCCCCGACGTGTTCTTTTATCTGTTTTTTTTGTCTGTTTTTATTGCTACCTTGAGTTACCTGGGGTGGCAGAGAGTTCCATGGACAGTGCCTTCAGAAAGAATTCACGCCCCTTGACTTTTTCCACATTTTGTTGTGTTCAATTTTTTATTTATTACATTGAGATTTTTTTTACACTGGCCCAATAATACCCAATTATGTCAAAGGGAATTTAGATTTTTTTACATAAAAAAAAAAAAAATTATAATGAAGGGCTGAAATATCACGTCAATAAGTATTCAACCCCTTTGTTATGGCAAGCCTAAATAAGTTCAGGACAAAACATTAGCTTAACAAGTAACATAATAAGTTGCATGGACTCACTCTGTGTGCAATAATAGTGTTTAACATGATTTTTGAAGGACTACCTCATCTTTGTACCCCACACATACAATTATCTGTTAGGTCCCTCAGTCGAGCAGTGAATTTCTAACACAGATTCAACAACAAAGGCCAGGGAGATTTTCCAGATGGGTAAAAATACAAAAAATACAAAAAGAAGGTGTACATGGTGAAGTTATTAATTACAATACCCTTTGGATGGTGTCTCAATACACCCAGTCACGACAAAGATACAGGTGTCCTTCCGAACTCAGTTGCTGGAGAGGAAGGAAACCGCTCAGGGATTGGCCATGAGGCCAATGGTGACTTTAAACCAGTTACGGAGTTTAATGGCTGTGATAACAGACTTCTGGATGGATCAACAACATTGTGGTTACGCCACAATACTAACTGTACAGAATACAAATATTCCAAAACATGCATCCTGTTTGCAATAAGGCACTAAAGTAATGCTGCAAAAAATGTGGCAAAGCAATTAACTGTTTGTCCTGAATACAAAGTGTAATGTTTGGGGCAAATCCAATACAACACATTACAGGTAGCCTAGTGGGTAAGAGCATTGGGCCAACAACCGAAAGGCAAATCCAATACAACATATTACTGAGGACAACTCTCCATATTTTCAAGCATAGTGGTGGTTGCATCATGTTATGGGTATTCTTGTAATCGTTTAAGATTGTTTTTTTTCAGCTTTAAAAAATAAACAAATGGAGCTAAGTACAGGCAAAATCCTAGAGGAAAACCCGGTTCAGTTTGCTTTCCACCAGACAATGGGAGATGAATTCACCTTTCAGCAGGACAATAACCTAAAACGCAAGGCGAAATATACACTGGAGTTACTTACCAAGACAACATTGAATGTTCCTCAGTTTTGACTTAAATCATTCGGAACATCTACAGCAATAAAATTGCTGTCTAGGAACAATCAACTACCAACTTGAAATAAACTTTTTTTCAAGAATAATGGGCAAATATTGTTCAATTTGCGAAGGTCTTTAATTGCTGCCAAATGGGATTCTAAAATATATTGAGTCAGGGGGTGTCACACCCTGACCATAGTAAGCTGTTTTTTCTCTGTGTTGTTTGGGGCGTGATAGTGTCTAGGGTGGGTCATCTAGGGTTTTTTGTATGTCTATGTTGGCCTGATATGGTTCCCAATCAGAGACAGCTGTTTATCGTTGTCTCTGATTGGGGATCATATTTAGGTAGCCATTTCCCTTTTATGTTTGTGGGATCTTGTCTACAGATAGTTGCCTGTGTGGCACAAGCAGCGTCATGTTTCATATGTGCTTGTTTGTTTTGTTTTGCTGAGTATCGGTTATTAAAAATATGTGGAACTCTACTCACGCTGCGCCTTGGTCTATTCACTACGACGAGCGCGACAAGGGGTTGAATACTTATCTAATCAAAATATATATTGTTTTATTTTCCATTAATAATGTTTGGAACATTTAAGATAGCAAATTTCAATTGACAAAAAAAACAGAAATGTTTGTCTTTTGAGCTTCTAGTCATGAAATCTATGCAGCCTACTCAATCACTTTTCATTGCTACTGTTTGCAGGCCTCCTGGGCCATATACAGCGTTCCTCACTGAGTTCCCTGAATTCCTATTGGACCTTGGAGTCACACATTTTTGGTGACTTTAATATTTACATGGAAAAGTCCACAGACACACTCCAAAAGGCTTTCGGAGCCATCATCGACTCAGTGGGTTTTGTCCAACATGTCTCCAGACCTACTCACTGCCACAGTCATACTCTGGACCTAGTTTTGTTCCGTGGAATAAATGTTGTGGATCTTAATGTTTTTCCGCATAATCCTGGACTATCGGACCACCATTTTATTACGTTTGCAATGGCAATAAATAATCTGCTCAGACCCCAACCAAGGATCATCAAAAGCCGTGCTATAAATTCTCGGACAACCCAAAGATTCCTAGATGCCCTTCCAGACTCCCTCCCCCTACCCAAGGACGTCAGAGTACAAAAATCAGTTAACCACCTAACTGAGGAACTCAATTTAACCTTGGGCAATACCGTAGATGCAGTCGCACCCCTAAAAACAAAAAACATTTGTCATAAGAAACTAGCTCCCTGGTATACAGAAAATACCCGATCTCTGAAGGAAGCTTCCAGAAAATTGGAACAGAAATGGTGCTACACCAAACTGGAAGCCTTCCGACTAGCTTGGAAAGACAGTACCGTGCAGTATCGAAGAGCCCTCACTTCTGCTTGACCATCCTATTTTTCCAACTTAATTGAAGAAAATAAGAACAATCCAAAATGTATTTTTGATACTGTCGCAAAGCTAACTAAAAAGCAGCATTCGCCAAGAGAGGATAGCTTTCACTTCAGCAGTGATAAATTCATGAACTTCTTTGAGGAAAAGATCATGATCATTAGAAAGCAAATTACGGACTCCTCTTTAAATCTGCGTATTCCTCCAAAGCTCAGTTGTCCTGAGTCTGCACAACTCTGCCAGGACCTAGGATCAAGGGAGACACTCAAGTTTTTTAATACTATATCTCTTGACACATTGATGAAAATAATCATGGCCTCTAAACCTTCAAGCTACATACTGGAACCTATTCCAACTAAACTACTGAAAGAGCTGCTTCCTGCGATTGGTCCTCCTATGTTGAACATAATAAACAGCTCTCTATCCCCTGGATGTGTACCAAACTCACTTAAAGTGGCAGTAATAAAGCCTCTCTTGAAAAAGTCAAACCGTGACCCAGAAACTATAAAAACTATCGGCCTATATTGAGTCTCCCATTCCTCAAACAAATTGTAGAAAAAGCTGTTGCACAGCAACTCACTGCCTTCCTGAAGACAAACAATGTACAATAAACGCTTCAGTCTGGTTTTAGACCCCATCATAGCACTGAGACTACACTTGTGAAGGTGGTAAATTACTTTTTAATGGCGTCAGACCTAGGGTCTGCATCTATCCTCGTGCTCCTAGACCTTAGCGCTGCTTTTGGTACCATCAATCACCACATTCTTTTTGAGAGATTGGAAACCCAAATTGGTGTACACGGACAAGTTCTGGCATGGTTTAGATCTTATCTATCGAAAAAATATCAGTTTGTCTCTGTGGATGGTTTGTTCTCTGACAAATCAACTGTAAATTTCGGTGTTCCTCAAGGCTTCGTTTTAGGACCACTATTGTTTTCACTATATATTTTACCTCTTAGTGATGTCATTGGGAAACATAATGTGAACTTTCACTGCTATGCAGATGATACACAGCTGTACATTTCGATGAAACATGGTGAAGCCCCAAAATGTACTACCCTGGAAGCCTGTGTTTCAGACATAAGGAAGTGGATGGCGGCAAATGCTCTACTTTTAAACTATGCTAGTTCTAGGTCCCAAGAAACAAAGAGATCTGCTGTTGAATCTTGATGGTTGTACATTCGTCTCAAATAAAACTGTAAAGGACCTCGGCTTTACTCTGGACCCTGATCTCTCTTTTGATGAACATATCAAGACTGTTTCAAGGACAGCTTTTTTCCATCTACAGTTGAAGTCGGAAGTTTACATACACCTTAGCCAAATACATTTAAACTCAGTTTTTAACCATTCCTGACATTTAATCCTAGTAAATATTCCCTGTTTTAGGTCAGGTAGGATCATCACTTTATTTTAAGAATGTGAAATGTCAGAATAATAGTAGAGAGAGTGATTTATTTCAGCTTTTATATCTTTCATCACATTCCCAGGTGGTCAGAAGCTTACATGCACTCAATTAGAATTTGGTAGCATTGCCTTTAAATTGTTTAACTTGGGTCAAATGTTTCGGGTAGCCTTCTACAAACTTCCCACATTAAATTGGGTGAATTTTGGCCCATTCCTCCTGACAGAGATGGTGTAACTGAGTCATGATTGTAGGATCCTTGCTCGCACACGCTTTTTCAGTTCTGCCCACAAATTTTTCATAGGATCGAGGTCAGGGCTTTGTGATGGCCACTCCAATATCTTGACTTTGTTGTCCTTAAGCCATTTTGCCACAATGTTGGAAGTATGCTTGGGGTCATTGTCCATTTGGAAGACCCATTTGCGACCAAGCTTTAACTTCCTGACTGATGTCTTGAGATGTTGCTTCAATATATCTACATAATTTTACTTCCTCATGATGCCATCTATTTTGTGAAGTGCACCAGTCCCTCCTGCAGCAAAGCACCCCCACAACATGATGCTGCCACCCCCGTGCTTCACGGTTGGGATGGTGTTCTTCGGCATGCAAGCCTCCCCCTTTTTCCTCCAAACATAATAATGGTCATTATGGCCAAACAGTTCTATTTTTGTTTCATC